>NW_005842380.1:1283316-1328947 GCF_000455745.1 Alligator sinensis | reverse complement strand
GTGGGGTTTGCCCCCCACTGGCAGGAACCGTGAGTCTGGGGTAGTTTTGGATTTTTTTTTTTCTTAAAGGGCTGGAGCTGGCTTGGGCGAGGCACCTGTGGGGGAAATGGGGGAGTGAGGGGGGGATTTGGGTGCTTGTGCACAGCCCCCCATGCAGTGGGGGCAGTGGGGAGCAGCAGGGATTGTCCCCTGCCTGGCAGCACTCAGAGAGTCAGGGCTTTTTCTTTTGAACAAGAGCCAGGAGCTGGGGCAGGTGGGCAGCCATTGCCAGGGTGGGAGAGGGGCGAGGGATGGGCCCAGCCTGGCTGATTCGGAGATTTGGCAGAAGCCAAATCTCCAAATCAGATTCGGCCGAATCGAATCGGGACAGTGATTCGAATCACCGACTTGAATCAATGTCCCCCGAATCGGCCGAATCCGAAACGAATATTAGCCGCTTCACACAGGCCTAATATTCATGTCTCAGTGAAAATTGTTTCAGGTCCTTTGGCTCTGGTTACTTCCCTGAACTGCCATAGAAAGGTTATAGTCTCTCGTTGTTGTCTGCTTCCTTGGCTATATTTTTGTTGGGTGAGCCCACATGTCTTCCCTCTTCCCTTCTCTCTTGTGTTTTTCCAAGGTGGGTGAGGAGGATATGGATTCATTTCCCCTAGCTCTAAAGAGGTTGGATCTCAAACAGTAAGGAAAACATCCACATGCATACAAGGAAAACCCTGACTGCTCTGCTTTACAAGGGAACATTCTGCACATATGGCCTTGTTCCCGAAGATAGGAATCCAACTCCACATCTGGCTATTTCGGAGACCTGAGTGGAAATGGAGCTACCTAGAGACTTATTATTCCTTGTGGTTTTTAAAAAAGGGAAAGGGGAGAAAAAATTGTAGGCATCTAAACAATTGGTTCCACTTATGTTGTCGTTCACAGTGACACCTAGAAGTCATGATGTAGGTTGAAGCTTCAGTATGCTGCATATATTTGTGGTAAGAAATATGTTCAACCTAAAGAGTTCATGGCATAAACCTGAATAGATTTGACATATGTTTTCAACCTGTTTAGACTTGATACACCCCTGGAAAGATTGAAGGCACCCCTCAAAAAATGCCAGCTCTTAGTTTTCACTCATTTGTTGACTTCAGAAAAATAGTATATTGTATATTTTTGTCGGTATGTTTTTGACGTTATGGTTTCTTATTTGGAATATTTGGGTTTATCTTGTGATTCCTGTTTGCACACTTCACCATGCTAACATCGTGTGTCACCCCGCAACACCTCTGAAAGGATCTCAAGGCACCCCAGGATGATGTGGTACCCTGGTTGAGGATCACTGGTCTATCGTTTAATTGATGAGGCAGGCAAAAGTTAGAAGAATAACTTAGGCCCAGAGAAATGACTTGTCTTGGCCAAAGAGATGTTAGAGATTTGTAGCAGAGCGAGGAATAAAACCCTTTTCCACAGCCCCAGTTCCTTCTCTATTAGATCACTCTACCTATCGGGAACAATGATGACCATTCAACAGCATTAAATGTTTATAGCTAACTAACTCATTAACTCCATCACTCTGCTGCATATAGATAAATGGGAAAATATGGAAAACAAATGTTCATGAACATATATTTTGGTATAAACCATAGATTTCTTCCATCACTGTTTACTATCCACTCTGTACTCCGGACAAAATTGGAAGTAGTGGAGTCAATGAAGGTCCTATCAGCTGTTTTGGTCTCACATGGATGGTGGTGGTTATAGACAGGAATATGGGTGAATATGCTTTGTGACAGACCAGCGCATGGCCTGTATTACAGAAGAGTGCCACTTCACCCAGAATCCCTGCCTACCCTTTGACAGTCATCTCCGGGGAGTTGCTAGTGGTGGGATTAGAAGATATAGAAATCCCCAATGTTAAGGAACTACTAGGCGCATATCTTTGCAGTATGGAGTGGCAGGAAATGTGTAGCAAAGAGGCTATAGAAAGGCTGCTGTATGATTGTAGAGGTGCCCAGTCTATCAGCCACCCCTGAGTCCTTTAGTGCTCGGCCTGCATGTTCAGGCTATGTATTTGGGGCAAAATCTTCCCCTCAAGTGTGTGTGCACACATACCCAGTATGCAGAATGAATGTGTGTGAAATGTTTCAATTACTTCTAAAATAATGTTTAACATGTTCCAGACATACTGCATTAAGCAAATACCCAAGCAGTATTTGAAGTATATTCTGTTTTTCATTTTAATAGATTGTAAACGTATTAAACACATGTTAAGAATATATTTCATATACTGCATTTGTAAAATATTATCAAATTTATATAGGCGGAAACCACAGAGCCACCACAGGATCGGCCAGAGAGTAATACCGTTTTGTAAGTTAACCTTTTAACACTATTTTATCATAGGTTTTTTTTTTTTCTCAGAAGAATCTATTAGTTGAAACCTGCAACATTTTTAACTAGTTTTGAATGCTTCTGGTAGCGTGCTGTGCAGCGCCTACATAATCAGCATCTCAGCACCCCGAGTGCAGACTCCTGGCCCACGCAATGATGTGTAGCAGAACCTCAGAGCTGAAGAATCCTTCCTTTAATCCTAAAACAGTAATACTATAGAGCAGGTTAAGCACTGCCTTGGATCACCAGAAAAGGCCACACCAATTATTAAGGAAAAAGGAGTGGGACACGTTTAGAAGTCCACGGATGCACAACAGATGATGGTAGACACAGTGCTTAACGCCGCGTTATTAGCATGTGCAACCTGTTTTTGGAGCTGTTCGTTCCTCCATAATCTGAAACAACAGCATGTATGGAAATGCCCTCAGGGCACATTGTCCCTGGAATCTGAATGTGGACCTGGTCTGTGGATGTGGCTGTTCTCCCATCATGGGCTCAACCAATATCCTACGCTATCAGCTCCAAGTCAAACATGAGCTTTATGAAAGAAGTTGACTTGAAACTGTGGAAAACAATTGCAACAAACCCTGTATTATAACGGATCCCTCATACTTAAATGGTTTATGTGTCCAATTTATATAGAGTGAGCCTATATCATTTGAAAGATAGGGTAGGGGTCTGGGTAGGCACCTATAGCAACGTTGGTTGGGAAACATAGCAACATTTCCATGTTACAGAAAAAAGACATTGGACAGAGAATGGGGTAGTAAACACCTCCAACCAAGGATGATAGCAAGTTGTACGGGATAGGATATATTGGGGTGTACTGAAAATAGACACAGGAACCAAAGTAAGATGCATCAAACACTTCAGCATGGTTGAGTTACACAGATGCCCTCAGCTGGCTGTCCAGCCTTTCTCTCTTCCACGCATTTCCAGCTGCATAATTTCACGCTGGTTGTGGGCATGGAAACTACCTGTCTTCTGAGTCAGAAGTTGTAGGGGAGTCATCCCAGTCTGCAGTTGATTTAGATCCCAGGCCAGAGCAAAGTCACCTGAGCTGATTTACGCCAATATGAGACACCAAGCTGGGTTTGTGTGTTCTCAATACTATTTTAGAAAACCTGCAATGATGAAATGTTATCCAAGTTGAAATATTAAATTCTTGAATAGGTCTGTATGACATCAAAGTAAGGACATAGTGACATGATAGCTAAAAAAAAATATTTTGCATAATGAACATTTTTATGAAACTTTCAATGATTTCCCAGGGAATTCGAACCCTAAAAAGTCCAGCACTGGATGCTGTTGTACACAACGAATAATTGAACCATTTATCTAATTTAATAATGCATCAGTCATGGACACGTTAAAAAGTCAAATTGCTTGTAATTGCTTGTCAGATCTTTATGGGGGAAGAAGACTAGACGGAAAGAAGGGTGTTAGCACTTTAAGGATCTGCATGACTTACTTTTATTTTTAAAAAATCTTTAATATGTGTGCACCTCAGCTCCTCCAGATGGTGCAATATCATCTCTTTAAGAGGCTCTCTAAGCTGAGACTTCAGATGGGATAAATTGATTTGTAATTTTTAGTGCTGTCTTCAGCTATCAAGGAAATGCTGAAATTGCTTCACATACATTTATTTGCTAGCATGTGGCTTTGCACAAGTTAAAAATGAATTTTAGTTGGCTGGCTTTGAAAGAAACCATTAAAGAGTTGTATAAAATATTTCTGTTTTCTCTAATTATGGAGAGGTAGCAGTCTGAAGTCAAGGCAGAAGGCAGGGTAGAGGTGCACCTTAAAGCTGAGCTGAATCATAGATGCATGCGTTTACATGAGCAACAATTCACTTCACATTGAGTTATCTCATAGTAGGTAGCCTGATTCACTCCTTTAGTTTTTCACTCATTTAATTCTATTCTGTGATACTTCAAAACAAGCCATTCAATCTTACCACAACATCAATATAGTAAGAGGGAAAATCACCAATATTACTTAAAATGATGAATTACAGACATGTTTTAAAATGGATAATTTCAGATAAATCCTAATCAAATTAAGATATTTAATTATTTTTTTTAAATCACACCCTGCATATTATCCTAAAGTAGGCCCAGCTATATATTCACAGGCTCATAGTCTCAGTCTTTACAAGCCTTACACTTAAACAAGTAAGTAATTCTAATTTATTTGACAGGATTATTCATATACATCAAGCTGTGTGTGTCTACGAGACATATAACACACACACACACACTATACGAGAGGAAGATGCAATGGGACAAATCAGAGCTGACCGATGATGGTGCTTTATACTACTTGATGGTATATCTCAGAGTATTTAAATCCCTAAATGCTGGAAAAAGAAGAAAGAATATTTTGAGAGACCGAACCAGAACTTGAAGCAAACAAAGAGGCTGACTGACCAAATGCAGATATTCAGAAGAAAAAGTACTATTTTTGTCACCGTCGGGGAATATATTTTTTCTTCATCTCAAAAATGTGATGGGTTAATATTTTCAAAAGCTGGTGCAGAAAGCAGGGCTAGGAAGCCCATATCCGGACACCTTAATAAGCAGCACAATTATCACATGCAGATTATGCATCCACTCTTGTTGGACTCATGGAATAAGGATCCCAAACATCCCTCAAAATGTCTTCACAATGTTGCAGTACCAGCCCCATAAAAATACTGCCCCCAGGTGCATCATTAATAAATTTGTAGTATAAAGAAGACAGCTATGGCAATTAGTAATAATTGGAATCTAGGATGGATACGGCCACACTTTTTGTATCTTTTATCATTCTTGCATTGCAGCCTATGGTCTACAAATACCACTGAGTGTTGAAAGGTCAATAATGCAGGAACCTGGCCTTTGTTTTTTGCTCAGGATATTATGACAATAGCAATTCAGTGCTTTCCAGCTCTGGGTCCACACATGGGACGAAAGGGCTGTCAGCTAAGGCAGGAACTAATGATTCTGCATGACATCCCTGGCTCCTTGCCTCATTCACTCCTCATTATTAGACTGTGTTCTTGGGCTTTTCACTGAAGCAACATCTTCTAGAGGCATCTCTTCAACTTGCTATTCTTTCCAGATATGGAAAAGGAGCCTCCACTGTTATTTTTTTAAGTCCTTGGTTCAAGCACTTGCACTAGTCAGACTGTCTTTCAGACTGGAAATTCTTACGTCATTGTCCGGGCCAGCGCCTAACATCATCTATCAACTTCACCGCCCTCTGCAGTGTTATCCTTTCCTTGTTTTGGGGTTTCCGGTGAGTTTGTTGTAGGAGTAATGAATTGGGGTCCTTGGAGTTGCACCAAGCTGGAAGACACTGCCATCTTGGTTTGCCTCCGCCACTTGGCTTCAGCATCTCCCACAGAAACTCATTCCCTTGGGGTGGGGAAAGAAGCTGGAAAATTTTCAGCACCAAAATGGAGCTGGAAGGGAATAAAATAATATAGCTCCATCCTTCCCATTGCCCTATTACCATTACTAGATTGTGCGTTTTATTTGGGCCACAAAATATATTAGCCTTGATCCATGTACATACGATTCTCTTAGGTCTGCTTCAGATCAAAAATGAAATGCAGCTCTGAGCATATAAGATCAGCTCTTTTTGAAGGTCCTCAAAAGAATGACTGTATTTATAGCATGCATGTCATACTGAATTAACTACACAGTGGAAAAGCATTAACTATGAACCTCATTGCATTTTTGTAGGCTTATTTCGGATCATTATCCACTTACAATTTAATAAGGTACCAGGTATGCCCAGCTAATGGCAGGAGATATTTGCTTTTTCCTGACTTTCCATTTATTTGAAGGTATGTTCAGTAGGAAATAGCAGGCAGAAAGTCTGACAAGCACTGATGAAAGAATTAATAGTTCGTTAACACAGCACATTTTTTTAAATTTATCAATTTAATATTTAGTTCACCTTTTATATACTGTGATCTTTTATTTAATTGCTCTGTGAAAATAAAGAAAGATGGGGCAACGGCGCGTTTCATCACACACACATCACATTTTATGATTATAGTATACTACAATATTTGTTCTATAGACAGAAGAGCCCTTGCAACTTGGTTATCAGCATTCAGTGTCTGAAAGCAGATACCTCTCATTGTCTCAGATTTTGAAGTCACATTTTACTTTAAATCAAGCAGCTACTGTATGACCTAGCTAAAGAAATATTTTCTGGGCGTCATTTTCCCATACGATACAATTTTCCCTTTATTTGTCCGACTTCATGAAGATTTAAAAAAAAAGGAAAAAAGAAAGGAGGGGGGCAAAGAAAGAAGAGAGGGAGACTGAGAAACTGTGGATGATCTCCTATCTCCCCCACCCAACTCCACCCGCACATTAAACCTTTGTCTTAATCGAGATATTCTCCTGCTAAACTTTCTGGGTTTTCTGCTATCATCTTTTCTCTAGCCTATTATAAAATACATTTCTACGCCTATTTATTTTATCTAAATTCATATGCCCCTTTTCTTGCTCTGATTTTTTTTTTTAAGTAATGCATAGCGTGAAGCTGCTGAGGTGTGGCTTCAATATGTTAGTCTTTTCAAGCATCAGTGCCCCAGTCAATGCCAGCTAGGCTTCTGCTAGCCTTTGCCAACCAAATAGTGTTTTTGATTTGTCTGAATTTTTTATCTTCCTGTGTGGCAGCCACTCAAGCACATCAGGGAGGATTTTTTGGACTTCAGGCTACTCTGAAGGTATCTAGATATACAGGGCAGATGTTAATAGTTTAGTTTCCAGGTTCCTCATGGAACATGCAAAATATATAGCAGAGAAGATCATATTCTGATAGCAAAACCTTGGCGCAATTGGGTATTTGGGGGACATTTATGAGTAGATGAACAACTTGATAATTTACTTTTTTCCATTCTGACACTGGCCTGTGTTGCAGACCTCAGTATCACTGCTCCTGTGCAGTGGCTGAACTAGAAAAATTGATCTTTTTTATAATCATTATTTTTTCAGTTCAGTTTTTATCTTAATTTTTAGACAGTCCCTGGTGAGTCTCTCTCAGTATTCTGGTTTTTGTTTTAGAAACTGGAGCTATTTTATAGTGTGTTTTTGTTCACTTAGACATTTCCCAATAAAGTACAGGTCTGGAACCGTCTGTTATTTGTAATGGAAGTTATATCAGGGCTTCTTATATTTATTTCTCCATGTGTATGTTAAAGGCAAATATTTCCAAGAAATTCTGAAAGTACTGAATTTAGATATGGTTTACACTTCATAGCAAAGAATTACAAAAATGCCCCAATTTCTCCACAAGACTGAATTCTGTTCTGCAATTTAAGAGGCACTACCTGAGTTTATGAGTGTATACAACAGCTATAAAATTGAAGTTGGGTCTGTATCTTATTCTTCTTTGTCATCTGTATGTGCATAAAGAGTGACTAGGTTTCAGGCTTCGCAGCCACATACAAATCATGAAGGCAGCATAATACATTCCCGAGTGACACCGGTGAAAATATAAAATTGAATGGAATGGAATAGGATCTCTACTTTGCGAAGCTTATAGGACAATATTTTTAAGGTGTTTTAGATAACTAACTCCAGATGAATCAATGAGAATTAGACCCCTTAATACCTTTTCAAATTGAGCCTAAAGTCAAAAGCTGAGGTTGTTAGTACTTGGGGTGCTGATAAAGAAAATCTGTCTATGGCAAGAAGAGTATTGTATATCATTATTTTTCTTAGTGGATCATTGCTAGGGCTGAAGGTCCATCACTATGAAATCACACTTGGTCTAACCACACCGGAGTCATACGACTTAGTCTCCTATCAGTGCATTTGGTCCTTACAACCTAACAGTATGAACATGAAGCAACATACAGAATAATTGTCCTGATACACACTAGTGATATGGTCCAGTGATGTTTCCTAACCCAATGAGGGGTCATATTGGGTGCTGTTGAGTGAAACTCAAAGACACAATTCATTGTCCTTTTTTGACTTGATGAGATAAACTTGAAATGGGACTTAATAATATACTATCCACATCTGTATTCTACAAATCCTGTTCAGCTTCACGCGTTCAGAACAAATTCTAGGCAAGAGGCCACTGGGAAGTTGTCCAGTTCTCTGTACCCCATGCCCAGCTCTGTCAGACTGGCTGCAGAATAATTTATTTCATACATTTCTTCTGGCCAAGGAAAACATATTTGTGCCTTGTGGTAGGGAAGCTCTGAAACGAAGGCACTGTGTTGCAAATTATACACCCTAGGGGTTGACCTTAGATCGTGTGCCTTCTGACCTGCAGGAAACTCCACGCAAGAAGACAAGACCATGTAAGAAATGCATGTTATTTGGGTCTTATGGTTTCAAGAACCAATTTATAATCAATGGTGTGTGTGAAATCCCTCATTACTGCACTTAAAAAGGGGGGAGGGGGAACAGTGCTGAATTGATTATATTTCATTTTATTTATTTAGATAAATTAATGTAGATAATTATTTATTTAGATGAATTTTTATTTACCTTGCACCAGGTAGATGCAAGGTAAAAAGAAAGTTCTTACATGCAGGAGAAAAGCCCTTAACATGAAGCATCAAATGTCTTTTATGTTTCCATGTGAATCCAGATCGGCTTATCCAAATATACTGTTTTAGATGCCTTATGCACTGTCTGGAACGCTTCTTTTTTTCATTTGGGTAAGGTTTATAGTATTATTTTTGCTCTCTCTCTCTATATATATTTAAGGTATTCTCAAAAAAACCTGCAGGAAACCCATTATATGTCCACGACCCCAAGAATAAATTCAAAATAAAAATACGTGGCTTAAACTATTTTGCAACAGAACCAGGACAATTAGTGCTAAAGTGCTAACCAGATTTCTACAGTTGTCTAATGTTATCAACACAACACAAATTCAGGTGAAATCCTGGCTTTTTGAGTTCTTATTGTTTTCATTCAGCTGTTATCCATTTTGCTCACACACTTTCAGTGAAGGAGGGATATTTAGATCCAGAAACTGCAGTTTTTTCACTATGGAGATCCAACAGGAACTGTGATGTTCATGCACCATTTTTCATTCTTCCTGGGTGGGAATGGAGTATGGGAAGTTTGCTCCCCCCTAGATAGCATGCTGTGATGTAGCAGGTCATTGCGAGAACTTCACCTGATGTTCTACTATCCTTTTATGACTTTTTATGACTGTAGTGATGGTTGTAACTAATTCACAATGAGAAAAGGTTGGCGATGGAGATGCTCTTGGGAAACGATATGTCTGAACACAGAAGTGTTCTCCTATATAACCAACATCTCATAATATTTTTCAAAGCATAGTGATTGGAAAAAAGAACACAATGACTTTGAAAATCTAGTAGCTAAAAGAAACATGGAGATGTGAGGGGGCTGTCAAGGACTAGGGAAGGGAAAGGAGCACAAGACTTGGGTGGCCATTGATATAGGTTGTGGTAATGCTGTCGGTGGGAGATTGATATTTGTCTTTGTCTATATTTTGAAGGATTGGATGTGCTTTTAAATGTTGGATATGTTATTTTATAAGTTGGATTCATTGATAAAGATTTTTCTTTTAAGAAAAGACAGGAAAGTGCTATTGCCTTTTTTCAGCAGTGTTTTGAAGTCTCATTTTTACCTCCCAACCTTGATCTCATTCTCAAGTGTTTTTAAAGTCTCATTATTACATAAGACCATAATAAAACCATAAGAATTGTCATTTACTGGTCCATTGTCAACAGTCTCCTCTGTCACACAGTGGCCAAGAGCAGATGCTGAAAGGGACAGTCAACAGGATTTTTCCACTGTTCTTCTCCCACTTCTGGCTTCCAGCATTTAGGCTAGGGATAGAAGTTGCACATAATTTGGTTTAAGTGATCAGAAACTGGTTTAAACCTATAACAAAACAGAAGCTCAGTGCACATAAACCACTTTCAGTCATTTTTGAAACTGGTCTAAGATAAACCTAGTTGAACGTAGTATCAGATTGAACTGATTTAGATCAAACCAGTTTATGAAACTTCTGTCCCAAACCCTGGTTCAAGTTAAATCAGTGTCCCCCAGCATGCTTTCCAGTCCTGTGTTGTCTGCTCCAGACAGCAGGGCTGGCCCTACCCCTCTGCACTCCCTAGCTGGAGCAGTGAGGGCTGGCTGACAAGGGGGTGGAGGGGGGCAAGCCCAACTGGGGATGCAGGCCAGTTTGCAAGGGAGAACTGCACCACCCCCCAGGCAAACCCCAGCTGGAGTCTGGGGCAAGGGAGGGGGATTAAACACCCCTTCCCCTGCTCAAACTTACTGCTGGCTGCAACTGGGAACTATAAATCCCAGAGGCACTTGGAAGCAGGAAGAGGGAGTGATGAGCAACCCTGCAGAGTCCTGCTGCTGTAATTCTGGACTGAAATCCCAGAGACCTTGGGGCAGCCGGAAAACAAGTGAACACAGCTAAAGAGCTGTATGCTAGCACTGCTCCCCTCCCCCCCCTGGCTTCTGGCCTGAGCCAGTTTTGACCTTGTGCCAAATAGGTATGACTGGATTCTCACTGCAGGCATGTGGCTGCATTTCCTGAATCAAAGGTCTGTTCACTTCTGTTCCAATTTAATCTGTGCAGTTTAGACTAACCTGCAAAGACTGAATCGATTCAGCTCTGGCCTTTTTGACTGTCTGTACTGAGCCTTAAAGTCTAGGCAGTTCTGACTCAGAGGCTGTACCCCTAACTCCTGTGCTCAATATCTACCGATGCACCTTTCCTCCAAGAATTTGTCCAATCCCTTTTTGAATCTGGTTAAACTGTCAGCTTCCACATCTCGTGGCAGTGAGTTCCACACTTAATTACATGCTGTGTGAAAAAGAACATCCTTTTCTGAGTTTTAAACTACTGCTACTAGTTTCATTTTGTAACCTCTAGTTCTTGTATTGTGAGAGAGAGTAAATAATAAATCCCTATTGACTTTCTCTTCACATTGCTTACATGAAACCTATTTCACACCTCATTTGCCAGGTTGTTTTAAAATTACCTTTTGGGGACATCACAACATGGCCCCAATCCTTTAGAAGTTTTTTGTCCATGCATCCAGTAAGACAGATTTCTTACTGACTTCAAATGGCGCTATGCTGATTTGATGTATTCACTTTTGGACAGGTAACCTTATTCAGCTGAATAGACAGCAGTGTGCCTATTCATACGAGTAGAACTTACTCATGCAAATGTTTGATGAATCGTGTTCCTAATGAGTCGTTTTACAAAAATGGGCCAATTTCTGCTTCCATTGCCCTGCTGCAAATGTGATGCAACTCCACTGACTCTGTATATCATTTACTCTGGCTTTCCATTAGTATAAATCTATTAACATCACTGGAGCTTTTCTGGATTTATACTGGCATAAGAAAAAATGAGACGATGGATCTGGAGAACACTCAGTTCTCCGAAAATGTATCAGCTCACAAGAAGTGCTGTGCTAAACATCAAAAGAGACTGCACCAGAAGAGTTGCTGTCAGTGACCCAAGTCCAGGCATATTCTAATTGGAAAAGAGAAGGTTATATTGAAATAAAATGGTCCAACTGGGACACTAGTTACAGGATCTTTCAGCATCCAACATGACTGGCTGTATAAATACAAGGTTTTAGTTACAGCACATTTTCAGGAAAACTATTCCACTGTCATTTATACTGGTATAAATCCATAACCTCCCCCCACCCCGATATAATGGAGTTATTTCTGATTTGCACTGATATATGCAAAAGGAGAATCAGCCTCTATGCTATTTACCCAAGACAGCATAGAGCTGATACAAAGCTACTTGACTTGAGAGCGACTCGTGCCCCCTTTTTCCTTTAGCATTGTCCCCGTGACGCACGTCCCGCACGCTCCTCTCCCCTCCGAGTCTGAGGAGTTCACCAGGACAAGGATGTGCAAGCCAGCTGCCGAGAAGGAGCTCTGCTTTCCACCTGGCTTATAGGCCAGAGAAAGCCACATGGTGGGGGTATGGGTCTGGGAATGAGGGAAAGCCCGTTGCAGAGTGACTCCCATACAGAGTCCCACAAAGAACCACCAGACTCAGAAACCACAACCTAGGGAGTCATTGAACAGCTCTTTAAAAAAAAAAAAAATAGGGAGGGGTGTGCCTTTTAAATGCTTCACAGTGGTTTGTTACCTACGGAAATGTGTGAAAGGCTTGGCTCGACTCCCCTAGGGGCTCAGCCCTGTTATCGAGTATATTTGGTTTCAGCCAACTGACAAAATCTAGCATTTAAACTTCTCGCTTTCTTTAATGGCTTCTGTTCAACTTCAGGGCGACTCAGTCCAACACAGGGAATGAGTCTTTCTGTAATGCATTTGGTAACATTTTAGGCTTTGGTTATTCCTCTTTTTTTCTTCTTCTTCTAAAGGGGTTTTTGACTAGAGATTCCCTGCACTTTTTGAAGTAGAAATGACAAATAGCACTGAGTCTCCATTCAGTCGCACTTCTGTAAATCCTTAGCAATTCCACTGACAATGAAGACAGTATTTATGACCAAAGTATTTTGCCAA
Source organism: Alligator sinensis (assembly GCF_000455745.1). Classification (NCBI taxonomy): domain Eukaryota; kingdom Metazoa; phylum Chordata; order Crocodylia; family Alligatoridae; genus Alligator; species Alligator sinensis. The sequence goes on along the minus strand of NW_005842380.1, from coordinate 1,316,054 downwards.
CCCATCCTAATGACCTGTTTCATTTTATTTAGTCTTTCTTTTCTCTAGCCTAGTAAAGAAAGTAGATGTGAATGTATATTATACCAGAACAAAATAATAGTACTAACTGGGGCAGGATTTAGAAACTCCAACATTAAGCTTATTAGTTGAAGAGTTATTAAACATAATGTACTCCAATGCTTATATTTAATTAATTTTTTCAATTATGTCTATCTGGTGTGCACAACATACGGTTCATAGTTTTCATAGACATTAGGGCTGGAAGGGACCTCGGAAGATCATTGAGTCCAGCCCCCTGCCCAGGGGCAAGTTTTCAGCTGTATAATATCTAAAAAACTAAGCCATCAATTAAGCCATCAATGGGTTACTAAAAAGCTAAGCCATCAATAGGTTAAAAGCCAAGTTGAATTTCAACATCAAGGCATACAGCAATTGATATGGAAGGAGCAACATCATTAATATGTGTCCTGTCCAGCCTACAGCACAAAACTTCACTTCTATCTTTTATGAGTAATATCTGTAGTGTTTGCATGTGTGCACGCGTGAACTCATCAGTCTGTGCTGATTGTGCGTCTGTGAGTGGAGGGATCCATTACTTTGTCCCGGACCATACCTCATTGTGAGCTGTTCCCAACCTAAGGTTACTCAACCCAGATGGAGTTACAAGCCCAACCTCAATTGCAGAAAAGAAGCTTACAACCAGGGCCAGTCCAACCATTAGGTGAAGTAGGTGTCTGCCTAGATAGGTGGGTGGCTCCAAAATGATATGCAGAACAAAACAACAGGAACATCATTTTAAATAACAGAAACTGAAAGCATGAAAAGCAAAGTTCTAATTTTTTACACAAATGTTCATGAGGATTTTCTTTTAATTGTACATGTATTATAATAAATTCTATTAGAGTTTTTGCAGTAAAATTGTGGTAAGGGTTAATGAAGAATGTGAAACAATAAAAAAAAGTTTTTAGTGTTTTATTGCTCATTTCGAATATCAAATAAGTACATGTAAATGTTCATTCTAGATTTATTTTCCTCTATATTGGAAGTGGTGGCGGCGCTGAGGTACAATGACCCTTGGACTGGCCCTGCTTACGACTGGAAGTGGGGTCATGAGTCTGGAAGTGCAGCAGAATTGGAAGCATGAGCCTAGAAGTGGGGTGACCACTGGAAAAGTTTGGGACTAACAGCACTTGTCCTATGACATCAGGTTTCCTATAAGGGAAATTTAAAAAAAATCTACCCTAATGTTCTTCTTCATCTCTGGCTTTTCTAATGTCCAAATAGACAAAACCACTGGGAAAAATTTGACCCAAACTGAGGCTGAGAAGAAATACAGGGTGGATGTGGAAAAGGTAGCTACCTAAGCTTTTAGTAGTTACTTTATGAGTGTGATGCAGGTATTTTCCTATAATAAAAGAGTAACATTCCCATCCAGTAAGTGCTGTTCTTGGCATCTCATTTTATTCCAATTTGCTTTCCTTGCAATGTGGGCAGGATTCATGAAAGAGCCGTACCTAACAGGTAGGTAAGAGGGGACACTCTTTTTTATACTAATAAATGACATTTCTAAATTATCTGCTTCCAAAATATACCATATGGTTCCAACTTAGCTGTACCTGTCTCCCAGCTCCTAAGTGGCAACTCCCATGAAATGCAAAAAAAATATAAATAAATAAAATAAAACAATAAAAAGAGTAAATAGTGATTTATTACACTGAAATGATGGGTAAAACTTCTAGAGTTCACTGTTTGCAAATAACCAAAGAGAGAAGATGAAAAAAATCTTCCATCAAAACTCAGGGAGGGGGGGGGAGATAAAAATAGCTACCTCTTTTAAACAAAGATTATCATTGGAAATTTTCATTTCTTGGCCCTCCAAATGAAGATTTTGCATCTCATAGCTTGACTTTAAAATATCAACTATTTTGGGGGGAAAAAGATTATATTAACTGATTTCTAGAAAATATTTACCATTTTTTTAATAGGAATTATTAAACATCACAGCTTTTGGGAATCCATGTGTTCCAGTGAACAGAGCACAGAACCAGGCATCAGGGGATTAGCAGCAAAACAGAACAGATTCCTAATCTCCCCTTGATTTTGGTGAAGTCACCTCTCTTTTCTGTGCCTTTCTTTCTGCATCTGTAAAATTCTGACAACCCAACTTACTCTCCTATAAAAGGCACGTTAACAACTATGTAGAAAAAGCAACTGAAAAAGAAGTTAGCAGAATTAATTTTATTACACTTTGTATTCGTTAAGTCTACTTAGTTTCTTGCCCCAGATATCTATTTGAGCAGTCTGGGGCAATCCGTTCTGATTCAGCCCACTGTATGTGCAATGCCAAAGCATGACGTTTAGATCCTAAAGCCAAATGAAGGCTTTTCAGCTTTGGAGCATTGCTACAAGAGAAATCCAAACCAGAATATCAAATGCACACACCTTTGCACTTCTGCTCTGAGTGTCCAGACCCAGGGCCACCTCTAGTGACAGCACTGCACGTTGGCCAGGTGACCGTTGGCTATGTGCTGAGCACTGGCCAGGCTGCATGGACCTAAAGGGTTGCTTCTATACGGGCAAATCCCGTATTCCTGTGGACCAAATAAAAGCTTTACTGATATTCCTAAAAGCCCCTCCCTAGGTTGATGGTTACAGTAACCTTCCCATCTTACAGTTCCAGTAAAATAGCTCCTGAGGTTTTCCTGTGCTAGCTCCAGAGGGCCAAGACAAACCCCAGAATTGGTGGTTCCACCTAAATACTTCAGTAAGAATAGGATGTTTCCATCCACCACTGTATATTGACTCTTGCTATGCTTCTGCCCTTAAATCATTTGATGACATCACATTGTTACTTTGAATCCATGTACAAATAAGCTCTGCTTCCATTAGGGAACATAAAACGGTCCATTTTGACTCCTTCTGCAAACTGTTTATGGGTTACTTGAAGCTTTCAGGATTTTTACAAGAGAACATCCACTGTTCATTTCCTGGCTCTGCTCCAACTGGACATGTTAACTTTGCCTAATTTCCAAGACATTTGGTGGGAATGCTTCATAATAGAAGCATGTTTTTCCATCAGGGAACTTATACCGCTTTTTTTTTTTTCTATCTTTCCCAGACAAATCAAACCCAGTTTTTATGAGCTTCTTCTAAAGGGTAGAACAGTAGCTTGCCTTGTTAGATATTAGTGCTCCTGTTTGGAGGGTGATCATGTAACTGCAAGGCCTTAGTATTTTACACTTTCTGGAGTTCATTAACCATGGGCTTCTGTATTTGAACCTGTAGCGTTTTAGCTGGACGAAACCCAGAAAGAGAAATCAATCCAGTCCCGTAGCACAGAACTAATTGTCATCGTAGCCAAATGTGTAAATATACAAGGAGCATATAGGAAAGGAGGGGGGGAAATTGATGGCTTAGCCTTTTAGATATTATATAGCTGAAAACTTTTTATGTGCTTCCTCGCTGACATAAAATATGAAATGAAAAGTGAGTTTCCCAGATGAAAACATCTATTGCAAATAACGGTTATATGTATACATGTTTTGATCAAAAGTTTGCCACATAAGTTATGCATTTGACTGCATATTGGGCTGTGTTTTTAACCCTGTGTAGTTGGTTGGGGTTGGAGGAATACCTCCCTAGTCAAGGACTCTAGTGCCTTTCGTTGCTGCAGAGAGGCCCGTGCCATCTAATAGCTCAGCTGGCCAGCTAGAAGGGAGACATCATGACTTTGCTTGTAATTGGAGGAACTAGAGCCCCTCTTACTATTAATATCATGGACTCCACAAACTCTCCCAACATGAGGATAAGATTGCATCCGGCCCAGTGAAGCACTGGCATATAATGCCTGGAAACACAAATCCATTCTCTGTCACTTGTAGTGGAGCTGGACTGCAAATAGGAACGACATAACTCTGTGCAGGGTGAAGGGGAGGCTAGTGCCATTCTGCTTATGGTTTCACTAGTGTAATCACTGGATTGCCAACAGGATGACAGAAAGCATGTAATGGAGGGGGCAGCTTGGGAAAAGTCAACGATTGAGAATGCCACGGCAGTTTCACACATAAGGTCTGGTCATTAGCAAACATCAAGGGTGCTCTGGCATCGTAACTAGACCCAGTGCCCACACTAGTCTGCATGCATCAATTTGCTAGCAAGTGGGTAACTAGTGCCATTGGAAGAGCCAAGTAATGTGGGAAAGTCAGTTCCTGTTTTAAAACATGCCATGGTGTCCTAGAGCCCCCTTTTCCATGTACTGAGGAGATGATAGTCCATCTACGCTGATGCCAGTGGAAGTTTTGACCTTGCGTCCAGTGGGTATAAGACGAGATTCTCACTCGAGTCTTCAATCCAAGTCACAAGGTAGTGCTGGGTGTAAAATCTGATCAGCAGGGATACTACTTTTCCATGATAACCCCCTCCCCCGCCCCCCAAAATTATCTGATAAAAAACATAAAAATCTACATTTTTCTGCAGCGAGCCCCCTCACAATGCTGATTGGCTGAGATAGCTACCATTTGTGCAGCCCCACTCCTCACTGCTGATTGGCCAAAAGGGCTGATGTTCATGTAGCCCCACCCACTGCAGCTGATTGACACAACTGGCAGCCCTCTCAGCCAATCAGCAGCAGAAGGAGGAGGGGGTAGCTACCATCTTGGCTACATCCTTATGTGCCAGTGGGTCCTTCCCCTGTGGGGCTGCTACAGCAGACGTGGGAATGGCTGGCTCCCCCTGGGGAGCCAGCATTTTATTTTCAGTAAGATTTTTTTCCCCCGACAAATCTAAAGATTCTCTGTAAAAATGCAAATTCCACGTTTTTTCCATGGATTACATATTTCTTGAATTCTTGCTGATCAGAGACATTTGCTGTCCCTCTGCACTTTCAATTCATTAAATCAGCAGAACTAAGTACACGCAGCTGAAAATCTGATCTAACAACTACAGAGGGAAATATGACAGACATTTTATATCACAATATTCTTATTTAATTAGCCACCGTTTCACAGGTGGGAGGGCTAATTAGCTCTCCCATTTTAATCCTGTGAACCTCTATATGACATCCTCATACAAAGGCTGATTTAATCTTTGATTTATTTGAGAGAACTTAGGGTCTGGTTTCTAGTTGAAAGCACTATTTTATCAGTTATCATGTTTGACAGAATTAGGTCCCAATCCTTTAGCCAATACCATGGCATCAATAATAATCACCAGAGTGAATGCAGCCGAAATGAAAACATCTTATTTAATTTAGAAATGAACAGGCCATGATTAGAAATAATCATTAACGTCTTTCCCATTGTGGCTAATATCATTAGTGCATTGGCAATATGATTCTTGGAATACAAGTGAAGCATTATAGTTGATCCAAATGGATCCTTTCTGAAGAAATGTGACTATATTTAATTTATACACATATTGCAAACTCCAACAGTGCTTCAAGATTATTTTTTTAGGTGTCACCATATGGTTTTAATTCCTCAGAAATATATAGCCTAGCTTGTTCTCTGAGAAAACAGTGCCAACTATAGCTTGTCAAGGTATCTGAAAGTATAATTTAACATCTAGTCTTTTCCTATAGTGATTCTTTGCTAATGTGGTGGTAAGCGTCCCAGCTAGAAAATCAAATGAGTAGTTAAATCAAGACACGTAAAATGTTTATTGCTTAGTTTCCTCTAAATGGAAAGGAAAATATGATTTTCTTCCTCTATGCACTGCCCATCATATTACATCTGATATGTTGTCCTTCTCTTTTTAAAAAAGTCAGTAGTCTTTGCTTCAGTAGATAGCAATTAATTTTGCAGGGTTAGTACATCCAGACAAATACTACCCCGTGCTGATTTAAAGACATGAAATATGCTGTGGGAAGATAAAAGCTTAAAATCTAAAATTACCTTGTTGGCAAAGAAAAGCATTGATATACAGCCGTACTTAAATTAACCAAATACAACATTTAGGTGGTCTAGTCAGTTATTTAGTGAAATTTATACCCTTCTCTGTATTACTGCTATCTATTTATTTTTTTGCCTAAAATATGAGTGTGTTGGGTTATTAAAAGCGAATCAGAGATTAGGGACCACTGCGTCTGCAAAAGGCCATATTTTTGTTCCGGCCCCAAACAGTTTCCACACAACGATAAACGAAAAATGTCTATCAATAAGTTCACCATTGCTGCGGTTGGTCAGTTTCTGCTATTATTATTTTGTCTCAGAAGGGCTGTGTTTATAAAATAGACAGAGAAACTCAGACTAAATATAAATCCATGGTGTTCTGCAGGAGGGGAGCAATCCTAAAGAAATCCTAATGCAGAGTATTTTCTATATAATTTCTATAGGGTGCCTGAAGGTAGTTCAGTCACTAAACTGGAGCTGTTTTAACCTTTGAAAGGATTTTCTGAGAACTGCTTACGTTATATTAATGGCTTAATTATTTATGACTCAACCTGATTGTAGGAGGTTCATTAGTTGCTTAATTTTTTTTTTGGAGGGTGGGAAGGTGTTATTATAACTTAGCATCAGATACAGTCAAATCAACAAAGCAAACAATATGCTTACTAAAAACTGCTAATGATTTCATCCCAGTTTTCAGATGAGACTCATATAGCCTAATCCTATGTATTTCCTAATTTACTATCAACCATAAGGAAGAGGAATTTTAAGTCCGTTGTTTTATTTTTGTCTGTACGCTGCGACCCCCTGCCAGTGCATTCTGCGAGATGTAGAACGGAATAAAAACAAATGCAGCACGATAAAAGCAGAATAAAATACCACTCGGCTAAAATATAAACACATAAAATTCAATAAGGGAGTCCTGTTAGAAAAGGGAGAGAGGGGGAGATAATAAAGAAAAGGGACAAAAACCGTCAAGTTAAACCACCTTTGGGAAAGAAAGTTTTATGGTGTTTTTTAAATGGATGTTGGGAGAGGAATGTGTGGGGTTCACACCAGGGGGTCCACCATAGGAAAAAGGGCAGTCACTCCAGGATAGTTCCCAGGTTATTCTATATATATATATAAGAATATTTGAAAGGATCAGGTTTCTGAGTGAAATTGTGCTTATAGCTATGACAAAGTCACATTTTCTTCCATGGGACCAGGATAGGATACCACCCTCAAGAATCACTGGAGAACATTACAATGGTCTTGTCTTGTCTACTTCAGAAATAAAGAGACATACACATGGCTATGAATTTCACAAGAGTCCAGGTGCTTAAGGGGCAAGTTACATTAATGTTCAATGGGACTTAAGTGCTCTTAACTATTGCACTGTTAGTTCTGAAAATCTCACCCTCTGTTCTCCTCACTATGCCCTCCCATTGTCCCGTTTTGCTCTTCAATGCAAAGGGCTCTCTAATATTACAAGATACATCATAGAAAATTAGGGAGGCAAATTAATGTATACAAATTGGTTAGTAAAGGCTTTATATTTGTTTAAATGCTCTTCTCTGCTATTTTCTGCATCCTCCATTGGCTATTAGCGTCCCTGTCCATCATATCTTTCCATATCGGAAGCCCGGGACTCTGTAATGGTCCAAACGTGGCTTGGCTTGTTTCAATTCACCGTGGAGCATAGAAAAGAAGAAGGATTGTTTTCTAAATGAATACTTAGGAAAGACGTCTAATCCATCACTGCAATGAAAATGTTTTATTTCCTCTAGGCAGTCATTAACAAAATGGGCCATCAAAACAAAAGCTGTAAATCAAACAAGTGTGTTCAGCGTATATTCTTTAAATCCTGTGTTTCCTTAATACAAGACTAGTAAATTAGCTGACCTTAAAGATATCTCCTCTTTCTGTTAAATTTGGTAAGTTCCATAGTTTCATAGTTGGTCGGGTCGGAAAGGACCTGACGAGATCATCTAGTCCGACCCCCTGCTTCAAAAAATATTGTGAAGCTAACACTTGAATAGTTAACTAACTAATTAACTAATATGGATTGGGATTCTCTGATTCACTTTTAATAACCCAACACACATATTTTAGGCAAAAAACCATATGGTGACACCTAAAAAAATGATCTGGAAGAACCGTTGGAGTTTGCAATATGTATATAAATTAAATATAGTCACATTTCTTCAGAAACTAATATGCCATGCAGAAAAGTTGAGAAAAGTTGAGAGTTTCTTAAGTAAGGTTGTTTCTAACTTCTGACTTTTAGTTTAGAGTTAAATAAAAAAATATAAAAAGAACTTTTACACTTGGAAAGCTGACTTGAACAAGTTTTTCTCTCTTACTTACACACACACACACACACACACACACACACACACACACACACACACACACACAGAGTCAACTCAAATCTTTCTTTAGGATGGACCTGTATAGTCAGATTGAGTTCATTGGGAATGTTTCATTTGTACCAGGTGAACCATAGCCAGCATGCACACCTTTCTACTCTGATTTTAGAGGTTCAGGTGTACATACCTGTCTCATGGAAAACAAAAGATGTTGATTAAAAAAAAAATCTGAAAAAACATATTCTTTACTCTTTTTTGTGGCTACTGTCTTCAGTAACAGATGAAACTTTCTGAATTCTCCGTTTTTCACCGACTCTCTACATATTGCTGTATCAGCGTATGGAAGCTGGGCTGAGACAATAAAAAGAACCTCCAGAAGAGCAGTCTTCTGCTTCAAATACAACACATCTTCAACCTCTCTGGCTAATATGAACACACAGCAGTGTTTACATGGTTCCTCCCGAACGAAACCAAACCTACCACTACACCCCTCTCCCAAAAAGAGCAAAGTATATGTGACAGATGTTATTGCTTATTGCTTTTCTGGAAGGTGCTTAGGAATTACAGGGAACACAACAGCACTAGAATATGATGTGATATGAATTGAATAGAATAGAAGTGACAGATACTATCCAGAGAAAGTTTTCAACATCTTGCAGTCACACTATGGTTGGGATATTCTTTCAGAATAGCAGGTGTTGTAGAGCAATATTATATGCTGGTCTGTGCTCAGAGACCAAGATAAAGGGAATCATATAGGGCATGTCTACACATGAGCATTTAATGAGCATTAGCCCAATTTAAGGTACACAAAGGGCACGCATCTACACACGTGCACTTAATACACCTTAAAATGGGGATTTGAAGTTATTTCAGCCTAAATTTAATACCTGCATAAAGCGGGCATCAAATTTACACACAAATAGTTAAGTCGCATTAGCGAATGTGTAAATGTGCTGATGCACATTGATGCAGGGTTTGTCCATTGACTTGAGACTAACTTTAGTTCTAAGTCAGTCTGCACGTGCACATTAATACGCCTTAGGGCGTGCACACGTAGATGTGCACCTAAAGTGTACAGGTAGCTACATTAATTTTTAATGTATGTTTGAGAAGGGTATTTTGAAGACATCCATATTTTGCAAAATGCATTAATTGACAGGAGAGGAGGGAAGAAAAGGAGTGTGTGTGTGTGTGTGTGTGTGTGCACGCACACATATTACTATGTTGCAAAGGTGCTTGGACTGTTTTCCCTTTAGAGCCCAATCACATCACTTACTCCACGATGCCCTTGGGAGCAATGAGGAAGACTGTCTGAACTTAATGATTAAGGCTCTGCAGAGCTGTCAGAGATGCAAGCTAGGAAAATACTTGTCACACAAAACCAGCTTTATACATTTTATTGCAAACACACAACACACATGTGCACACTCAGACAATTACATTATAACAACGTTATAAAAATTGCAGAGTAAAACTGGAAAAATGTGAAAACTCTACCAATATCTTTATTCTTGGGGAGAAATGTGCATCACCAAAGTAACGTGCCTATATATTTAAGCAGAAACATACCTTTACGTTGGGACTATAGATACAATTTGTATACAGTCTCAAAGCACTTTTATTTTTTCAGGCCATCTAGTCCTAGGGATATGCAAACTTACATTATATGAAAATATATACACACTATAAATGCACACTATAAATGCACACAGTTTACACAGGGGTGCACACAAGCACACACACACACTCTGTAATAGACATGCCCACACACCCATGCCCAGACAAAAATGCTGTATTTTCTGTATAAGCAATTAAAAATCTTAAAATCCTTGCACACAATCTAGCATGTATTTAACCTCAGGGACATGTGGAAAACCAGAGAAACCTTATAGACTTATTTTAGTGTAACAGAAGGCAGAATTCAGTTCAAGTTGTCAATGAGATGTACTTCTCTACATGGCCCTAATATGCTTAACTTTACTACCTTGAGTAGTAAATGAGCTTTTGCACGTTAGTAAATAAATGAGATTTACACATGTTAGTAAAATGTAACTATTAAGTGAATACATTTTTGCAGGGTCTGGGCCTTGGATGGAAGGTACATATAACTTGATTTTGCACCTGGCTTTTCTCCCATTTGATGATGAATGGATGATGGATGTGGAATGATACACAGTCACAAAATAAATGTCTGATGCTTAGGGAAATATTCAAGTAAGCACAGAGTAGTTCCCTACAGTAAACAGGTAACTAATCTCAAATGGATATTAATCATTTATGTAAGTTTGCTCAAATACATATATGGTAGATATACTTGTTTGTATATTTGAAAAACCAATCAGTAGAAAGGCAAACATTTGACAGCAGTTACTGCATCACAATTAGAATATTTTCTTATACTTCCCAGTAGTTACAATATATAGAATTGTAAATACTATAGCAGGGGTTGTCAACTGGAGGTCTGCATACCATTGGGGGTGCTTGGAAAGGTGCTGGGGGGGTATGTGTGGGTGGGTGGGGACAGAGCGCTGCCACCAAGCACCCCACACCACTGCCTCCCAGGAGCAGGGCTGGGGGTGCCGAGGGCAGCGGGTTCCTTCTGCAGGCTGTACAGGCCCTGGCTGGATGCAGGACGTGGAGTTTGCATGTGGAGGTGGCCACTGCCATCCATCATCCTATGCTGCCACCGCCACAGGTAGGCCACCCCCCCTCGCCCCACATCTGGCCACTGCCGCCCTCCCCTCCCTCCTACTCCGTGTCCAGCTGCCACCACCAGGAGGAGTACACCATTATTAAATAATGTTTTGGGGGTTTTTTAATGACAGTATTACAGATCAATAGACAGTGCTTATTTCATTTAGGCCTGCTCCACAGAAAAGATCCATGGGTGTCTTTCCAGAGATTTCACTGGGCTTTGAAAATCCAGGTCCCAATGTTAGTGTATGTGCTATAGCTTATGCTTTTGCAATACTCCTTGATATATATTATAGCCTGCCAATTTATTATATCTTTGGTTATCATGGAGAGTAGGAATGGTGGCTGTGTTCTGTTGCGGAGGCCAACTGAAGAAGGAGAATGGCAGCTTTGCAGTCATGGTTTCAGTCATTCTTATGGTGCTTTAATTCTGAATGCACTTTTCACAGACCTGACTTTGTGTCAAGAATTGAGTAGCCAAATCTCTGCTCCTTTTTGTCTTCACGTTGCTAATGACCAAAGTCCTGCCTCTTCATTTCCAAGCCTGCTAGGAAAGAGAAACCACAGGAGCAAACTGAGACAACACTATTTGCATATCCTTGCAGCCTCCCATGGTGCACTGCAATCGGAGAACAGTTGAAGAACATAGAGTTCTTTTTACAAAGCAAAACCAGCGGAAATCACCACCAATGTTAATTTGAAACAGAATGAGATAGCCACACTGCAGTGCCTGGAGAGAGTGTACAAAGAAGGTCTTTTCTTGTTCACAAGGTGCTGACAGTACGGGCGAGAGTCCATCCTGTACAGCTGACGTGAGGTATAGCACATCCTTAAATCTCAGCACCAGGGCACAACTCATGAGATTTTGAAAGAAACGTAGAGGGAAGGTTTCAGAGAATGACACTGGTGAAATCCCAGAAGGGTTTTGCAGCTGGCTCACCAACAAACTGCAAAAAGGGTTTTAAAAATGAACTTCTGGATCTCCAGAAAGGCTCATTTATCATTGTGAACAAAATTTAGCTGTTTAATAAATTCTTCTCTCTCCCTTTTCACCAGGCATTATTATTATGGCTGAAGGTTCTTGTATTGTGATCAGTTAATCCGTTAGCAGACTTTATGTAAAACTGACCAGGTCTGATGTTATCTAGAAGCTGTATGGTTTTTGGGGAGGTTTTTTTGGTCAAAAAAAAGAGATCAGGTTGAGCTATGTGTGCTTAGCATTTTATATAAATTCCAAGTCATAGCGACTTCTGTACAAGGTATGGCTGAGTTGCTATGGAAAAATAAGAACCAGCCAAACCAAACCTCATCCCGTACACAGGCAACAACTCAAACATTTCTGAAGGTTAGCTTTTGGTTTGGATAAGTAACCCATCTACCCAGTCATAAGTAGAGCTGGTCAAGAAAATGGATTTTCCATCCAATAGAAAATGTGATTCCAATTTTTGTTGCGTCTCAAAATAGGATTATAAGCCAACATCTCAACTTCATTTTCAAAACAAAATTTATAAAAAGTCATTTTGGGTCAATTGAACATTTCAGTTCAGTTGTGACTTTTTAAATGATTTAATACAAAACATTGTATTGAAAGTTTGAAACAAAATATTGTTTTGAAATGAAAAATCAGTTTTGTCCTCCAGAAATGACTGTCATCAATATCTCCCCCCCACCCCCCATAACATGTCATTAAGATCAAGACATTTTCGATTGGAAAAATTGTTATATTGGAAATGAGATTTTTTTTCAATGTAAAGTTCTTTGAAAAGCTTCAATCATAAGTCCTTTGGGCTCCAAATAGCTCCCTAATATTAAAAGCCCACAAACATATTGGAAAAGGAGGGCCTACTGAATATGAAAATCTCTTGTAGTATAGCCAGTGTCTTCAGATGTTGCATGCATCATACCTACAGAAGAACGGCAATATGTTACAGTAGTGCCCTGTTGTGGAATCTGGGAAATCCCCTGACCCGGTGAAGACTTTGTGCAGGATTTGAATGTAGCAGCTGGCCTATAAAGGGCTGAGTGACCTGCTTTGGTGGCATCTACTATGGAAAATGGAAGGATGGAAGAACTGACAGTAAAGCAAAGCAAGCCAGAAAGAGAAAGGAGCAGAGATAACAAAGGAGATGGAAGAGAAGTCTGGGCTAATGGGAAGGAAAAGAAAGATGGAGGAATGAGGAAAGAAATGGAAAGCTTTGGGTAAACTCTGTACAAGCCATCAGACTTTCAAGGCCTTATCTGAGCATGTCTAGATATTCTGGAGTTTGCCAAGTTCGGCGATACCTCACTTTGTCTGAACCACACATGCATGGCATGTTTACAAGGGGCCCGATGCGGGCACATATATCCATCTGAAGAAGGACTTAATGCCAGGAGCATTTCTATGAAGTTTCAGGAGATTAAAACTGACAGAATGGGGCTGACAAAAATTCCATATACTTCAAACTCGAACATGTTTTATTTTAAGGCCGGTCTCATTTTTCACAAATCGTTAAGCGGGACCGGATTCCATGCAAGGACGCCCAGCTTGGAGCAAATGTGATTATGTTGTGAACACACGCAGATGGCCATACTGCTATGTCCTTTTCACAACCGGCGCTTCTGTCTTCACGAAACTTGGGACACTGTGAAGAGACGGTAGTTGTGAAAATGAACAATATAAAATTACACTAAATTAGTTTTTAAGAAATCCCGTAATTCAGCATCTTTTATATAATAAGGATGAGTTTTCCTCAGGAGTTCTCTTTTCAGAGAGACTTTCATCTGAAACCAAAGTGACCACCAAGGCAAAACTAGCACCTCTCTGATACTTTCCCCCACCCCTCAAAGTGCTAAAATATATATATATATATATAGAGAGAGAGAGAGAGAGAGAGAAACTATTTAATTAGCTGCCAAAAAAAGAGAAAAACTGGAACTCAGCAGTTCAATACCGAGCTTTGTATGTAAAGGAAACTGCCTGAGATGTGAATCAGGTTAAATAGTTCAATTATTGTCCATTGCCTGCATGCTTTAGAAGGAGGGCAAGTGTTTGAAATTGTTTAAGTAGTTAGTAAGGTGATTGTAACATTTACCAGCAAATGACATAAATCCAGAATTAATTATAATGGCTTAAAAAGAAAGGGGATCATTGGTCCCATGGTTTATTGTGAACTGTCAGGATAATGGAATTTTAATCAGTCCATTTATTTTAGGAAGGATTAATTGCATAGTGCAATGCAGAAAATACTGTGACTAACTTTGGAAACTGAGCTGACTGCATAATTTTATTAAAGCCGATCAGTTGTAGCATCTTAATTTCCTTAGACATGTTTATGGGGAGCTATTTGTTTTGTCAAGATTCTTTCCTGAATATTACAGTTGCTGAAAATGAACGTGTTCTTCAAGACTATTACAAGGGAGTCAATCCAGGGCTCTCGACACCCCCTCCCTACCACGCTGAGAGAGAGTAAAGATGGAAGGTATATGTAAGTGGGTATGTAAGAGCATAAGGATATTCTCAAAGCCAATTTGCAGCTGTGGGCTATTCACTAAAAGATAGGAAGCCTTCTATCTTTTGGGGGAAGCAGATCTAGTTCACTAAAAAATAGGATAGATTCAAAACATCGTCTGATTTCTAATGTGTTTTCACACATTTCAAATATCCCTCGCCGAGCCTGGCATCACATTCCTCCTTACGTTATACCAGTTGCACTCTCATTGTTTGATTCATACAATGTAGTGGTTTGAGGATGAGTACCTTTTTTCAACCTCTTACAAGTTAAAAGTCATCTCTGAGTTTATCCCCAGGAACTTCCAGGCCAGGGTGCCCCACTAGAGATGGGTAAATTCAAACTTATTTGACGGTAAAATTCAGATTTCAGTCAGTTGAAACCTTTTGTCAGTTTATGTTGATTTTAGGGATCTGTTTCAGATAAAACATTTAAAATAATCTGTAAAACTTCAAAATGTGTCATTTGTGTGTTTTAAAGACAACTTTTAAAATTTCAATTCAGAAAGCTGCTTTCTAAAATTTACTCCCTTTTTCAAACAACCAAAAAAAACTTGGAGAACTTAAAACCAACAAAAATATTAGTTCAACCTAAAACAACACCAACCACCGCCACCACCAAGAATGTTAATTCAACCTGAAATAATAATAATAATAGTAACAATAGTAATTATTATCATCGTCACCATTGTTACTGTCGTCATTGTTATTGTTGGTGCTGTTTTTATTTCAGGTTGAACTGACGGTTTGGTGGTGGTTGTTATTATTGTTATTTTGGCCACAAGAAAAAAAAGAATAAAGAATACATTTCAGGTGAACTTCAAATTATTTTATTTTTCAACTCTTTGGCTCTATTAGTGAACTGAAAAAGCAAACAAACAAGATGTAGCCCTGCCTTTGAAACAGAGCGGTTATTATACAGGGTCTATACATAATAGCCTGGCACTGGAAGTGAAAAATGCTAAATCCAAATGAATCTACAGGAAAAATGATATAATCACTCGACTACAATTTGACATGATCCAAGGTCCTGATCTGGTTTTGGTTCTGAATGTCTAAGAATTTCAGACCCGCCTTTCGTTAAATATTTTGGGGTTATCCCAGGAGAACAAATGGACAGAGTGGACAGAAACTGTTCTCTACTGATCTCTCTCTAGAGAAAGGGCAAACCCTAAAATATCATGTGGGACAGGCTATTTTAAATGTGCAAAAAATTGGAAAACATGACTCAACTAAAACTGGGTTTTTAACTTAAATACATGCCAGGCAGCCCTTCATAATTCCTTAGCAAAAACAGGCTACTGAGGCAGGGAGGGTTCTTCTTGGTGGTTTTAGCACAGTCAGCATGGTATGTGCCCTCCTGTTGCAGTATGGATGAAAGCCAAAGACAGCCAGTTTTCCTTGCTTCACTTTTTGGGGGAAGCAGAAACATCTTACATTCAGTGCTCTGATTTATACGTGTTTAAGGAGAGCACTTGGTACATACTTGCGTACTGTCTACATACGCCTGTATAGACAGACAAACAAACAGATGTTCTAATGATGCCAATATTAACACTTTTAGGAGGATTTTCCATCACACATCCTTTCCCTTCACAAGAGGCTATGCTGACCATATAAAGATGAGTTGTTCGGTTTCTTTTTTGTTTGTGTGTTTGTTTTTTTGTTGCCCTGTTTTCCTATTTTATAATGCTTTCGTGCATTATTTATAGTCTGTTTTCCCCTTGTTTTGAAATATAGGTATAAAAAACCCAGCACGTGAGTACCAAAAATATGTCAAACCTTGTAAACGTAGGAAACTCAAAAGGACCCAAACATATCACAGCAGAGATTTTTGGAACTGTGTTGGTAGTCGTGTTGCAGGCCCACTGAGAACCCACAAACTAGCAATAGTCCCCATACATCAGAGCCGTCAATATAAAGAATGGATGCGAGAAGGAGAATATGATCATCTTCATCTGACAAACAAGGAGCTGTGGCACCAAGGCATAGGACAGAAATTACACATATACCAGTATATAAGTGATTGGAAACCAGTTCAAATCTGTAGCACAACAAAAGTTGCAAAACCTGCTTTCAAAATGGCCAAAGCCAGTTTAAGATAAACCTGGATGGATGTAGTATCAGACTTAACTGACTTAGGTTCAACCGGTTTATTGAACTTCTGTCCCAGATCCCTTCCAGATTCAAGTTAACTCACAGTCCCCCAGCATCCCAGGATGCTTTGCACCTCCTCTGCAACCTTCCCTCTCCCCCTTGCATGGTGGGCAAGCTATCCTGGCCCAAGCTGTCTGCTCCAGTGTGCTGTAGCACCCGCCAGTCTCTGGCCTGGGCCACTGCAGGCAGGTGGCTGCAGTTCTAGAAACAAAAGTGAATGTCTGTTTACTGGCTTATTGGTTCAATCTATGCATCTTAGACCAGGGGCGATGAGTAGGGGAGTGCTGGCAGCATCTGCGGGAGCTCCCCACTCCCCACCACTGGGCTCCTGCCGCCACCGGTGCAGCCATGCCCCCCGAGTCGCTGGAGGCACACACCATTCATGTCTTAGACTAAGTTGCAAAGACTGAATCAATTCAATCTTGGGCTTTTTTATTGTCTGTACTTAGCTCTGTGTGACCTTGGATAAGGTATTTAATTTCTTGGACTGTGTGGCAAAGCTGACAGATGCAGGGAAAGCTCCTGAGTTGAGATATCTGACTTGGGCACAAGAGCACCTTTCTTTTACTTTATATTTGTTTCCCTGGAAAGAATTGGGCTTTAAAAATGCATTATAATTTTGGTTACCCTTCTTGGGTCTAGAAATACAAGGACAGACATTTTCCTGGTTAAAATGCAATGGGTACTGAAATTTAGACTAACAGGTTCCCTTACAGGACGGTAATGTCAGGAGCAATATTCTGTCACCAGCAGTTATATTATTCACCCACTTCAAGTAACATAGTAGAGAGTAGGTTTTTTCAAACTACATTGACTGAAGGAAGATGAGATGCTCTTTTGCTAGATTGTCAATGTGATGCTGTGGGGATAGATCCATGAGCCCTTTATACTTGGCCCAAGATTTGGAATTTGCTGGCTGAGTAGTTCAAGAAGCCAATATACCTTTGGGCCTGTTTTGGCCTCGAATATTTATAACACTAGGGTCTGTCTACACCATCAGCTCAGTTTTTTTGTCAGGGAAATAAGCCCTACCCTAACATCCCTACTTTCCATGCATAAGCCCAAGAAATATGCATGGTATGACACTCAAGAACTGGGCTTCTGGCATTACTAAGAATGGTCGCTCGAGACCCCACCAGGGCATTCTCAGTGCTTATTTCTGGGGTTGGTATTTATGATGAGGGAGTGAGCAAGTGAAGTCCATAGTCTTGGTGACAAGGCCAATTTCTCTGCCACCTCTGTGCAGACATACCTTCAGAGTCCTACACACAGCAAACAAGGTTTGAGAGAAGACGGACTCTCTCTGGCCATCTCCCACATACTTGTGTGTCTATTGCTTTGGCACTCATCCTCAACAAAGTTTTTAGATGGTTTGGGGTTTCCAAAACTTGGTTCAGTTTTTTGATTTGCAAAACCAAAGCCCAGTGTGGTTTGGATTTGGATTCTGCTTAACCAATCCTCCATTGTCATAGGGCTGTGAGTGAAGCTGTTGGAGGAAGGTCCTGGTTCTGGCTCACCTTTACTTTGTTCTTAATGTCTTTCTTTATTTCTATAAATAAAGTTGGTATTCAAAAAACAAACAAACAACAACCAAAAACCAACCTTTAATATCAATACAAGCTATGCTTTCCTATGTTATTTGTTTCCAAGCTATTATTAGGCTGTATTCGTCAGTTAGTCCAAATTAAACGTTGGTTAATGTGGTTGAGTTTTACTGGAGCTACTAAAATAAAGTGACATAAAATAGAGAAGATGGAAACAAGGTTTACAACTCCCATCACTTCTCCTTCCTTCTCCCTTTGAAGCTGATGGAAAGTATTATGGCGTATTATGCAAATAGACTACATGTGTATCTTTACATGAAAAAGCCAGAAAAGCAAATGTTAATATTGTGTCTGCATTAAAGGGGGAAAATATTCTTAATAGTATTCAAGTGATAGTTGTTCTGAGAGCTGAAGTAAAACAATGCAAAAAGCTGCTGCAAGGCACATGGTCTTTTCTAAAATGTGCATTTCAAAGAAAGTTTCAAATCTCTGAGTAATCTGCCTGCAATCTGAAATATCCACTGTGTGCAAAGTTAAATGTCTGTGCCTATCTTTGACAAATGATCCTAAACCTTTTTTTTAAACTGTCTGATAGACCTTCAAATACAGTAGATTTGTTAAAATGTTTACGGCTTGCTGTATAACGTTCTTGAGACCTTGAAAGTCTTGTGCAAACATTGAAAAATTAATCCTTGCATGTAAAAATGGAGAGAAAAGAAATTCTGTAAATGTTTGCTCTCTTTATTAATGCATCGCACCTCTTTAGGTTTGCTTCCCATAGATATTCCATTCCACAAGGCTTACAAATGAAAATATGTCATGAAAAGTACATTTTAAAATCAAATATTTGAATATCCCACTGAAAGTGCATTTTGCCTTGGAAAGCTAAGTGTGAATTTCTACCTACAAATATTACATTCAGATCTGAAATTGCAAATTCATGCTGCTGTTGGTTAGTTTTGAGGGCTGTTCAAAATATTTCAAAACACGTCATTTTAACGCCCCCCCCCCAAAAAAACCCCAACGAACCCAACAACACAAAGATAATATTTTTGAAATGGTTCTCCTCCACTCCCTAACTAGCTGTATTAATTCCAGAAGCCATTTAATCAGATTGAAGGAGTGATTCTCAGCCAGGGTGCTGGGGCTGTTTGGGGGGCTACGAAATCCTTTAAAGGGTGCCAAAGGAAAAGTGAAGAGAAAAGCAAGATGTGAGAAGATAATCAAATAAAGGCAGGTTCAGGGTCTCCCTTCCTGGCTGCTCCCTCACCCCTACTCCTGTCTCATCTGCAAGGAGGTAAGCACTGTAAGAAATAAATTAATTTGTGAAATGGGGTGCCACTTGATTGACAAAAGTTAATGAACGAATGCCTCAAGTCTAATGAGGGGTGCCTTGAGACTCATGAGATTGGGAGCCCCTGGGTTAGAGAAACAACTTTGGCCAATGTAGTGGTATATGACAGGTTCCCAAGCTGTTTCCAGAGGCAAAACCTCTACCGTTGGACAATTTTATGGAGCAGTTTTTAATAACCTCATTTTACAAAGGGGGAAACTGAGGAACAAAGAGGAACAGCCAAAACAAAGGTAATGGAAGTCATAGGATTAGCACCCAAGGGCCAGGTCTACATGAGACAGTGACTGCGCAAGAACTCAATGATTGAGCAGTAACCAGCGTTACTACACAGTAGCATCTTGGCACTGCTTCCTGGTGATGCTGACTGCGCAGTAGCTTGTTACTACTGCGCAGTAGCATTGCATCATGGTTCATGACCTATGATGCTACTGCTCAGTAGTAATGAGCTCCTGTGCAGTAAGTGTCTGGTGTAAACGCGGCCCTGGACTCCCTGCTTTTCAGTTTCATCCGCTTGAGCATGTTGAACCTTGTTGTACTGTGGTCTGTGATAGTGCAAGCTGCCATTAATATGAATGGAGCTTTGTCCCATTCATTTGGATTTTCCTTCTCACCACAAATGTTTTGAAAAGCAATTAAGTTATTTAAAAGTAGCCAATGTGCCTGCCCTTTAACAGTAGTTAACATTTAAAGTGAATAATTCCAGCCATCACATTTGATTTTTTCAAAATATCAGGCCTGCATCCAGATATACAAATTTTACTTTTATAACATTAAGCTGTGTTTTGATTTTAATTTTAATTTTGGCATAAAAAAGCATCTTCTAGTTGGGTCCAAATTAGTTATTTGCAGTGGCAAAAGTAAGAAAGAAAACCTAAACAAAAATCCTCACAGAATGTGACGTTTTATTTATACTTAAAGCTTATATCTGCATAAGCATCTGGGTTTTTTTTCTTTTAATTTTAGTCTCATGCAACTGTGAAATGATAAATCAGAATTGCTAAACAAAAGCCAAGCACTGTCATTACCATAATAGGGGTACTCCATCATATCCACACTCATGCAAACGCATCACATGCATGCCAAGAAAAATCCAGATTAAAAATAGTTAATGCTAATTTTGCAGGAGAAACAAAACCTCCTCTTTATGAACCAATCTTTAATTGCTAGGGATTAGGACAAAGCCATTAGGGGGTGCAGGGCAGGTACGTTATCCCAGGATTGCCTACTGTGGTATACTGTCTACCATTTTTGGGAGCATTTCAAACAGCCACCCTTGGGGGATCTCATGAGACTACCACTGAGAAATAGGCCACCCCCACCCACTTCCTATGCCATGTGCACTGGTCTTGAGTGTGCCAGGACATGCAGCTCAAAACCAGCAGCAGGGAGTGCCCTGAGTGTAATGCCCCCACCTTATTTCTGTATTTGGCACATGCGAGGTGGGAACAGGATAGGGGGAGATGATGCTTCTCGGTGGTGGTCTCCAGTGCATGGGAAGCAGTAGAGTCCCCCCACATGAGGGGGAGTCCCCCCAGTAGAGTCGTGCCCCCCACATGGGGGGGGGGGCACAGCTCTACTGGGTAGAGTAGAAGTGAGTATTTCTCACCTCAGAAATAGGACTAGCTGGAATATGAGTCGGACCCAGCTTGGGCAATCCCTACATTCACACACATGAGCTGCAATGGGATCTATTGTGCGAGAGGGTTGTGGGATGGGTGTGCTAAGGGTGATTTCTTAAACCACCCATGGAATTCATATTATTCCTTTTATATATACAAACAGACGCGTGCACATACACAATCCTAGGAAATATTTCTTCATGCTCTTCAAGCCAGAGGTGGCACATTCACAAAAGATCCCCCTCCCTCCCACCCTCCTTATTGCTAGATTAAAAACTGAAGTATCTAATTGCACAGAGCACAGACCCTCCTCTACGTTTGTCAGGAAAGCCAGAGAAAACACAGCCATGTGGGGGAGGGGGGGAAAAAAAGGAGGATATGCTAAAATTTTCTTTCTTTTTTTTTTAATGAAATTTGTTTAGCTTGAAAGACAATCCCTGGCTGTGCTACAGGGAGCGCGGTCAGTGAGCAAGCGCATGCAGCTGGCATAACCGCAGCGAGCGCGGCTGCACCCATCCAAGAGGAAAAGCAGCTCAGATGACAATATAAGTTACTCAAAACAATTGGCGCTGAAATGGAGTGGATTAAAGCACTCCACTCAAATGACTCTAATGTTCCATTTATAGATTTGTGCCCCAAATAGACGGCGATTATAATACGTGGGCTAACATCTCAGAAAGAAATACAACCTTCTGCTTGCGGTCAGGAACTGAAATCATCAAGTGGACTTTTGTGTAATATAAATAATGGATCGCTCTTGGCTCGCTCCATCGTGACTTGCCTCGAGACTGCCTGTAGTCTCACGGTCGAATTTGGGGTCCACTTGCACTGGAAGCTCCTTGGGGCCAGGACCATTTTAGTCCTGTATTTATTCAGGACAGACACAGGAAGGTCCTTGTCCATGATTGAGGCTGTTGGCACTACTGCAATACAAACAAGGCAGTGTATAATCCAGGCAAAAGAGGAGATAAATTCCCAGCCTAGTGTGGCTTGCACTGATGTTGAAAGCTGTAGCATGTAGTTGAGCAGAACAACCTGCAAGGCTGGAGGCCGAGCCTGGATCATTGGCGTTATAAGGAACTGTTCCAGGTCATGAGGAAGAACAAGAAAACACTGAAGTGAAAGGAAGGCAGGCTGTCCAGGGAATGTCTAATGCAATAGCCAATGACCCAAAACCCTTGAGTTTCCCACTTTTCTTCCCTTCGTGGTGTTTGTGAGACCCGTTTTTGAAGTCTAGGTGCAAGGGCGAAAATCTGTAGGCAGCTCCACAGCAGAAATGAGCAATGGTAAATCTATTGGCTGGCCTACAAGAGATTTGGCAGAAATGTAAACTCGTTAATGAATAAAAATGGCTGGTGTGTTAAAGGGCTTAGTTGTCAATGAGGTTTTCATGGTCTTGCAAGGAGCAGGAATAAGGAAGCCCCTATTCACCGTGGCCTTGTGAGTCTAGTCCACTCGTTGACCAAGTTCAGTCCACAGAGCATCACTTATCCTGCCACAAGGTAGGTGTGCAATGGGTTTTTCCTTCTCCTCTTCTCCCTCCAAGCCCCAGTCCGAGCTGAACTTATCCATGGAAAAGTCTGCAGCCCATGACATCTCCCATAAGACAGGGATGAGGGTAAAGAGGGCACTGGCCTGTTTTCAGCTCCTTTTGGAGTTGCATGTTGGTCCTCATCCAGGGCTTTGAGGAAAGGATCCATGTAACCTTGGGGAGAGCTAGGAAATCCATCCACCCCACAGCTGGGCAAGAAATGGTTCTCTCATCCCATGGGAGTTTTTGAGATTTTGAAAAATGAAGGGAAAATCTTGGACTTTTTTCCAAAAGAAAATCCAGGAATACTAATAAAAAAAACCCTTTGTACCAGTCTATTGAAATATTTAATTTTTATTTGATTTTTGTCTCTATTTCCCTTTTGAATTAACCAGAATTCCTAAAAAAAAAAAAAAAATTGCTTCCTAATAGGGAACTTGTTTTTTTCCCCAACCTGAAAATGATAAAAAGCAACATTTGGACAATTTTGAATGGCGATCTCAATTCTTTCTCAGTCAGGAAATTCACCTAAACCAGCCCTTTCCTGTGAATTGGTTTTCAGAGAGTCAAACTTTTTTGAAGAAAAAAATGTTTAATCAGAAAGCCCCCGACCACTTGCCCTCTATTCTGCTCTATTCATCATGCCTCCCCATGCCCACTTACCTAACTGAATGGGCAAGGCTGGGTAGCATAGGAACGCAAAGACTTTCTAGGTTGCTTACATTTTTTTTAAATTTAAGAAAATATTTGGTAGGTAAATGTTGAATAGAAAAAATGTCCTGTGCAGAGAAATTACAAAGTGATAGGTCCTGTAAAGAATGGCTGCAGCTTTGCCGTTCATCAGACATGTCTGTCAAGAGGAAAAATTGAATTTTGGAAGCAAGTGTGGGCGGGGGGGGACACAAAATGAAGGAGAAATCACGTGGGGATAGATGATAAAAAATGACTCGGAAGGCCACTCTGTCATGAAGACACGGTTTAATGTGCTTTCTTCCTGCCCTCAAAAATAAAAAGCTTTGTGTCAAACATGCCTGGATAAACTCACGTGGGCAGATCCTCAGCAGCAGTCAGTGGAGTTAATGCTGTTTTCCACCCACTGAGGAATTTGGCCCCAAATGCTTTGAACAAATGTGGCCTGGAGAAGAGACTCTAACATGCTAATGTGCCCTGACCGGGAGGTGGGGGTGGGGGTGGGGGAGTAATTATTGCCCCAGAAACTGAAGTCAGGGAGCAATAATTCAGCCCTTGCTAGGGGGTTAAAGTAAGCTGCTCACTCTTTGGCGGTGTCCCTCTGGCTGCTGGCGGGGGGTAGTGGTAGGACGAGTCAGAAACCGTATCCGTCTCTCTTGCTGCCTTCTTCTTGCTCCCTTGACTGCAGTTTTCGGGAAGGGGGGTACTAAACAAGTAGCCCAGCTCTTCCCTCTGCAACCAGAGCCCCCAAGTCTGAGCAAAGGCATAAAAGCATTTCTACTTCATCTCCCTCCCCTAAGGGCCATGGAGCATGTTTGAGGCCAGGTACAAACATTACACTTTTACCAGTATAAGTGTTAGGAAATGGGTCTAAACCCAAATAAAGTTTGGCATGCATAGACTGGTTTAAAAGCAGCAGAATCCAGTCTAAGATAGGCAGTTTTCTCTCCACCATCACCAAAGGAAAACATGTGTACTGTGTTCATAAGAGATCTGAGGTTGTACAGCACCTAGCACCTGGCAGGGGGAGGGTTTGTTCACCACTAGGGCTCCTCTAGTCAATCAAACAACAGTTGCATCTACTTTTCAACAAACCGCTATGCCATCATATTGTTTTCTGAGCCTTATGGGCCTGGGACATGCATTACATAAACCGGTTTGACCCAAATCAGTTCAGTCTGATACTACATTCAACCAGGTTTATCTCAAAACGGTTTCCGCCATTTTCAAACTGGTTTATGTGCACTGAACATCTGTTCTGTGACAGATTTAAACCAGTTTCTGACCACTCCAACCAGTTTGTGTGTAATGTCTGTCCCTAGCCATGTAGGCGGGTGCTGAGCCACTACTCCTGTTCACCAAGCCAAGTTACAGCCCCCTCGTCCCCTGCCTCTGAGGTCTGTTTGTGCTCTTCCTTAGTTGTACCAATACTCTTAATCCCTTTGGGACAGCCTATTTTAACATATGTCCTGTCCATACAGTGCCTGATCCCTGATGAGAGCTGCCACCATGGAAATGATGTTGGGATTTTGCGACTTTGCAGGTGTGTGACTTCAGGTTCAGAAAGGTACGTGAGCCTGTACATGGTTGTGTCAGAGGGCCGGATAAAGGACAATGCAAACAAAACCTCAGAGGCTTTGGGCCTGGTTCACTACACTAATATCATTTGGAAATGGGGAAATGGAAGTTAAACAGAGCAGAAATGACTGCTGGAGAATATGGCATCCCTTCTTCCATCTAGTTTCTCCAGGTGCTACCACCTGGGCACAAGCTCTCATGGCAAGGATCTGAGTCAAACCAGGATCAGAGAAAAAAAGTAAGGCTCCAGGAAGTGGAGGGCTGAAGCATGCTACGATCTGGACCATTTCTGCTATTCAAGCCCTATGGGGGGCCGTGGCAGAGTGTAAATCAGAGCTGCCATGAGGCTTCCTTGATTTAACCTAATGGCCACGTAGATGAGGAGTACAAATGTAGTTCAAAGCTACCTTTCCACCCTGTTCTTTCTCTATCAGTGCTCCAACCAGAGCTTAATCCCATGTGAGTGCATGGAGGCCCTGATTTGAAGCCCACTGATGCTCAGAAAGAGCCTTTTCATTAACCCCAACAGGCTACAAACCATCCCCTAAGTGTGGAAAAGGAGGGAGGAGAGGGCCATGTTGACCTGGATGAAGCCAAGTTAGAAGGGAGCAAGAGCAAATTCTCCATTGGCTTTCCAATAACATTTGCTCAGGGTTTGCAAACCTGTCATAAGGAGAGAACAATTTAAAGCAACAAAAATATCCCCAGCTGCTTGCTTTGGATGCCAGAGGCTCTCCTCAGCTTGCTAAATCTCTGGAAATGATGTATCCCCTCCCTGCAACGTGCTCTAGGATTAATCTCTGCCAGCTAAACAGCAAGGCTTCTCGAGTAGAAAATCCAACAATCGAGGCAGATAGAGATATATGCATTGACTCTCTTCTCGACAATTGATGAATGGCTAGATTCACCCTCCCTACCCCCCGGCCCTGCAGACAGGGAGTGGGCTCTGCAGAGCTGCCAGGCTCAAGGGCATTGGGAGTGGACAGGAGATGTTAAGCATTCCCCCTTTCCCCCCCTCCCGATATGCAATCTGAGGTTTTCTCTCCTTGGACGTGTTCCCCACAGAGCTCGCCGTTACCTGCGGAAACCAAAAGGCACCGGTCTATGCATACGGCCGTCTCCATAGTCTCTGTGTAGACAAGTGGAGCCAGAGGGTTGATTCCCCTGGCCCCAGCACACAGCCTTCCTTTCAGCACCTTCCGTTTACACAAAGACTAACTTATCCCACCTTTTTTTTTTCACCCTCTCTCCCTCTGTCTCTGCTTCCCTGTAGCCTTTGCAATGAAAATTTCTCCACGCGCAGGCTAATAAAGTCCTACGCCACCTTCTCCCCCCCACCATCCAGAACAGCACTGCCAAAAAGAAAGAGGTGGGGGGAGGAGGGAGACTTCAACCTGGAACTCATTTAGAAAAGGGGACTTTAGTTAACAAGAAAGTTACCCATCATGAACTGCCGGTAACACCTCGAGTGATCCTAAATCCATTACCCAGAGACTTAGCCCTGGCTGAGTTTGATTTTATGAACTGTGAGGCTGCTATGTTGAAAGTCTGCAAATTGGACATAAATTGGACTGCAGAAGGCTGGGGAACTGAAAGGTTTTTCTTTCGGGTGACGTAACAAACTTTGGCTGTGGGTTCACATAATCGAGGGAGGAAGCCAGTGATGAGTCTCTCTCTCTCTCTCTTTCTGTCTGTCTCTGACAGTGAATAAGACACTGAATTGAAAGTCAAGAGATCTGAGTTCCCTTTCCTCCGATGTTCCAGCACAGTATGCACCTTGCTTCTCCGGGCCTCAGTTTCTCCCCCTGTAATGGCTCCATATGAACGATATTGTCCTTGCTAAGCTCTTTGGGATGCATGCATTGTTATTCATGTGGATCCCTCACTCTCTGGGTTTTAACTTTTTACTCTCCTTTGGTCCACCAAAGCTGCACGATACAGGTTTAATTCGCATCAAAGCAACTGGGTTTATCAGCAGGTTACAATCTGCTCAGTTTATCTATGATCTCAAGTGGCAAAACCAGCCTGGCATCATAACAATGCAATACCTGTTTGCCCTTTGGAGAAATCACTTAACATTTCTGCTGGTTAACTCTTCAGTCAGTAATGACATTATAAGATATATAGAGTCTGCCCTGCAAAGCCCTTTGGTGTGTGAATAGTCACACCAGTGGCCCATATGCGCATGAACTCATGCATCCTGGGGACTGGGGACAGAAGTTCAATAAACCGATTTAACCTAAACCAGTTCAGTCTAAAAACATATCCCTCCAGGTCTCTCTTAAACTGCTTTCAAAAAGGCTGAAACTCGTTTATGTCCACTAAATTTCTGTTGTGTTACAAATTTGAACTGGCTTCTGATCACTTATACTGGTTTATGTGTAATTTCCGTTCCTAGCCCTGGAGTTCACAACTGTGCTACCACCTGGACGAGAATAGCTGCTTAAGGACCCATTTTTTTTTCATTTTGTTCATTCATTTGTTTCAGATCCTAGGTGAGATCTTATATGGGGGGCAAAGGGGGTTGGAAATTATTGTGTGAGGTTTCATTTCTGTGTTTCAGGATATAATTCTGGACAAGCATATGTCAAGGGACAATGCTGCTTGACTCGGCACAACATCATCTAACCAGCCAAATCCCCAGGACAAGGAAGAGCTCAGGACACAAAAGAGAGAGTTTTCTCAATTAATGCTGATTAATAACGAATGTCTGAGCATTTTATAACTTTCACTGCACTAGATGGAGGAGTAAATTATTTGATGAGTTACGTTTCATACTATTCCATGTTGAATAATAAATATTAATATTAAATACTAACACTGCAGCATTACCATTGTTGTCATAGTCAATGAGTGATGTGTCTAGGGGGCAAAGGCACCGTTACGCTAGCACCCAAATTCTGGTCTGACTTCAGTGGGTCCGTTGCAAAGCAGAATTAAACCCCATTTTGAAGACACGAAGGAAATTATATTTCATGATTCAGGACAAAAATTGCCTGCCTGTAGGCATTAGAAAGAAACGTTCTCTTCACACACAGCTACAGCTGTGTGAATAATTGATTTTTTTCAGTTTGCTGATTGACCCAAACTCAGAATGAACAAATACAAAATTGTTTGGAGTCAAAATGAAAATGTTCAGGGCTTTTTGGGGTCTTTTTTGGTAAAAGGAAAACCTGGGGGGAAAAAAAGAGTAACATAACATATCCCTTCTAATTTCACTCTTCTTTTTGTTGTGATGGTCACTAAAAATAGGCACAAATTTTGAAACAATATTGTTCCAGAAGAAAATATATTCTTTTAAAAATAATAAAAACAGTTGAAAGAGGTGGGATGTTTTTTTCTGATGCAGCCACAACTTTGTTTTTCACTAAATAAATGTTAATATAGCTAATATTTATAACAGAATATATTTGTAAAGTAGTAATATATTTGTTTAATGACAACTAACTTTTCATTATACACATAGTATTTGTCCATGTTTATGCCTGAGGACAATATACATAATATTGCCCATGTTTTATTGTCCGTGTCCATATTATGTTCATTATATACATACTATTGTCCAGCTCCATGCGCAGCCATGCAGGAGCTGGACAACTAATTTTTGCTTGACTAGACAACTAATTTTTAAGGGTGCAAAACTTACTGGGATGACTCACGCGCATATATTTGAGCAGGTGAATGGATGCTGTCCGGCATTGGGCCAGAGTGTTCAGTGCACTGCAAGTTTGAAACATAAATGCAGTAATGAATTAATTAGTTAACACATTTATTAATTAGATGATGGTTTACATTCCTCCTTGATGCATGAAGTATTGGTCAATTCTGATTACTGAAGGTGCTTGGCATGAAGTCACATAGCAACTGCTCTATTACTGGATCAGTAAAGGAGCACTTTGAAACACGTTTTCCCGGGAAGGTGGCAGCAATTCAGTACACGGTATGTGAGGGCAAAGCGCAAGTAGTTCATTTGGTTAATTCCTTAGCCTTCTGGCTTCTGCAATGTTTCTTTAGGGGGCATTGAATATGAGTGATTGAGTGAGAGAGAGCATGACAGAATTAGCACACACTGGATCTTTTGACCAAGGTGAAAAAAAAAAAGAACAGTCTAATGTTGGTCTAGGGGCACGTCCCCTTAGGATTTGGGAAAGAAAAACACCAAACGGAGTCATTTTGGTGCACCTTGAGCAGGGCAGCACATTCAATTAAAATCCATTTCAGCAAAATAAAAAGACACTTAATCTTGGATCAAGAATAACTGCATGCCAGCAGTCAGCAGCACCCTGCCCAAGCTGTGGTGGGATTTCCAAGGCAAATTCAGCTTGCTGATACTGTACCACGAAATACATTTCTAAGAAATCACTGGCAATTCCTCCTTCAAGTTTCCAGCACCGTCTGCAGAAGGTACTGCTCAATGAAACCATACAGGTACCTCCTGAATCACCCCAAGAAGAATTTTCCAGCTAGCTAGTAGGAAGGGTGTGTTCGTGTTTGCATTTAATCCAAACAGAGAGAGAATATCTTTCTTTCTTCCTACTATGGATTCTGTATTTTTCATAGCTCTCCAGTCTTTGCTGGACAGTCTTCTCTTTTCCTGGAAACAAAAAGTTCTAAAAAGAAGAGTACATAATTTTTAAGCCTAGGTCCTAGGGCTTCTTGACCTTCTAATACTCATGGCACTCTTCATTAGACCCCTTGGGAAATGCCAGCACTTGTTTTTTTCTCTCATTTTTTAACTACAGAAAAATAAGAGAGCAATTCTTCTATTGCAAAGGACACAGAGAGACCATAACCGGTCAGCATGTTTTTGACACCATGGATTTCTATTTGCTATCTCTGGGTTTATCTTGTTTGCACACCTAATAGTGCCTACATTGTGTGGCATCTGGTAGCACCCCTGATTGAGAATCACTGTCCTAGAAAATGTGCCTATAATCCTGTATGCGCTGCATTGATCCAATTGCTGTGTTGGAGAAGTTAATATTGGAACGAGCCTGTTCTTTCATATTTGCACTTGTGTGTGCCCATGTCATTTTATTTAATACATGCAGTGATACCTGATTGCTGGAGCCCTTAGGTTGTTAGATATTGAAAGCTATGTCTGTGGTGTGATTGAAGGTGTGATTTCAGTCCAGATTGGCATAACTACGTTAGCTTCTATGTGTCTAACAAGGGTAATGTTGGCTGTGATGATGCAGTGGTACAGATTCAGCATGAGCAATACAAACCCGCTGGGGACCAGGGGCTGCCAACCTGCACTGAAGGCATGCTATTGCTCAACAACACCTGGGGCACTGCTTCTTCACCTGGAGAGTAAAGGTCCTGTCTCAATTTGTCCTTCTAACACTGCGTTTAGGAACCTTGCTTCTGCATATGATGGTATCTCTTTACCACATTATCTACTCCTAAGGGCCTTGTTACCTGTTACACTATGAGCTGCCCAAATGTTGATCGGCTTAGTGCTATCTTGCAGTCATGCCTTCAAGTCAAGCGGCACATCTGTGGGGAGTGCCCACACCTTAATGGAAGAGGACCTGGGTTGGGTTATGTGGATCAAGAGATAATCCTGCCCTGGAGTGGCGTAACTTTGAGCTGCATAACGAGTCCTTAAAGCCACTTAAAGGTGTTAACATGTGGGCAGTCCAGGGGTTAAGAGCTCCAGGAGCTGCCAAAAATGAACGTGTAACAAGGCCTTAATTTATTCTAATCTTATGTAATCTATGATACTTGTGTGGGTGCAATTAGTATAGTAATTGTAACCATAATGTTCAGTGCTGGCGTGACAAGATTCCCAGCCTGGCTTGCCACCAGGCTCCAACCTCCTCACCTTTGCTTCTGGTCTCTCTAGGCGCGTACAGACGAGCATGTGCATGAACATTTCCCTGGGGACAAATAGCTGCAGCACGTAATTGTGCTGCTGATACCTATCTTTAGGGAATGCCCATGCACACACACACTGGCATGTGGCAAGTTGCCCCGAGTCGGGTAGAGGAGGCTGGGGCCAGCACCTGGGCTGGCCCCAGAAGCCTTACCTTGGGTCCTGGGGGTCTCCTGGGGCTCCAGCAATGGTGATCCAGGCATGGAGAGCCTGGCTGGCAATCAGAGCATGGCTCCAGCTGGCCAAGCTCTGGTTTTGGGTGGCGCACACTGCTTTTTTCTGCCACCATGTGCACCACCCTGCTTTGTTCTGCCACAGGTTTTTTTGACACCGGGATTTTCTGGTGTCAAAAAGACCCACTGTGCTGCCAATCAGCAGCATGGTGAACATGTTCATGTGTGGCATGTGCAGTTTGCTGGAAAGCTGTTCCTGCTGGCAAATTCAGGTTTTGGGGGTAGGTCCTTGTCTGAACTTAGGCCTTTCTGGGCCTCAGCTCACTTTTTATCTGTCTGGGTCCTGTGGCCCAGGGTCCACCACAGCAGGACCCTAGGTTCTCAGGCACCAACTCCAGCTCAGCCCTTTGTGGGCTCTGGGCCACTCATCCCCTAGATGTGCCCCCTTTGTAGGCATGGGATTTACAATCCCCCTCCACTCTTTGCTGCCACAGATACCCAGTCCTCTGACATGCCACAGTCCTCCCTTTTGAAATGTATTTGGGCTCCTGCCCACATACAACATCACAGGGATCCAGCCCTTAGGAGCACTCTGAACTGGGTGCTCCTATGGCCAGACTCCTCTTCTGGGCTAAGCTCTGGGCTTTTGAGGCTCTTCCTGGGTCACCTTATCCTCTACTTCTGCCCCAGGTCTGCCACTCACTGCCTACACCTGTGTCAAGTGGCCACCTAATTTTGGTCCCTTTTTACCATTAAGTCTATTCAAAGGGGCTGGGTTGGCCAGCAGGCCCTGGGCTCCCTCCCACGTCTCAGTAACGGGGCACGGCCCACTACACGTGCCATATTTGTTTTAGTGTAGTGAGAGAACCCTGGTAGGTTCAAAAGCCCTTACATCTCACGTATTGTGCCAGTTCATTATATTATTTTCTTTGTGGGGAGTGGTTTATCATTTCTTTTATCTCATTGCTCTCTACTCATCTCATGAAAGTATCAAATGTTTAACATCTAAAGCCTTAACACTAAGTGCAGGGGGTAGTCATGCTAAAGACAAAATGGGGTTGCCCATGTGCTACTGGATGTGACAAAAGGCATCAGAATCAAGTAACTGCTTTTATCTCCTCTTTACCATAGCCAAGGCTTGGATTCAGCAATGTATTTAAATGCGTGCCTGATTTCTAGGCACATGAATGATGCTGTTAATCTCACACCATGGTACTCAACTGGAGTCTAAGACATGACCACGAAGCCACTAAGATCTCATCACTTCACCAAGGTCTCAATGCACCCTTTGTGCTCTGAGGATCTGATATTCAGAGGCGCTGAGCCTCGGGATTTACCAGTGCATGGCACTTCTGCTAAACAGGGTCTTGCCTTCCAATCCGGTGTTCATCCAACCCTACAGCATGACCTGTGACTCCCTGGACTGGATTCCCTATATTACATCCTTGGTGCCTTAAGCTAAATACTTTCTTTTAATGAAGGGGAATTGTACCTCCCTCCCACAGTTGGGTTCCTGCTTGCATATAAACTCCCTTTTCTAACTCACCACCAGGAGAGCAAAAAAATAATTTAAAGATAATTTATTCTTACTCAGCAACAATAGCAATAGTTAATCTCTTATATTAAGACTTTTAATGACTTTGGGGACTTATGAAACCATTGGAGCCAGGTTAATGAATGGCTGTTCTGGCCTACACTTTTTGAGGCTTAGATCTTTAATAGAGGAGAAAAGAAATTCACAACAATTTTTTGGGGGTCTGTATTAAAATTTATGGAGCTGTTTGGTTTCCA
>NW_005842380.1:1205508-1283285 GCF_000455745.1 Alligator sinensis | reverse complement strand
CCTGCTGAGCATTGCTTTGATGATGTATTACAGCAACATGTCATCAGGGCAATGGGGCTTCAATGATACATTACAGCAACAAGTCATTTGCAATACATCATCAGAGCAGCTGCTGCATCTAAAATAAGACCTCAGCGAGCAGTTCGATGGAAACCAAAGACTGATTCTCTTCCTTTCTTTCTGTTGCTTCCATATTTTGATTCCCCACTGCCAACTGAAAGCAACTTTTTTTTAGGGGAAAACAGGATTCTTTTGAAAAGGCCTTTCCAGTGGGACCAGCTGGGGACAACTGACTCCATCCAAAAATCAATTGTTGGGGGTTTAGAAACTGCAGCCCTCACTAAATGAACAGCCAATCTAGTCCAGTATCCTGTTGTATCAGTGACCACTACTGGATACTTCAGAGGATGAAATCCCAGACTAGGGAGATGCAAGATTATCCATCACATGAAAGTTTCATTTTAATCCTGAATAGCTAGAGAATGGCTTAAATTTGGTATGTGAAGCTTTAGATACCATCCAGTATTTTCTGCTAGCCTTCAGTATAAAAATCCAAGGTATTCTTGTTATCCATATAGATATGTCCGATAGCTTTCTGCCTCACTCCAGGTTCTCAGGCGCAAAGAGATCATGTTGCAATGAGTTCCACAGTCTAATTATACTACCGCCTAATTTTATATTGGGTTTAAGAAAAGTTTCCTTTTATCAACATTGAATTCTTTTATCAGCATTGAATTTGCTGCTTCTCAGTACATTGGAAGATTTCCAGTGTTGTGGAAGAACACCAGAAAGACCAGAAAAACAGACTTCTCTATTTTCTCTTTACCATTACCACAGCCCTCTTTTTTCATCTTATTTTTAGGGCAACAGTCATTGCTTGTATGGCATTCCCATTCATTTATCATCTCACATGCTGTAACAGCAACAGAAGCTCAGATGGCTCCACCTCTTTACGACTTTATTTTCAAGTCAGGTGCAACACCAGCAAAAAGAGGGGAGGTAGAAGGAATTAAAATGATATTCTACCGACACTCAGTCCACAATGCCAAGTCCACCCGTGATTCCAAATACTATGAGCTTCTGCTGAGAAACAGTAACATGAAATGCCAAATGGCATCATGCAGGGTTGTTGGGTGCAGCTATGTTGGTCTAAGGACACAGACGGGCAAGGTTCTTTGGCTAGATATGATCTCTTTTATTAGACCAACTAAATAGTTGGAAAAAAGTGCTTTGCAAGCTTTCGGGCACAAAACACCCTTCATCAGGCTCCCTGTGCCTGACAAAGCGTGTTTTGTGCCTGAAAGCTTGCAAAGCACTTTTTTCCAACTATTTAGTTGGTCTAATAAAAAAATGGCATCATTACATGCTAGGATTAATGCTTCACTGAGATGAATAGGTATAGCTGTAGTGATTGTAATAATTACGATATCAATATGTGTGCTGGTTTCTTTATGGAGCAGATGATAACCTCTAGCTTTTCTCTGTAGGGGAGAATAAACACCTAAAAAAGCATGGGTAGGCATGTAGAGTGGATGTGCATTTGTCATTGTTTTTATCAAGCCGTCCATCGGTAGACTCAGATCGACATCACTGTATGAGCTCACACTAATCAGGTTTTCTTTACTACCATAAGGGCAACACATTTCTTTCCCATCCCTGCAAAACCCTGGCACTGCCCATGGTTTGTATTATGTTCTACCGAAAACCTCCATGAATAAGAGATCTTTGGCCAAAGGACTGATCTCCTTATTCACGGCTTGAAAACCAAGCAGTCCATCTATTTGGATACCTGCATTAGGACAGGAATCTGTAGGAATAGCAAAGTGATAAGTGCCAGCCTTACTTTGCCTCTGTGTCTGCGTGATTAAAATGGATTTTCCAAAGGGTTCCACTCTACTGTACCTGACTTAGTTTTCACACATGTGGTGAGCAGACCCCTGGAAACCCATCAAACAGCATTTAAAACATGCTTTCCTCCCTTGAGGATGCTTTTTTTGGTCTGTTCTTGGTTTGGTGTTTTCATTGGAGAGGGCAAACGTTTCAGATCTGAATCTGTATATTCCTGGAGCTTGGGGATACTTGTGGGTGATAGGGTTGGGAGGTAAAGAGGTGTTTCAGTAAATTAAAGGGAAGGGAACTGTTAGGTCTAGATATTAATCTCTCTCCAAAGTTCAAGGACATTTGGATCTAGCCATGGATTTTTGCTCTAGGCCCAGCTTTAGTTTTCTCCTCTGAAGATATTCCCAGGAGACAGCACAATACGCAGTGGGAGACCACTTGTAGTGCATGCAAGTGGGAGAGTTTGTCCCATATTCCTCTTTGGTTTCTAGTGCCCTGCACTTATTAAGCCATGCAACACAGAAGAAGAGAGGGATGGTGGGGGGTAGAGGGGGATGTGGAGGGAGAAGAATCACATCCTTGGGTTGTTACAATGCATGAGGCATAACCAAGTGATTCAAATCTGTCAGGGGATTGCTTCCAAATCACCAGACCACCTGGGGTTTCATTATGGCTCTTACAAACAGCCTTTTAGCATGAAGGATGAGGTGGGGAGGGGAGGAGAAGAGCTTTCTCTTGACTGTGTTGAAAAGAGAGAGCTCCGAGAATTTAACAATGAGTCCCGAAGGGCTCAGCCAAGTCAGCTGAGACCAGGGATTGGAAAGGATTAATCAGAGCGAGAAATGTCAGATGACGAAAGAAATGTTCAGCGAGGTGTCCAAGCCACAGAGTTCGGCGGAGACTGGGGTTAGTCATTCTCCAGTCACGTAGTAGTTTTTCCTCTGCTCCTGCTGCCAGTCAAGGGCTTGTCCTTGAGCCCAGTCCTCTCTTCACTACCTTCGTGACCTGGTAGCAGAGCCTCGGTGTATGCAGCCCATTGCTGATGCCTTATGCATCCAGGGCCTTCACTGCTGATTTCCGTGCATCTGATTCCTTACACTGAACATGTGTTTTTAATGCTGAGTTCATCCCCAAAACAGGCATTGTTTTAATGACCTTCACTAGGATTTAAAGGCATGTGGCTAGAAAGCGTTAGCAAACGTACTTAGAAAATCCGGTACCACCAACACATTGGTGTCACAACCCAAGGGTGTGATTTTTGTTTTGTGTGTGCTTTGGCACCACTGAATTATTTTCCCGCCAATTTGAAGCTTTCTTTGCAGGGTGCATTTCTTCTTTGCAGCACAGAAATACTTGTTGCAAGGAGTTCCCGCCATTTGTATTCTAATTTGTGCCCCACTATTGGCTGTTTCTAAATTATTCCCACGTGGCAGCTAGTGATTGGCTTGCTAGCCGTATAAAAAGCTTGAGTGGTTTCCACCCAAGTTGGAGGACTTCACGAACACCAGGAGGAGGAGACTTCACGTCTTGTGAAGATCTCTAAGCGCTGCGGAGCCTATTGGACCCAGCGTATTTCAAGAAGGCAACAGAGGTCTGATCAGCCTCTAGCCTCTCCCCGTCGCTGAGCGCAATCCTCGACGTATCCCTCTTCCCTGCGCGCAAAAAGATCCACGGAGCCGAGCAAACTTCGTGTGAGTCTATTCAGAGCTCTTTGTCTTGAGTACTTTCTTCGGTTGGCGCGACGAGCTCGCGGTTTAGAGCCTCCAACCGGACGGGCTAGAAGAGTGTTCACGGGAAGGAACTCTAGTCCGCCTCTCTTCTTTTCTATCTGTAACTGCAACTCAAGCAAGTTTTCCAGCCTACACTGCGACCATCTTCGGTGTAAGTAAACAATCTTTAAATCAACCATTAAGCGCCTGTGCCTAATTCTAGCGTGTCACCTGTTTTCTCTGACCCAGCATGCCCGGGCTGCTGGCCACAGCCCACACAGAGCACAAAAAGGGCCCGGATCGCTCCCGGCCCGCACAATTGGAAGCTTTAATTTGTGTTGAACTGGAGCGTGGCAGGGTGCAAAGGCAGAACAAAGAGGGAGCCCCTGACCCAAGTCATCTGAAGACATTGGGTCATACAAACAGGTCAATGAGGGAGTTCAAGAAAAAAATACACCAATATTGGTCAATATGATAGACATCATATCAGCCTTACTCAGCCAGTCATGGTCTTGGGATTTTATGAGAGGTTTGTGTTGGCATTCATTAATTGCTGTTCACTTCAAATTCTTTCTTCTGTTTCCTAAGACCCCCTGTGCTTTTATTTGACCCCAACAAAATATGTGACTGTTTATATGGATAAAACAAAGCCTTCACTCAAGTCCAGATTCTTCTTTTAGTAACAGCGTCTCAGCTCCACTGATGACCCTGAGTTTGCTTTGAGAGGAGAATATAACTCTCAGCTTTTCCCCGGGACCTTGGTTTTGTAATTTTAACAGTGCAGAATAGAAAATAGGAAGCCTATTAAATAACAGTTTGGCCCTTTCCTTGGAGGAAATCACAATAAACAGGTTAAGACATTTTACCAAGTGGATCTGTTTTCAAAATTGTACACATTACCCATGTTCATAATTGCCCTTTTGTGAGGATAGGAGTCAAATTGCCTAGGTCTAATAAGGATGGCAGATCCTGTAGGATACTGGTGGCAAGATTGTGCACTATAATATAGCGAGATATTAAGGGCCAACACCAGAGTCTCTAGTCAGTCTTTGCTATGTGAAATTTGAGGGAGTTATGGCTGAATTTGGACTTGAAATCCCGATGAAACCCTTATGCTGATGATTTTTATGGGACTTCACTATCACCCACAATGGCAAATTTAACACGACATGTTGCATTTTTCTGCTTATCCAGTTTTCAAGTCCAGACAGTGTTTCTAAATGCTAAATATCATGATTATCCATTTGCCCGTTGGTTTTGTTACCTGGAGACCCAATGCAAGCCTGCTGCATCCGTGAGTCGTTAACTAATCAAATGCTCAAACAAGACAAACATCTGGAAAATACAAGTCTCCCTAAAACACAAGCTCTGGGCTTCACCAGAAAATATATCTTACCATGGGCCCATTATCTTTTCAGCGCTGTCCCTTTTATTCCCCTTATATTGGATTGTGGAGGGGGACAGGGGGAAGGGCACTGGTTTGGAGCGGTGGGGGCTTTCTTAAGTCGGAATATTTAGGTTGTTGAAGAAATACTACCGCTAAGAAGGAAATCAAAGTTGCTGTAATAGGAGGACTTTTCTGTTCTGATCAACAGTTCAGGCTTGGTTAGGTCTGACTGACAAGCAGATGTTTTGACTTGCTTCTTTCCCCCCGCTTCTTGAAACCGCTTTGCCCGTCTCTGCAAATTTATTTCATTTATGCTCCAGACAAGGTTGAACACATAACTTTGGAGGGGAAAGCAAGTCAATGTTAGAGACCCCTTCAACATCTAATCACCACCCCTCCCTTACCTCTCCACTCATCGCTCCTTCACTTCAACACACATCATTAGGGACCATCTGAGAACCTAAATGGCTTGTCAGTAGCATTTTTTTTTCTAAGACTGAAATGTAAAAAAATCAGGAGATGAGAAATGCTATATTATTCACCTCGGAGGTCTCAAGGAAAATGATACCTGGCCACCAACATGCACTTATTGTAGGGCTATACTGATGTGTCGAGCTGAATTTTAGGTTGCCCTTGGCTATGTGACTTGAGCGTCCCTTTATTCCACTATGTAGCCTCTACCACAGCCATCCACATTGGGATGTTCTCCTACCAGGTTTGTTTCTACAACTGAGAGAAGCAAGGTGCAGAAAGGTTGGAGGTGAGGAACAGGGACTTGTGGGATTGCCAGTGGCCAACTTTCTGTGAAGCCTGCATGCCAGGGTAAGTGCCAACCAGATGCAGGAAAGTGGTGGCTTAGAAGGCGAGTTGCGAAAGGTCATTGTGGCCAATGGAGAGTGCATGTAGGAGCTGGAGTCTACAGACCAGTGAGCTGGTGTTTTAGGTTTTAGGGCCACTTTAAGGTTGATCCTAAATATCAATGTAGATAGAACCCCTATTACAGTTAATCTCGGGTGACAATCAAGAGTTTGACCTACATTTAAAACTCCTTTGCACTATCCTCAGTCTTCACAAAGATAATTCAGGGTTTTCCAGTAGGAGTTTACTCAGCAGAAAGCTATTGAATGTACTTCTGTCTGACTGCAGATAGAGTTACAAATATACCCCTTAGATATTCCCTCAAATGTCCTATCGGTTTACTTGAATTTCTGGAAGATAATGTTGTAGCATCCCAGAAGAATAAAAGGTGTATTTCCTGATCATCATCAGTGATGATGAGGATAAGGTGAAGGATGTGCCTGCGTTCTACCTAGATATTTATAAAGTTTCCGGTCATCTCACAATCATGCGTGGATTTTTATCCTTCCAAGGCCCCTTCTATTGTGAGATTGGAAAATATCACCTGCCTTTCACACATGGAGTGCTAAGGCCAGGATGGATTATGTGACTTGCCCAGATTCACAGAGGGAATCTGTATTTTGGCTAAGTTTTGAATCCATGTCTCCCGAGTCCCTGCCCTGTTCTCTGCACATTAAGAATCCTCCTATGTGAATCTGTTGCTTTAGATACGAATCCAAAAGAGCAACCTCAAATCCATACCTTTACTGGTGTGGTTTGGGTTTAAATCCCTGGGTACAAACTACACCTCTAGTTTTGGCTTCCAGTTGGCTCCCAAAATGAACCACTTTTTTTTTTTTTCAGTCTACTTACGCATTTGTTCTGTCCCTCAGTTAAAAAAGAACAGCTGAACAAATTATCAGCATTTTGTGGGGATTAGGGAAATTGATACAGGCTGACTCATTGCATGCCTACATAGCCCAAAGTAACATTAAAACCCAGGAAATAAGATTGGTACTGGGAAGGGTAGAGAATTATTGTATTACTATAGCACCGTCTAATACCAGTTTACTGGGCTAGGTTTTCTACTGCCCATTTACAGCTTTGCAAAACAAATGTA
Source organism: Alligator sinensis (assembly GCF_000455745.1). Taxonomy (NCBI): domain Eukaryota; kingdom Metazoa; phylum Chordata; order Crocodylia; family Alligatoridae; genus Alligator; species Alligator sinensis. Next base: position 1,276,393 of record NW_005842380.1, on the reverse strand, counting down.
AAACATCATCCTTTGGATTTGGTAGCTATTTATTCTCCCAGTGCCTCCGTGTTTGACTGTACAAGCTTTGTTCATCTTCAAAGAAACAAGAAAGTTTCCTTGGTTCAGTATGAACATGTTAAATTTTTTGCATGTTTTACTTTTTCGGACAGTTAGCCTCATTATGCTTTAGGCACAAAGCAAGTAGAAGCAGAGCCCTTCAATCTACCAAGAAGTTACTGTAGGAATGTAATCCTTATTTGGAAGTATTTCAGGGAGGAAGAACAATAAAATAAATTAACACTAAACAGGTAGCAGGTCTCTTGCTTAAATTTGTAAGTGTAGAAGAAGAAAAGTCCACATTCCTGTACTGATATTTGCACTGTCTCTCTCTATAGCCGAATGAGTCTGCAGCGAGTGTGCAGATGAAAGCACTTTTATCATCCTTTACTCTTACAGTCCTTGAGCTAAATAAATGCTTTGACCTGCAACTTTTTAAGACTTTTGTGTTTTGGTTCCCTATTCTTAGTCTGCAAGGCTAACAATGAATTACCACCTCTTAACGATCTCAATAGATCACCCCCTAAACACTCAGCCAACTTCTTCCTGACACAGTAATGTATTCAAAGCAACTCAAACTGCCAGAGCCTTGCTTTAATGCCAATTTTCAATCCATTTCTAGCATTAGAGAGGGGCCCAAGCTGCAAAGGTCAGTTCTGGAGCTGAGGTTCCCCAAAACGTCATGGGGAATTTTGACATTTGGGATTTTCGCCCCAGCTTTCTAGCGTCTCAGAAGTCCTTTGCCCAGTGTTCAACTGCTGTTGTCAGTGAAAGGAGCAGATAATCCGTATCTCCATTGTAAGGGCTTTCAAAGTGTGGCATTCCTCCTGCAGTATTCCCTAAGGCTACGACTTTCATTATAGAACGAGCGCAGAATGAATAATCAATAAAACGGTGCTACATCTGCCTCTGACAGCGGAAACACCAGGCAGACACCAGCCAGTCTGGAATCAGCTGTTTCCCTGCCTTTGATCTACTGTGTCGGGGCTGCCGAAAACCCCAACAGGCCATGTCTCAGACTCTGATACAACCCACATCATGCTGATAACCCCACCAAGGCCTATTGTTGTCATTGTGTTTGTGGAAGGGATCACCTGTCAAAGTGAATGGTTGCAACCTTTTCTTGGCCATGGGAGGCCTTTTGATGCAGGGTGATGATAATTAGGGTCTAATTGAGTGATTAACAGCCACAGTAGCTCATGGCTTTAATGACACGTCAATATTAAGGCCTGCATTTCTCAGCAGGCTTTAGGTTTGTAACTGTTGTAACTGTAAGGCCATATTATTTTCAATTATAAGCCTTACCCTGCCCCAGCGGGAACTTCCAAAATGGGGTCCAAGTTTCTTTCTTTCTTTCCTCCTTCCTTTCTTTTTTTTTTTCCATCAGTGTGAATGTAGTCTGCACTAGAAACATGCAGAGCAAACAAAACCACAGAAGCTGATCAAATTCTCTCACCGGTGCTATAACCACTTTCTCTAGACATCTACTGATAATGAATGTTGCAAGGATATTCACTTCTTTGCCAAGGCACATGGTCCCTGCCGGCAATGAAAATCTGTCTAGATATACTGGACTTAATTAACTGGGTTTGAAGGGCCTATTAAGGCAATATTAAAAGAAGCCTGTCTCAGCAGGCCCTCGCAGTAGGGAAGCACAGGAGAGCTTTCAATTTAAGGCTTATAGCAAAGATACCCCGCTGCACAGGACCATGTTCTGCCTGGGAGCTGTTTAATAGACTGCTCAGAAGCAGGGGGAAAGGGTTTACAGAGAGAGTAGGGCAAGCAATCGATTTAGCAAAAGAAAGCAACCTGTAAAATATTATGCACTCACTCTGTGCATTGGGGGAGAGGGGCATGTAGGCAGAGAGACTGTGCAAGGCATCTGAGAAAACTAAATGATGGTGAGGACACAGTGTTAAAGCTCAATTTGGAAATCATTGTAGTCTATTGCAATGGGTAGCAGTTTCTTTACAACCTGGGCAAATTTCCTTGTATCCTTGTCCATTTCTCTGCATTTCCTCCCTCCTCTCGCCTTCAACATCTCCTTTTGAAGCTTAAATGGAGCCTTTTTAGTTGAAAGCCCAAATGACAAAGGGGTTTTACTAATAATTAAGGTTCTCACTTTTACCACTGGTTCTACATTTCCAGGGTTTGGGCAGAACTAGATCAGGACTTGGGAAACTTGAATCCCCTACTCTGTTAGAGAGTTCCTATGTGAGACGATGCAAGATTCAGATCCTCCAAAGCATCTAGATGCCTTACATTTTTTGGTCTGGGGTCCCGATTAGGTAGGGTCTGAATAGTTTGAACCTCAGTTCCCAATATGCAAGATAGGGATAAAGCTGTCTCCTATCTCACAAAGGTGTTGTACATGAGACATCTCGATACTGGGCTAACTGGTCCATAACGTATCTCAAATAGTTAGGTAGATTCCCAGAATGGGATTCTTTCCTCTCCTTTTCTCCAGGTGAAACGGTGTCCTAGTTTTATCCATGGCATGATTTGCCTACTGCAAACAACATATCTAAATCTGCGCTCCTTCCGGCTTTTACCTCTGGATTTCCTTAGTTGAACGCTAGTGTTGGCAAAGATGATGGTCATCTCATCTTCTTTACCACGGTACAAGCTGTGTCACCATCTATCCATGAATGAGTACATGAAATAATCTGAACATGTTATACATTTTATCTGGCACCTGGCTCTCCTATTATAGGTGTATTCGATTAGCTGGATTTATTTATTTTTATTTTTTTTAAAAAAAATCCCCATTAAAGGCCTGGGTACCTGTATATTAGGAAATGCCAGACAAAACTCAAAAAAATATGGATGACAAGTTTTGGACTCCTTTTCTCCCTCAACCTGTCAAGAAAAATCAACACCATCAATAGTTTGAGACTCATTAACGGTTCGGGTTCCCGGCTATAGGAGAGTAAAACAAAGCCAAGGCGTTCAATAGCAGATGAATGATGAATAAGGAACTCTGTTCTACAAACAGAGGCTCCCTCAGGGCACCATATTTATTATAAACCACTGAATTGCGAAACAACAACAAAAATAATGAAAGCAATAGCAAAATATGTGGTTTTTTCCTTATTCGGTATAACCTGCCTCTGGAACAGTGCAACCGTTTAAATGCAATAATAACAATATAAATAATAATCTGTAGCATTTATAGAGCACTTTAGCCATTCAGGCTGTTCTACAGCCATTTGTGGCCTACCTTGTGAAACCCATATTTATATTAGGTCTGATGCCGAAGGGTTGAAGCCAACATGAGCCTTGTTGTTAACTTCAAGAGCTGAAAAAGCGTGATGCCTTGACCAAATTGCAAGAGTTGACAACGACGTGCTTCAGGCCTGCATCCTGAGCTCAGTGGTCAAATCATTATTATAGACATTTTCTTGATTTTTAAGGAAAGATCATGGCTTTTCGTTGTGGGTCTCACTCATGATTCAGAACACTTGGGGCTATACTGGTGAGTACCTACCTGTAACAGTTTGCAGGATGGAGTCAATATAATTTTAGGACCAGATTTGAATATATTTTAGGACCTTTCCTCGTCTAGTCACTCTTATAAAGCAAGGTCAGCACACTAAGTACTGGCCTCCATAAATGGGGCCAATGTGGATTGAGAAAGGCTAGGGACAGAAGTTACACATAAACCAGTTTAAGTGATCAGAAACTGGTTTAAACTTGTAACAGAGCAGAAGCTCAGTGCACATAAACCAGTTTCAAAATGGCTGAAACTGGTTTAAGATAAACCTGATTGAATGTAGTATCACACTTAACTGATTTAGGTCAAATCAATTTATGGAACTTCTGCCCCAGACCCCTTCCTGATTCAGGCTAAATCGCAGTCCCCCAGCATCCCAGCATGCTTTCCAGCCTTGGACTGAGCTGTGCTGTCTGCTCCAGAAAGCAGAACTGGTCCTGCCCCTCTGCTTCCTAGCTGGAGCAGTGAGGGCTAGCTGACAAGGGGGTGTGAGGGAAGGGAGCATGCCCGGCTGGGGATGCAGCCCAGTCTGCAGGGGGAACTGCCCCCCCAACCCCAGGCAAACCCAGGCTGAGGTCTGGTGCCAAGGAGGGGTGTTAAACAGACCTTCCCCTGCTCAAACTTAGTGCTGGATGCAACTGTGGACTATAAATCCCAGAGGCACCTGGAAGCATGAAGAGGAAGTGATGAGCAACCCTGCAGAGTACTGCTGCTATAATTCTGGACAGCAAATCCCAGAGACCTCAGGGCAGCAGAAGAAGGAAGCAAACACACAACCTATGCTGCCTATGTGCAAGGAAGTCATGTTGTAGCACCCCCTGGCTTCTGGCCAGAGCCACTGCAAGCATGTGGCTGCAATATCTGAATCAAAAGTAAATGCCTGTTCACTTTTGTTTCAATTTAATCTGTGCAGTTTAGACTAACCTGCAATGACTGAATTGATTCAGCCCTGGGCTTTTTGACTATCTGTATCTAGCCAAAGAGGAGGAAAAAAATGGACTCCACTTCTCCAACACACCAACCAACATAAATGAAGAGGTGTGGAACGGTGGGGAAGATGTTCATGGTAAGGGATGATGGTGGATTATGACCCCTTTTTATCCCAGGAGTGATACAATTAAAGCAGGAATTGGGCCTCATTGTCATTGAGGGGACAACAGGGTCTTTTCTCTGTGCTAGAGGAGAGAGAATAATCTAGCCTTTAGGAACAGACTCTACCACCCTTGCTTCTAATGAGTCACAACAACTTGGCAAATAACTCCCCGGATTACCCCTACACCCCAGCATAAGAAAATGCAGCAGAATCTATTGCAGGTGATACATGCTTACAAGAGAGGGCCCTAAGATATTGTGTTTCACACTAGAATGAGACAAAAGTTGTACGTGCATAAAAGGAGGGCGTGCCTCTTTCATCAGCAGCCGTATCACGCCGAGTGTTTGTAGCTACTCTTCATCTTTTACGGTTGCATGAAGTAACAGGCCTGTGCAAATCGCACAATCCTTAGCCAGCTTGTTGCAAATGCTGGTTTAAAAATAGAAGGCCTCACTGAAGCATGCCTGTTGGGTGCAGTCAGTGCATCATGGTGTGTGGCTTTGGTTTGTTTGGCATTGGAAAATCCAGCGTAACTTGAGAATTCATTACGAGAAAAGTACAGGCCTCTTGCCATCTTTTAATGGTGTTCTTACAGCCTTAAATGCAAAATTTACAAGGAAAGTCTTAAAGAGATGACAGGAAAAACTGAGAAGATAACAGAAGCAGTCAGGGAAATTAATAGAAGCCTTGGATTTTGTAATCCACAATGATTAATAACTTTGAGGTCCAAGATCCTTGGTTTCCACTGGCTTTGATAAACTACCTACTCTGGCTTCGATGTTAAATCAATGTGAAAATGCTTATTTGGTGTAATTTGCTTGTCATCTCCCCACTAGCTGTAGGTCTCCAGAGCACTTTTAACTGGGGACAGGGAGATGTACCATTTGTTCCAATCAGGCATGAATTTCTCCAGTTGAGTAATCCTGTAATGCCCAGAAATAAAACTGGCATGTAAGATGCCAATCAAGGATTCAGCAAGAAAAGTGCCTAGCTAGCACCAGGGCTGAAAGGTTTCATGGTGTCTGGCCAAGCTTTTCAGAATATCTCCCCTCTGCGGTGGCACTCCAGAGGCAGATGGGTCACAAATCAGCTTTCACGTTAGAGAACCGTGACTGTCTGTATCTGAATGGGCCTTTCAGAGCTCGTTCTGACTGCAGAAACTATGCAAGATTACAAAGGAATATAACATCATTAGGCTCCCTTTTGCAGATATAGCAAATGAGCCAGCCAGAGACAAGGCTGGGGGCGGACGGGAGAGGAGAGAGGGGTTATGACTTCCTGAAGATCAGGGAGCTGCTGAGTGGCAGAGACAAGGGCAGAGCCCAGATCCATGGCTTTTCCTCCAGGGATCCAGCCACCAGACCACAATGCAAGCAGTGTTCACTTGTCACTTTAAGAGTGCCTCTGTAGCAGAAGAAAGAGCACAAGTGAGTTAGAAGGGGGGTGGGGGGAGTCAGCCCAAGATTTTGCAAAAAAAGGAGAATTGAATGTGACTATCAAGCTAGCCCCCCAGTGGCTATTACTCCAGATAGATTTAAAATGAATTGCATAATCATTTGCCGTACATCATTTGATGGAAGCAGGATGCCATGTGAAGGCTAGGCTTGAAAACAGAAATGAAGCTTTGCAAAGGAAAGTCTCTCTCTCCAGACTGTCAAGTACAGGGTTAAGGGCTGCAGTGGTCAGCTGTGTGCACAGGGCAGGTGTGCAGTGTTAACAAGGCGTTGCTGGGAGTGCTGACCACTATAAAACAGAGAGTGAAGAAGATGGGGGAAGAAAGGAGGTTTGGGGGGTGGGTAGGGTTAGCGTATGGGTTTTTAGCTCTGTGGCTCAGAAGATCTTTATTTAGGTGAAATACAGGGTTAGGGCACATCTGATTGTGCTATCCTCAATGCTGCTGATCTTTCTATTGGTGGTGGGGCAGCTCATTTAGAAAGCAACAGAGAAGTTTTAGTGTCCTGTGTACTTAACACCTGCAACCACACAGGTCTTAAGCAACTAAGGAAGGAGGTTTCCAAAAAGCATAAGCCAGTAAGAGTATCTGATTGCATTACCATGCTGTATTTTGGCAAGGGCCAGAGACTGCACTTTCTCTTTCTGGAGAAAGATGTGCTGATAAATACTATTTTGCTAGTGGATTTAGAAGTCCAGGCAGAGCCATTTTTAAATGGGGCCTCTGCCAGAGAGCAAATAAAGCTGAAAAATGATGTTGCTTCATCTATATACAAGTTGAGCCCTTCTTGTTTTAGGAGAAAAATGGTTAATGCATTTTTTTTCTTCTTTTGACATGGTGGCTTAATGGGCTCATTATACAAATGAATAGCCTTCAAAAGTGTTAACTCCTGGGAATCCTGGTTAAAACATTGGCATTTGAAGGTCATGTCAGTGCACTGATCCTGGCTTGAAGTAAGTTGCCTTTGTTTTTTGTGGGTGGAAGTTGCCAGAGAGATGGAAAGACTTGGCTCATGGGTCCAGTCAACCTCAGACACCCAGAAGTCTGCATCTGCTCTCAGAAGTTTGGTGGTGGGATGCTGCAGGATAAAAGCTTGCTGATCATCGGCTTTACCACAATTAGGAGCTGTAAATAGTAAGAGGGCTATAGGAATAAGAGAGCACCTCTGTGATTTAGCAGATGGTGGTTTCACCCAGTGGATCAGGTCCCCATCTCTGAAGTCGGGGAAATAGCACCTGCAAGGCTGAGAACTAGCAGCACCAGTGCCTTGGAGAAGGGGAAGTCATTTGCTGTGTGTGCAGTATGGAGGGGAAATTTAGCAGAGCTCTCCAGATTTATCCCAATAAGATGAACTTTCATTTCTGAGGACTTTGATTAAATTCATGTCTTTACTTGTTTCCTTTTTGTAGTCAAGTAGCAGATTAGATGCAAAGGGAACTATATCCCTCTGTAAAAGTACTTTGGAAAACTACTTTTCATTGACATTCATGGGTTTGCTGATGTTTCCAGTACATGATGGCTTAAGTTCACCATTTGCTTTAATCAGAATGATTTTTTTTTTTTCTTATTCTGTTGACTCCTAACTTTTTTTTTTTTTTTTTTTTTAATATGGAGATTATTGCTTCATTAATGCCATGCAGCATTTTAAACCCACTGAAGTATAAGACAAATCCTATTTGTGTCACTGCTGTAACAGCATTAATATCACCAGATGATTACTATCACCTGATAACATGAGGTTCATGCCAATCAAATCCTATCCTGAAAGAAGTTGCATACATCCCAGGTCCAACAGATGGATATTAATAGATTTTAGGTTTGGAAAATGTGGCCGTTGTTTTCCTTTGATACTTAACAGGGTATCTTTAGGGAAAGCAAATGGGAGAGTGTCCCAGACAATGTAAATAGTAACACCTGGCCTGAATTTTAGTTTTAGCTTTCAACAAATGCCTCAAACTGTGTGTGTGTGTGTGTGTGTGTGTGTGTGTGTGTGTGTGTGTGTAATTACACATCTTTTTTTTTTTTTTGTCATTTGTGCAAAACCCAGCTGATTCCAGCAAACCTTTTACTCAAATGAACGTCCTTGGCTTAAGTCATCCCGCCCCCCATGAAATTAAGTTTTAAGGGGGAAAAAATCTCTTTAGGTGCATTTCTTTGTAAGGCTAAACATGTCCTCCTCTTCCTAGGAAATGCACAGGGTTGACGCTCCCTGTAATATTTATCCTACATGTGCAGAAATGTTGCATCCCTCCACCCTTTGCTTTCCCCTTGGACCCTCATAAATATACTTCAGGTTTTCATGATACATATTTTGTGATGTTCCTTAAACATTTACAGTCTCTTTGGGGGGGGGAAACTTCTAAAGGAACCCATTAAATACTGTGCTGCCTCTCAAGTTCTTTTTTTTTTTTTTTTTTAACATTCATGCTCTCCCTGAATAAACTTAAGTTTGCTGCATGAGCATGTATTCCTCCTTTCCAACCCCCCCCCCCCCCCCCGCATCTGACTCTTTTTTTTTTTCCTCTGAGCCGATTTTACTGTAGCTTTAATACCAAGAAAATTTATCTTTTTTTATTTTGGTGCTTGTGAGAGCCTCCAATTCTGTCCCTATAGCATATCTGTCCCACTTGAAACCCTTGCAAGAATCAGTGCAGTAAAATCAAGTCTCCAACTTGTTCTCTTTAGCAAAAGAGTCGTGAGACCATTCTCAAATTGATATCTCTGATAACATGACACGATGTTGGGCCATTCGCACCTCCCAAGGTGGCTGACATTCATTATTAATAGCTTAGGCCTGTGTTCCTTTAGTAATGATCTTTGTTTTCTTGGGGAGGGGGCGCTCCTATATCCTCCCAGAAGGGGAGCAGCCCAGTTTGGAAAACGAACGTGTCATGATGAGCTGCCCTCGTCTAAATATATCTTTAAAAAATAAACCCATAATTCAGACATACATTCTGTTTATTTTTGAACACAGGGTTTTGTCAGGGAATGTGCAGCCCAACCTTACACTCAACGGGAAAATGTTTATCCAAGAGTTAACACAGATGAGTAATCTTGCACTCAATGCCAGTTCTCGGGTGGTGGGATTCCAGTAAACAGCTAGACACTTTGAACTTATGGTTTTCACTTTATGTCATATTCCAACCACTAAAACAACACACCGCCATGGAGTTCTTCCCTGCTAAACCAAAACACAAACTAAACCATGGAAACTTGCACTGAGAGTATCTTTCTGGAGGACCTCTCCTTCATCACCACCTACTTTTTCATAGATTGTAAGCCTGGAAGGGACCTCGGGTCCAGCCACCTACTCCAAGCAGGAAAGATAACCCCAGCAAGGTGACTGTCTAGTCTCCTCTTGAAGATTTCCAGGGTAGGCGATTGCACCAGCCAAGAAATGGCTACCGCATCCAAGGAAGGCAACACGTGCACAAATTACCCGCTCCCGACTCGGGGAGGTAGTGATGAGAAATAATAATGCAGGGCTCGTTCGAGGCCCTGTAATTGGAATGAGTACTTTTTAATTCTCCACTTTCTTGAGCTATGTGGTGAGGCATTGCTGCTACTGTTGGAAGAGTTTTTTGTTCTTAATTATGCTTATACATACCACGCAACCCTGGATCTAAGTATACCACTGGATATGTTTAGTGCCTCACAAGACAGAGGAGGAGAAGGCATGCTGGAAGCACATCAAGCCTGAGGGATTTATCAGACAAAACCTGAGATTTCAAGTTTTCTGGGCATATGGCATTTTCTAATCCATTAACCTTTGGGCAGGCCTTTTCATCTTTGGACTGTAAGTTTCTTGCCCCTTCTTATGAAACATTTGGTACTGGTTAGGCTTGGAGGTCATATTTTGCATTTTAGATGGACCACGGTCCTGATCCAGTACAGTATTGCCTTCACGCCTGGTATCCACCCCTTGCCCCACCCCTTTTGTTTGTGTGTTCACATTAAGTCCTCCTCATTTCCAGGACACTAATTGTTAGAGAGTCCTCTCACAATATTGCATGTTTTGTTCCATTACCCTCCTGCATATTATATTCACAGAGTATCAGAGTATACACTTTGAACTAATAACAGCAATGCTGAGTTATAGCTATAGCTATGTCTTTACCCCACGTTGCATTAGATTCCTCTTATGAGCCCCATAACTACTTGTTCATAATGCAGATGAATTAAGGATAAAATTGTAAAATGAGTTTGGGTCTTTGCATTTAGCTGTCTGCCTCATGAAAAGATTTCTACTTTGTTTAGATTTTTTAAGTTATCTTTTGGTTTCTTAGATGGTATGTAGAGTCTTATTTTCATGATTAGGGGCACAACGGCAGAGTGATTTGAAGTGTCTAGCTACAGCTCCAGAGACATGAGTTTAAACCCCACTCTCAACTTTTGTCAAAGGTTGACCCAGCTGTAAATAGGTACCTGGTCTTTCAGACTAAAGAGCCAAAGGCAGCCCTATGCAATGATTGCCCCATCCCTCTCTCATGTATCTTTGGCTACAGAACGGATCATGCTTGTGCTATGAGCCATGAGGTTCGGGCAACTGTTTGCCCTGATATTTCCATGAGCAAATAGCATGGGTAGACCTGAACAACGCTTTTGGATCACTATGATTTGTACACACAGCTGACAGAACCTGTTATTTGTATATACTGATAGACACAATTATATATCCACCTCTTGGGCCAGGCTGAAAAGCTAGTATTTTAATGCTGCCATTAGTTTTAAAAGCTAACTGAAAAGTCAAGCTTCCCAACTGATAGAAGAACTGGCTGCAGAACCAGTGCTGTGTCAGTAGAAATTTTGTAGAATTAATTTCCACAGCAGGTTTTCAAGGCAGATAGTATAAGCAAGTTCAAAGAAAGGATTAGAGAAATTCATGGAGGACTGGTCCCTTGAACAGCTATTAAACAGAACAACCCAGCATGTATCTTCTGACATCCCACCACCAATGATGGCGAATGCCAGAGAGAGTACAGCAGAGGATGGATGTCCTGTCTATATATTATCCTTCTAAAGCTGCTACTACTGTTACTGTCAGAGACAGGTTGCTGGGCTAGATGGACCATTATGGGACTACTTATAGTCTTATTTTCTTGCAGATCTGCTGGTTTAGCCATTACACAAAAGCTATTTGATTCAGCATTAGTAGGAGAAAGCCATTAGAGTGGAAATATCCAAGCCATAGTAAGAATAATAAGGATGCATATTAAAGACATTATATATAATATATATAACACTCTAGCATGTATGAGTCACTGTGAAAATCACTGTATTTCTTTTAGCATGGATTAAAGATATCAAACACTGCATAGTGTCAGGGCTGCTAGGGTGCCTCGTAATGCCTCTAAAGGGTGCAATGTCTTCTTTAAGACAGCCATGAAAAATAGCTGCTACTCATAGTCGGTAAATAACAGAATCACCAGGGAGATCAACAGCTAAAGGCTTAAGTCCAAATTATGGATTAATGGTCTGTAAAATGGCATTTAAAAAAATAGAACCTTCTTCCACTTAAGACGAGTGCAATAATGAAGCACCAATTGCCATGAGCTAGCCAAGTTCCAGACAGAAAAATGGGGTTTATGTCGGATGTAATGAGCTGGGTGAAGCAGTGGTATTTTGAACACCAAGTAAATCAAGGTAGAGTCGCGCTGCATTGTATATTTTTAGGGTGAGGCCTAAAACGTGAGACCAGAAACATCCTTGTAGAACCAGAATCCTTCTTTATAACAGGAACAATAGCCAATAGAAAGGTCAAGTTTGGTGACCCCACTATGATGCAATGACATCGGTTCAGTTTTTGCTAATGTTAAAAAATAATTGTGCACTGCACACACAGACAATACTTTCAATTGGAAAAGGAGCAGTATTTACTTTTTTATTTGTTATAAAAATGAAAGGCATACATTGGCTAATAGAAGGACAGAAGCCAGTATGTCCTGGTTTGGGGAGATTGTGGAGATGAACTAGTCTTCATTATGTAATAATCTACCTAGCTAATGGGCTGGGCTAAAGGACTGCAGAAAGAGTTGTCTTACCGAGACTGGAATTAGTTCTTGTGGGAGTTCGCCAACGTGTTTTGACACAAGTCAGGAGCCACTGGAAGTAATTTATCTTGGTCCTTTCAGGCTTTTTTGTGCCCTTGAATGGAGTGAGGACTTAGTGACTGGAACCATTTGGCAACACCACAAATGACCAAGAAGAAGGACTTTAAGAAGACTGCATTAGGACAACGTGACTGCAGTACGATTAAAGTTGGCCCCGTACTGTCATGCCAATGTACCTTTCTAAGTCCAGCTACAACAGGGGCATTCATTGTTCATGTCCATTCAGCTTGTTCTCTGTCCTGGTGGTTTGGGGGATTGGTGATAGACCCTAAAAACAAATTGGAAATGACAATTATTTCACAGCCACCGGATGGTGTTACCTGTGGGCATCCCTATCCAAGTCTGCAAATGAAACCATAAAGTAGTCCACAGAGGTGATCCTTTCCTCTGCTTTGGCCTCTTTATTCATAGCACAATTTCAAAGGGGAGAACTTTCTCCATTTAAGAGCCTTTCTTTGTGTGTGTGTGTGTGTGTGTGTGTGTGTGTGTGCACTAACATCACCCACTCTCCCCATAACAAGGGTGAAAAAAATCATTTTGAGGTGTTGGGGGAGCAAAGGAGAGCCATCTATCAGCAGAAAAATGTGCTACATTTTTGCTCTCCGTAGCCTAGGGCAGATGTTCTGTTTTTGAGTCTGAAAAGAACAAAGCTTCCTCCTGGCTTTATTTTAAACAGGAGAGGCCACCCACAGCTCTAAATGTGCCTACCGAGAGGAAAAATAAATGGCTGAGCTCCTGGCCAGACGCATATGCGCGAAGCATATCCATGAGGAGGAGCTGTTTGGAAAAAAACATTCCGATCCTGCAGAGACATTGCCGTTGAACTGGGCTGGGGGCATCGACATTGATACCCAGCCATGGGGCTTGCATTAAGGAAGGGAATGGCACGGATACTTCGTCATGTTGGTAGGTAACCGTACACCACCTGACATCCAGCTAGGACTAAAGGGACCATTCAGAAGCCAGATCTGTACATGTGTTGAAGAGTTTGGCAGTAATTTGGGAAGCATTCAACCTGGGAGTGCCAACTCTCTCTCACATAGGGAAGGTAATAGCAATAATTCTCTACTGGCCTCCATCCACAATACTCAGCAGGGATCGATCTGAAAAGCTGGTCCTACATTTTTTTTTTTTTTATTCCCTCTCCTTAACACAGGAGTGAGTTCATTGTGCACGGAGTAGTGTGAGTGGACTTTCCTTAGTGGGCTAGGATTAAAGAGTTCGATTTGCCCTAACTCCTTGTTCAGAATGGCCTTGAGTCATTATGGTACTGGGCTTGCATGGAAATTGCCTGCCTACTGACTGGTGGGCTACAACGAAACATTGTCTTTTGGCTGCTCCATACCACTGGCAAGCTGGGAATGAATGATTTCTTCACAAACATAGTGGTGTTCATGAAACACAAGAAGGAAAGGAAATCAAATGAAAGAAGTGAGAAATAAAAATGCTTCTTGCCCCTGCTATTGGATTTTGCTCTGTTTAATAATGTACCCTCAAGTCGAGCATGGGTCCATGGTCCGTGCATATGCGTTATGTAGTTTGTATTTGCTGGCTAGCTACCACCAGCAGGCGGCTGTTTTTAATGAGGATTTTGAAGACAACAGATGGTGTTTGGGTTGGAGTGTTATTGCCACATCTGTACGTGAAGAGAGAATGAATCTGCTTTAATACTGTCAGTCCTCAGGGTTCAAAAAACATGAGCATGTCTTTAAAAAAATCAAGTAAGAATAAAGAATCATGATCAAAAGCATGAGATACTTTTGGATTTGTCTCCTGGTTTTGCAAACTTTGGGGAGGGGGGCATATTTACGTGCTATTTTTCCACCATGATGAAGACTTGAAACTAGCTTTTTCTTTATAAAAGAAAAATGAGGCTCTCACAAAATTACCAAATAGCATGAGACGATGATAAAAATCACTAGAGCTTGCAAAACAGTGAGACTTCTCATTGACTTCATAAACAGTTTTTTTCTTTTCCGTTGGAAATATTTTGCCAGGGATAGAGATGCTAGCTGAGACAAAAGGCAAAATGGCAAGGTTCACTTAGTAGCTCAACAGCCATCAGAAATGAAATGAGATCCTTGACATTTTTGGTTGCTGGATATGTGAATAACTCTTGTGGTTGCATGAATTTTAATATTTTCATCGCTTTCAGACAAGTTCTAAGGTGGGTTGAGTTCTAAACTTCCAGGACTTGGTAGAACTCTAGTGACCTCAGTAGAGAGATGTCCAATCGCAGCAGTTGAACATGGGATCTTAGTTTCAGGATGTAAGTGGTGTTGTTTTTTTATCTGTATAGATGAATGACCTGCTTAATTGTTTGCTGAAAGAAAGAGAAATATTCAGTGTTTCACTATTTTTTTCCAGGTTGAAAACACCAGCAGATATTTCTTTAGTGCCCAAGACTCCACTGACACTGGCCATATATTCAACAAGGGCACTTAATGGAGGGGAAAGTTAACTATGCATATTCAGTGTAATAAATGACACACAGAAAAGGATAAATCATGTTTTAGAGATGGCTGGTTCTTTTAGAATAGGTTATAGGTTCACAATGGAATGAGTAGGGGTGTGTGGGGTGGGTATAGGTTAAGATAGATGATTGTCAGATGTAAAAACTTCAACTCGTCATGTACACTCGGTCTGCTCGACCAACATCACCATTCACCGTCTGTTTATTTTTCTTTCCATGATTCCTCTCTTTTTATGTTCTGGGAGCAGGAAGCCTCATATTTCAACATCTCATCCCTACAAAATGCCTTGAACCTATAGTTCAGTCAACTAGCAGATAGTTTCATTCTCGAGATACATGCGCTGTGGTTTGGTTTTCGTTTTGTGTTGTCGTTTTTTAAGGGGGTCAATTCTTTTTCATTAGTAATTCCACTTACTGCCGTGTAAGAGAGAACTTGGAACGGTGAACTCCTCCAAGGGGGTTTAATATGTTCCAATGAAAGGATACAGGAAAAGTGTAGGAAAGTAGAGCTAAATGAAATCTGGTGCTTTGAGGCCCACGAAAACATTCGGCCTTGCTCCAACTCTCATTGGTTCACATCCCTGTGTTTTCACAGATTTCAGGTCTGAAGTAGTGAAAGCCGTAAAGCGAATTGGGAGCTGTAGGTGTAGAATTTCACCCAGGCTGTGTTTCATGTGCATGTTTTTCACCTGAAGTCAGCCCGGATTTACCTGAAATCTGTCTCCAATTGGTTTGCGTGTGGTCCCTTTCAGTGAGCCTGACTGGCCGCTTTTTAACATCATCTTGCATAGCTGTTATAATGATGTTGATCCTGTGCCTTCTACATTATACATCTGTGTGTCAGCATCGCACCAAACGTGACCCACAGAAAGAACACCGACGAGTTTTGCTTCCAGATAAGGTTGCGAAATATTCCTGTTTACATCTTGCCTAAAAAAACCACTGACCTGATCATAGAAAACTTCCTTATTGCAAATAATTCTGTTTATAGAATAGTTTATATTCTGTTCATACATTTTCTGTTCCAATAACCACATGTGCTTAAACTATTAGGAATATTTGCATGAAGAACAGGATGTATTGTTGATGGTGTTTTGCCCCAGGTGAGGTTGCAGTGCACAGTCATCATCTGATCATGACATGTTTGGGGTTCTGCAGCCAGAATTAAAACCCTGACTTCAAATGCATCCAAACTTATTTTCTGACTAAGGAGACAAGAAACCTGTATCTCACTGTACTATCATTCTCCTTTTAGTAGCTGAGGTAAGTTTAATGTTTGGTTTGGGGGTAATCCTATGTTTAACTGAAGTTTGTGCAAGTTTCTCTCTGTAAATAAATCTACACATGATTTTAATTTGGTCATAAAATACTGATAATAGTATCACCTGAGCTGGACTATTTTACTCAAGAGAGGCAAGGGTGCTAGAGAATGTAGTTCATTTAGGGCACATCTACACATTATCATACGGTGCCCTTGCTACAATGCCGTGGTTTAGTATGGCGCATGCTTAGATTTGACCACTACATCACTGTAGTGGTGCACTGTAACTGGGGAGCACGCCGCTACAATGATGTAGCTGGCGATCACATGTAAAGCCACACTACATGGGTGATTGCTGCATTGCCGTTGCATGCCATACGCTATAAGGCAATGTGTAGACGCACCCTTACTGTCGGGATATGAAAGGGAGATTAAAATCATACACATGTGGAAATGATGTTTTAATTTTAGAACCAACATACAGCATTTAAATATTATTCATAGCACCCACTTTGGCTTTTGAAAACCTCTCTGCCTTGAAAAATGCAAAAACAAGGAAGTGTAAAAGTGACTTCTCTCCTACAGCGTGCAAGATGCTTCTTGCTTAGTTAGGGAGATCCTAAGAGAAAAGCTATGGGTCCCCATGTATAAGAAGTGTGTAAAGAAGTATATGTGTGTGAATTTATATATAAGGGCAGGAGGAGCAAATTTAGACCACCAGGGTTGTATAAACCCCAGATAAAAATATGTCAATTTGCACTTGAATGCACTTATTACAACTTTTCAAGTAATGTAACTTTAGAAGTGCCTTGGGTCCCAAAATATGACAATGCACTAAGCACAAAATCAAACTGTGGAAGTTCATTTCATTTCCATTAAATACCTCCTCTGAATATTGCAGGAGGCTTTAGTTTTATTATTGTTAATCCCAAACATAATAAATAGGCTTCAGGATCCAGGCTGATTTATTATCATTTAAACCAGTATGATGTTTGCAACTTTCCATTTATATGGGAAATAGTGTCCCCAAGTCCAAATACAACTTTTTTTTTTTCTTTTATTTAATTTAAAAGGGATGCTGTTAGGATAAATAACAGCAGTTTAAAAACCAGTAATTTCCTTCCCCTGTGTAATTAACCATTCCTTAACTTGTTCAACTTGAAAGAATAGGGAAAATATCATTTAAAAATCATTTTATGTGGCTTATTGAGGGGAAGATTTCCAAAGGCACAAACGTGAGTTGAAAATCCATGGAGGCTGGATAATCAAGTCTTGATCATGTGGAAAATCTCTGCTTATGTTCTTCACTTTGCCAGCTCTGATACTGAAATTAGATGATCTATTTATAGTCAAATTCACTTATTATTTGTGTCTTAAACAAAACCAACATATTTTTTTCCTATAATAACGAGGGCTGGGTTTTAAATCAGACCAGGCATTAACTTGTGCCTCAATTCTAACCAACCATATTAAGTACTTTTTTCTGATGTTTGAAAAGCTGTCTGGTCATTACCGCCCATACTATAAGATGCATATTTCTGTAAAATTTTATACCAGTTTGTAAACCAAAGCAAGTCAACTACTTTCCAATAGACATCTAAAGCTTGCAGATGTCCGAATGAGCATGCGCGTTATGTGTTTCATTCATCACCGGTAATAATATACCAATAGATGGAAAGCAACATCCTACATAAAAATCCAAAAAGCAGTGACTTTGGCTGTTGTTAGTTTTGGCTGATCCTTTTAAGGATAATGACATATCTGGAGAGAATCATTTCTGGGGACTAATTATCTGCTTTATGATCATGGTGAAAGGATAAAATAGTACTGTTTGTTTTTTGTGTAGAGGATGTGAATAAGTAGATCTGACAAAAACAGGTTTCTTGTGCCAGAAGAAATCGAGAATTTTGAAAATTAATTCCTATCCCAAATCAGGATGGAAGGCAAAATCTTGGAAAAATTTCCAAACCAGAAGTATTTTGAACCAGTCATTTGAGGTGAGTTGTTTCAATGGTTTCTGAGTGTTTTGGGGTTTGATTTTAAATGTTGACGCTCAACAAATGTTCTTCAACTTGGGCCTCAGCTGGAAGATCTTTAAGCATATAAGAAGCCAGTTCACCTACCTGGTCTCCCCTCTCTCTCTCCTGTGGCCCTTTTCTACCACACAGTTTTACACTGATGAGATTCAGCTGATTTCAAAGGTGGAGTCATACTAATATGATTTCATTAGGTCCCTTCCAACCCTAAAATCTGTGAATATGGTAGATCGGTGTGTCTGATACCATTCATATAAGCATTGATCTACAGGGGCAAGTGCAATATAGTACAGAGATGCCCAAATTAGCTTTCAACTAAACTAGGTTGGGGACTAGAAGCAACCTAGTCATGGCAACAGATGTCTGAGAGTAGACATTTTAATAACAAATTAAAGGTAGAGAAAAGTCATCTTTGGATGAACTAGTAAGTGATGGATACAACCGTTCCAATGGGGTAGGTGGAAAAATGTTGGAAGGACAGTTTAAAGGTGGTCAGAACGGGTCTGTAAATTAATTGTGAAGATTTAATTACATGGCTCTTACGATAGTTCCAAAACTCGTCACAGACTTTAAGAACAGGGTGGCTGCGCGCCTATATAAAATCATTAATAATTATGTGCATTTCAGTAGCGCCAGTGAATATCTCCAATTGAGACCCTGCATTCCTCCATGGACTATTCAATTATGAAATAAAAAGAGGGTCCCTGCTCGAAAAAGGTGAGTTAGTCGGACACGATTTCAAAAGCAAAACTCTCTTGGATGTCCCTCTAGTAGATGAGCTTAATTTGCCTGCATAAGAATATGCGCCTCTTCTCATAGTCATTCTTATTTTTGAGTTTAGAAATTATATTCCATGATGAAGCCACAGCATCTCATCAGCTCATTGGCAGGTGCCACTGGCAAACCTCCATCGTGTGATTTGATTCTTCGTATTTTGGTGTCAAAGGTCACAATTGAGATCTAGCAGTGAAAAGAGTGAGAGATGATTATTACTGTGGTTGCTAGCCTTCATCCAAGCCAGAATTTCCCCTGACACAACCATTGTCTTACCATTTTCTTGAATGTACACTTTTTCTCTAAAATAAGTTTATTTTCTAAAGAAATATGTCTCCTTTGTCATCGGTGTCTCTATGCCTATGGAAGGATGGACTCTCCATTGTGTGTGCTGCTGTACCATCCATCTGGAGGTTTATCATCATGAAAGCAACAATGTGGTATAACGATCATCTGAAACAATCTCTCACATTTGGGTCAGTAACGTTGAAACACGGTGGACTGTTTTTAAATGCAAATTCTGGGAAAACGTTGATTACAGGGAATCCTGCATTTGAAAGGGAAGACTTCCTGAGTGTTTCATTCTTTTCCAGCCCTTGAAGCTTTTGCTTTTGCTGATTAGAGTTCACTGTATAGGCAGAAAGTTGCCATCAATCAGGTAATACAGCTTCAGACAACACTAAGGCCTGAGAAACACTTTCTCTTTCTCAGGATATGCAGTCACACCTGATTAATCTCTGCTCGGTCTTTTCTACCTGTCAAGATATAAGTAACTCTTCTAAACACATGGAGAAAAATCTGTAATGCAGGGCCTAATGAGTGGGGTTTATTTTCACATCTTAAAAATGAAAGATGTTATGGATGCAAGTATGAAAATGTAGGCAGCTTTAGAACTTGGAAATTATTTTCTTCACCCGACTGTTAATCAGATATGCAAATGATTAGTCATTGTAATTAATCAACTGCCTTTTATTTTCCCCAGATCAAAGGAATTCTTGGAGTTCCTCTATCACCAAATATTCTTTGGCCTTTTTTTGTATTTTGTTAGACTATTTTGTTAGAGTATATGTATATTTATTTCACCGATGACATAAGAAAGACTTTGATTTCTGGCTCAGACACCAGATGACCTCTTATGAGGTGCCCTGTTACTCAGCCAGAGACACTCACAGGACCCTAAGAGATGAAGCCCCATGGAAGAAAGTTGTACCCAGAAGCTTATGGTTTAGCTGTTCCCATAACACTGCTTCTTTTTCTTTTCCCCCACTGCACTTTGCAATGAAATGGCAGACAAAATTGTGGCCTTAGTTAAAAAATGCACTTTATTAGTCCGTAAATTGAAAGGGAATAAAGCTGACTTGGAGTGGTGTACTATTTGGGGTTACTTGATTCAATGGTGAGAAACAACAGGGGAGTGGGGCAAGTGGTTTCAAATGCTTATATACAGAATACCCATCTCCCCCAAAATTGAGGTGTACCTCCCTATTTCAAAGCATGACCTGCTTTTTTAGGCCAGAATTATAGCCTTTTATTGCACAAGCATCTCTACTGATATAAGTGGGACAACCTCAGGAGAAGGAACATGCTACTTGGCATGAATAAAGATATCATTTCGTGGCCCTAAATGTTGCACAAGGGATTGAATTGAAGAAGTGATTCAATTCACTAGCTAGACTCTATTTATCCCACAAGTGTTTGGACTCCAATTGAAAAAATATATGGTCTAAGAGAGTGAAAACAAACAAAGATATTTACCCAAGCCCTAATAGACATTGCAGATATTTAGGCCTTGTTTTTTGACCTCTGTCTTTCAGTGACAGGTGGTAGATGGATATGGTAGAATCAAGTCCATGCTTGGAGCTAATGACCAGCAATTTGACGTACTTGTCTAGAGAGCTCTCAAAAGTTGACAGCAAGGGCACAGGAGGAAAAGCAAATTCATTACCATGACACTGTGTTGGATGTGTTTTGTGGAGGATGGACTTGGACATTGCTCTGCTAATTGAAGACATTATACTAGGAAGGAGGCAATGAAAAGAAAAGGGCACTATCATGGGACACCTATCATGGGATTCAAAGAGAGTTAAAGGCGCTTGGAAACTGTAAGGATCAGATCTGACTATGGTCTGACAAAGTAAGGAAACCACGAGGTATCCATAGATTATGAGGGAGATTAAAAGTCCAACGATTGTAGCAAAGCCAATACATTTAGGGATCATTTTATTTATATTTTCTCTGAAAATTAGGATATATTCAGGTAATGTTTTCAAGCTTCCCTCTGTTACCCACTTAATAAAAAATAAATAACATTGTGATGCTCATGTAATCAAATGTCTGTATAATCTAGGGCTCTAAAAAACAATAACAACAAAAAGAAACCCACATCAAATACCATGAGACTCATGGTAAATTCATACGAGTTGGTGACACCACTTGTTTGTAGATATCTAATAGAAATAAAGGGCTCAGAAGGACCAAACTTTAGAAAATGTACATGGCATCTATAATTCCTGGCTGGCTGAAAAGAGCCAGAGCCAGCTTGTCAACTGATGTAGCTGAGCTTTTATCTCGCATTCTTTTTTCTAGCCTTTTTAAAGTTCCCATAATTAAATATGGTTGTGTCTGTCTTAGTACAAAAAGGAAAATGTCATGGGCCTCTTAGTTTGGCCAGTAGGTTAAGACTTTTCTCCTTAAGTTAAAATGATCTTGAGTCAGTAAATTAAATG
Organism: Alligator sinensis; assembly: GCF_000455745.1. Taxonomy (NCBI): domain Eukaryota; kingdom Metazoa; phylum Chordata; order Crocodylia; family Alligatoridae; genus Alligator; species Alligator sinensis. The sequence continues at coordinate 1,254,935 of NW_005842380.1, read as the reverse complement.
TTTAGTGGCCTTCTCCTGATGTAGTCTCCAAAAGCCTGAATCATCAGAAGAAGGTTGGCCAATAGGTCAGTGAAAGAATGTTTGTTGTTTTACATCAATTAATTCAGTCAGAAAATAAACAAAGGCAGGATAATTCAGAGCAGTCCCGGTGCCCTCTACCCCTCTAGGCAAGAGGAAACCACCAATAGACTGATGTTAAAATTTCTTTCTGACTTCCCCAATCACTCCAAGCTGGACAAAGCTTCCAGGAGATAATTGTTAGTCATCCTATTCGCATGCCGAGATTGTTACCCTTTGACATTTTTGCTTTTTCCAAGGTGAATTTTTATAAAACTCTCATTTCTATTGGCCCTGATTCTGTTATTGCTCAGGAGCACTGAAATTCATTGAAGGTGGTTAGCATCTATTATATCAGCAGCATTCCCAAGAGAAGGCTTGACAGCCAAAAGAGTTAATGGAGCAGGAAAAGATAGTATAGTAACCTCCAGCCTTTAGTTCCTGAGTGATATGAGGGGCCTCTTAGAGTTTAAGTAAAGGATAAAACATTAAATCTTCAGGAGTCATTAACTGGGTCACATAGTGAGTGACTTCTGGTTCTCCTTTACGCTGATTTTTGTTCCTAGATGTTTCTGTAATTTGCCTCTTCCATAAAACTGTCTTCTTTATATAAACATTTTTTTAAAAAGCTGTATTAGCAAACTATTTATCATCTTCCAAAGGGGCTGGTAAGTTTTCCTGGGGGATGTTAGCAGGGAGAAGAATGAAGTAGGATTCCTCCAGAGTTGAGAGAGGTTTTTTTTTTTTTTTATCTAATAGGAAAATATCAAAGCTCAGTTTAGGTCTTTTATCATAGATTGGAATCAGGATGAAACAGGAAAAGGAATGACATCTTCCTAACGGTAATATCTGACAAAATTTAAAAAAATGAATGCAAATCTGTTTGATAATTGTGGTAAGAAAGTATTGGGCACTTCCCTTCAGTGTTAAACTTTTAGTACTGGATTGGAACCACATGATATGCATTTTCTGCCTCTCATTTAGTCCATGTAGCATTGTGTGTGCATTGGGAATGAGATCCCCCTTGAAATGATCCTTTCCATCCCTTTTGATCTTGCTTGGGAAATGGATGCAGGAAGTATGGTAGAATCTTTTCCCCACTTCCCCTATATGTCATTTAAAATTCAGTGCCTTGTTGAGATGTTCATGAAGAGCTAAATACCCACTTCACATTGTTAACGTGTGTAAATCTTTGCAGTACATCTGAAACGAGCAGTCCAGGCAAACACAGGGCAAGTGGCATGTACGTTGTATCAGACTGATTGAACCTTGGGTTTCTTGCATGTCACCAGGGACTGAATTCAAGAGAGCTCCCTCTCCACAGCACAAACCTCTAAAATGTGCACGTTGAGATGAAGGACAACATTTTCAAAGCAGCTAAGTGACTTGGGACTCCCCCATTGGGACTTATACTCTTAAGTGGAAAACTCTGGAAAATCTGTCCTGAAATCAGTAATCGTAAATCTGTCCTGAATTGGTGATCATGAGACCGAGACTCCTGAATCACAAATAGTTCTTTGACTTATTACCTGTGGCTCTTCGCAGGAAGAATTATCAAAGTTCTTTTTAACTGCATGCATTGGGTGTGTCGTCTCTACAAACCCGAATAGGCTTACCACTTTTAAAGAATTTTTCTTGTGTAGACCATAAAAATAGCAACTAACACAGTTTTGTCTCATGTTTCTTTTGATATGGAGCGTGTTTGCCGTATTTGTGTAGAAATATGTCATGTCATTGTGGAACTCTGGCCGTCGCTGACTTTGTGCATGAGCACACACAGACATGCATAAGTACCTTTTCCTTTTTTTGGTATAAAACGATTTAAAACATGCACTGAATAGTGATTGACCAGTTATTCCTAATGACTTTCTCAGTGTCTTTTGGATTCACAGATAGAGACATGCCTCTTCAGAGCAGCTGGTTTTTCCTGCCAGGATTAAAGCTATAATCATAAGGCTGGCTTCTCACCTTGACACGTTAGTCATATACTTTCCATCCCTTTGAAGAAATCTCATTAGAATTAATTTGTTTAACAACTTGATTGAAAAGCACAAAAATGAGAGGTTGTGGACCACATTCTGAGGTCTGTTTGAGAAGCCAGGTTCACAGCTCAGTGTGCCTATACATGAGCGACTTGCCATTGTATTTCTGTAATCAATGAGTTGCCATTTATATAATGGTCTTTGGAATGAGTTTGAACACCATGAGGGGTATACCAGTTTATGCTAGCTGCTTGCACCTCCAACATGCCAAAATGGTAGTCGGAGATTGTCATAGTCATTGATATTTCTTGCCATGTTCATAGCAGCCCCTATGCTGAGTCTTCTAACAACAAAAAATATTCCTTCCAGGGACATAAAACTCATGGAACCAAATATTTTCATTCTGTGTCCAGATTGTCAGAATAATGTATGGAGTACTTGTCACATTAGACTTAAAACTGGCCAAAGTGGCATTGATATGGGGGGGATGAGAAGTATGTCTTGAGAATATTTAACGTGAGACCGTAACATCCATTAGCCCTTATTGGGTGCATCTACATGTCCATTAATGTGCAGTAGTTACTGTGCATTTACTTTAGTCCTTCCTTAATGAAGTACTAACATAAATGAGCAGTAACTAGTAACTGCGCAGTAGTGCCAGTGAATGCCTTTTTAGTGATGCTACTGTGCAGTAGTCTAATAATAGTGTGCCGTAGCATATTAGCACTGTCCGTGCTGTAATGCACTACTGCACAGAGTTATTAGGCTGCTGTGCATTAAGCGTCTCGTGTAGACGTGCCCATTGTGTACTTATTTCACAGTGTCCCTGCAGGGCAGAGTTAAGGTTGCATGAGTAATCTACGCATGTATTTCGTTACGATATTTGGATTTATATTCAGATGAATCTTAATTCTGAATTTCTTGAGTATATAAATGTTTTAATATTGGGTTAATCTGTTCTCCATCTTAAATTAATGTTGGTTTCACAGTTTTCTGCCGGGGGAGGACCTATGTATATGCTCACTTTTCTAGGGGTGCTGAACGGTTCTGATTGACTTTCTCTGGAGTTGTGTATGTTCAGCACAGCTGAAAACATCAGTCATGCACCCGCACGCATGGAGAAGCAGGTGGTAGATAAGATAACATTAGACTTAAGAGACACTGTGCAGTGTGAGTTGTGATTGGGGTTTGTGAACCACTGTTTCCACTGCCCTCCACCCCTTCTTCCCCCAAACCAGATGAAATATTTATTGGGTTATGTGTGTAAGAGCCTAGTGTTTTATATATAAAAGGAACAAGGGAGTTCTGGCTCTGACCAGCAAATTCTAAGACTTCTTTGTGGCTACTAAACGTTGGAAGCAAAACCACAAATTACCATTGGAGTGGGACTCAGCTTTGGGTCCTGGCTCCAGTGCCCCCTCCCCCTTCACTCCACCTCCCAGAAATGTTAAAATGCACTGCATCTGTGTAAATAAGCATCCCTTAGGTATATGGGAAGGTAATATTTAGTGTGAATACACTCCATACAAAATTAGCAGCCAAGGTGGAGGGGAAGGAGGAAGGAGACAAGTAATTGTATAAAAATGATGCTAGTAGTATGAATAAGATCTTTCTTTAATGTGTAGACCAAGAATTGCCTTTCCCCAAATCTTGTCACCATTCATCTCCTTTACACCAATTTCTGCATTTTTTTCTGCTCCACAGGAACCAGCTAATTCTATTTTTACTTGCCCCACCCAATCATAGTGTTATCCATTGGGGCAGGTATGTAACAGCTCCCCTCTCTGTGTCTCATCCGTACAGGAATGAGTTTGTTACCATTCCCACATGGAGCGTGCTGGCTTTTCAGCTCAAGTTATTACCATTTGTCCATTTAGATTTGGAGATCCCAGGTCCTGATCTCAATATTTTCAAAGGATCATAGGAAAGTAGGGAAGGAAGGGACCTCACAAGGTCATCTAGTCCAGTCCCCTGCTCAAGACAGGATCATTCCAGCCAAGTGTCTGCCCAATTTGCTCTTGAAAACTTCAAAGGATGGAAATTCCTGTAGCCTGTTCCAACAATTTAGTATGCTGTTGGCTTTTGTCACAACAAGAGCAACAGTTTTGACCAAGTGTTGCCCTTCAAGAAAGAACTGAACATCTTAAACTCTAACATTTTTTTCTATGTATATTATAGCCCTTATCATCATCTTCTAAATATCTCAGAATAATTTATGGATTTTATCTACACAACAGTCCTATGACAGAATTGTAATAATTCCTTCATTTTACAGAGGAGGAACTGAGGCATGGGGGTATCTTTCCAGAGTTCCTATTTTACTTGTTGATTCCCTTCTTAACCTTACTTGAATGTTAAATACAGCATGGAGTCCTCCCTTGCATAAGGGGGAAAAAAAAGATTTTTGACTAAGTGTGCATGGCAAAGAGTCCCAAGTGCCATGTAGTTAAATCAAATAATAATGTGTTGATCTTATTAAGGGAATTGCAAGAAAATAAAGTTGCATGAAGTGGGCCACATGGCATATAAATTTTATAAACAAATTTATCAGTAAGTTTGGTCAAAGGACAGTGTTAAACATTGTGATGTGGGCTGCCATGAACACCTGCAAACTGGAAGTGCGGGGAGAACCCCAGCCACATGGCTTACTGGCCTGCACAATGTCTGAACAGCCAGGGAAGTGTCCAGCCCCACTCTCAGCATGCTTTATTAGCACATGCCAGTTCCGGTTGGCTGGACTCGAGCAGGGAAATGTCATAAAGATGCGCTTACTGGTGGAGAGGGAGGGAAGCGGAAGCCAAGAGGGATAAACCCAGTTTCCCAGGGGATTTGCCCAGAGGTTTGGTGGAAACCTGAGGAGGTCCCTGTGGCGGGCCAGTAGGGGGCGCTCCTGCGTTGAGCCGCCCACCTCCCTGCGCCCGACCACCTTCCAGGCTCCGAGTGCCTCCCTGGGGTGCCTCCCGTCTGGCCAACCCCTTCCCTGGAGCACACCCGCTAGCCTGGGGTTCCCGCTGCCACCATCCAAGGCTCTGGACTCACTTCTGGCTCTGTGCATCTTGGAAAACACAGGCCTGATCGTCCAATGGGTACTAGACCCAATACAAGCACTTCGGGCACTTCCCCAAGTCAGGGGCTTATTAGGAAGCCTCCCTTAGTCCACTGACCTAAGGGGCCTCCTTGGCACAATTTAGACCCACCCCTCAATAAGTCTCCACACCGGTCACAAAGGAGAACTTTATTGATTACAGGGGTAGGGTGGAAACAGGGTAAAAGGTAGAGCAATATCATAGAAATCTTACAGGAATATCAAAGGAATCCCATAGAGCAAACCAGGGTGGCTGAGGTAGCCGTTTCAACACGCATCTGAGTTACTGAAGCTAAATATCTGATCGGATCTCTAGTAGGTTACTCACTCCTGCCTTCTTCCTGGCCCGGGCCTTTAAATAACCTCTCTGACCTCAGCAGCCCGGTCCAATCGAAGCTGCCAATACTGGCTACAAACCGACCAATCTACAAAGCATCCCTGGCTACCTGGGCCCGCGTGCAGGTACGGGCTTTCCCCCCCTGCCCAGGTGACCAGAGCATCGCCTCCCAGGCGCCAGGCTTTTGTCATGCAGACAAGGTGGGAGATCCCCGCCCTGAGGGATTCAACACCAGCCTCTCAGGCTGGTGGAGACAGGTCTCTGGAGAGGGGCAACGACGGGGGCATTTCTGCCACAGTCCCTGCAAAGGAAGGCTTGGAGGAGCCTTCACACTTATCTGGGGAAAGGCAACCTGAAGACTTGGAGTGGCTAGCTGGTCAGAAGAGTGGTTGGGAGCCTTTGCCATCCTGGTAAAAGAAGAAGAGAGCATTGAACCATGAGTGGAATAAGGGGAAGCAGAGGAAAGCCTCTCTTCCTCTATCTACAAAGGACATAAATGAATTGAGTAAGCTGTGTGTGTAAGAATACAAGGAAAAACCCCGAGAGGGGATCGTACTTTTTATACAGGCAGTCAAGTTGCCTCAGGACTCTTATGAAGCTAGATTCTGGGCTTAGACAAATATAGCACCTCATTAACTGAAGATGCTGGGGGCACATAACTGTCCCCTACTTACCTGACAGTGACTGACAACATTGGGTTTGCACCAGGACTGGGTGTAGGGGAGGTGGAGCCCCAAGGCACAGCACCTGATGGAGCAAAATCTCAGTGAACCAGAATTCAAGACCTTCCTCCTCTTCAATATTAAAACATCAAGATGTGGCAGGTCAGCGACTACTTCACCATAGTATTTTAGCTATCAGGTCAAACTGTCCAGTCCCAAGTGTGTGGACGTGGAAGACCTTGCCATGAGATGGAAACATTCGAGTGGAGAAACACACGGGCAGCTACAAACATTCATAAATGGGGCAAGTTACTGAGAGATCAATGTAGAAGGAAACGAGGATATTCAAGATTTCATAGATTTCTTAGATTTCATAGACATTAGGGCTGGAAGGGACCACAGGAGATCATTGAGTCCAGCCTCTGGCCCCAAGGGCAGGGAGTCAGCTAGGGTCAAAGGATCCCAGCAAGATAAGCATCGAAATGCTTCTTAAAGGAGTCCAGAAGAGTTTGGATGCTTATCTTGCTGGGATCCTTTGGTTCTTATAATGCAGGTCTTTATTGAGCCAATAGAGATAGATGACAATATTCAGGGGACACAGAGGCCAGGATAGGAAAGCATAGTACACCTGATCTTGTTAATGGGTGAGACAAGTATAGTCTCCAGTGGCTAAGGGGACTAAGTAGAATTGTTTTTTAAATGTACATTTTATTTTAAGTTCTGCCATTTTGAAGGTTGATTAAGACATTGGACTAAGGAGATTTGGGTTTATTTCCTGGGTTTGCTAGAGACAGTTTGTGATCTTTGTGAAGATACTTAATCTCTGTCTGCCTCAGTTGTCCATCTGTAAAATGACACTAACAATGCATTGTTTCTCCTAGTAACCATTGTCCTTGTTTCTTTAGAGCCTCATATTGACCTCTGCCAAGTTGTGCCTTGAGCTCAGTGGGACTACTCATAGAGAAAAAAAAATATTCAGTGCAAATAGTGACATCACAATCTGGTCCTGTCTCTTACAGGTGTATGTAGTGTCTGGCAGCAGAAATTGTGTGTCATTGGAAATACCTTCAAAGATAATTCTTTAGTCTTCTTCCATATCTTCTTTCATACATTGCATAATTTTGAAAAGGAAGAACTTCAAATATTTACATTAGCATTTGGCTTTTATTGAAGGATGTCCCTTTGTGCTAGGTATGACTTTTCTGATATATTTTACAGCCAGGTATTCCCTTTTTTATGCTTGTATATTTGAATATCTAGTGCTGAATATTGCAAAATAGGTTTTTAGGATGATTTAATTGTTAAAGTGACTCAGAATACACACACACACACACACACACACACACACACACACACACACCCTTAAGAAAAAAAATGGCCCACTTAAAATGAAAACAACTTGGATTTTCCATGTATGAAAATCTTTAAAAAAAATACATTAAAAACACAGAATCACAGACAATGAGGGTTGGAAGGGACGTCGGGAGGTCACATCTAGTCCAACCCCTTGCTCAAAGCAGGACCAGCCCTAACTACATCATCCCGGCCAATATATTTTGTTTATATATATTAACATTTAATATATTTCCACAGAATCCAAGTTGTTCTCATTTCTAAATGGGCCATTTTTCCTAATGGATTTATAATTAAAATGAGAAGCCAAAACACCTGATTGAAATGGCTAATGGAAATCACTAATAATCATTGCATAACATTTTTGGTGGCATTTTCAATTAAAGTTGTTTGTAAAGTAAAAAAAAAATGTTTGAAAAAGTTAAACATTTTAAATATATATATAAAATAATTCCCTTTCAGAAAGAGGTCCTTTTTTAAATGGAAAACCTTTTTCATTTGAAAAAATGTCAGTCAGCTCTAATAATTATATCAATTTTAGTTTCTGAGTTACAATAAGCAAATCATGAAAAACAGACAAAAAACAAACCTTAGAAAATCGCTAAGGCCCTGGATTGCTTTTTAATTATATTGGAGAGACTCCAAAGCTTCCATTTTACCACAAGGTTTTAATGGGCTCTCTGTTTGCATTTATGTTTTTTCTGATCTTTAGGCTGCAGCATGGCTGTTTCTGGCAAAGTCCCTTTAGCATCACTTTAGTAGTTACCAAGTCATTTTTGAAAGAAGGAATCTTTTTTTTTTCCACACGGTGCAAAGGGAACTCCCCGATATGAATAAATCCAAAGGTTCGCTGTGGAAAACTTTTGGAAATTGCATGTTCCAAAGATTGTGGGAGACTCCCTTGCTTGAGCTGCTTCTGTACAAATGCTTCTTGGAAAGACAGTCCCTGCCCTAAAGACCTGATGCCAATTCAACTTTACTAGGTTAAAAAGAAAAAAAAAAATCAGAGAAAATGACCTGGAGAGTTCTCTGAGCCTAGGGAACGGCTGCAGAAATGGCAAGGCATTGCAGTGCTGGAGTCCTTGACCAGGAAAGACCATCAGAAAGATCGTTCTAAGGTGTTTATTCCAAGGCCTCGTTACTCTTGCCACCAATAGTCATACTGCCGTTGGATTGCCTTTGTAGTTTCTTGTGATTCAATTTTTCTCAGTAACATTTAAGGGCACCCCCCAGAGTATCAAAACTTGAATGAGGAAAGAAATGGGGGAGTAATATATTTTCAGAGAAAGGTGTTTGTCCCGTGGCAGGTTCCTACTGGTTTCAGCGAAGTCAGACCTCATCCTCCATACTCCTTTGGGATCCATTCTGTGGATCTGGAAGTCAGAGGGACAGATCCATCATCCTCCGTTCATCTCAAAGCTGCTGGAAAAGGTATCCTCAGGGAACAGCATGGTCACCATGATGGCAGAGATGTCAGAACAGCATCAGAGCAGGTTCATGCCATCCACACTTGCACCACGCATGGGGTATGCTCAGGAACGTGGCTGGATCATAACGTACGTGGCAGCATCCTTTTCTTTGCCTGCAACCATTCCCATTGCAGTATTAAAAGTGACTGAATCTGGCCTTACAGTATTTTAGGTAACCTGCTATACAGCTGTCCTGCAGAAGCAGGGTTGACCCAACTCAAATCTGAGTGCCTAAAGCTAGGACCCAAGCCATAGTGTTCTGGCACCTAAGTGCCAATAAGGGACCTATGCATAGCACCACTGTGAGGGTCTATGTATAAATTTTGGTACTTAACTTTTATGTATCCAGGTCTGAAACTCGTGGCTTGATTTTCTTGTCTCATCCAATTTTAAATTTCCCAAGGGATTACTGCTTTCATCACTTGCTCACGAAATCCTTCCAGAATATGGTAAAAGAGTATGACCGTATAACACTGTCCGTGTTATAACAGGGCAGGTAGGATCTCCTGTTTGAATTCTTCCATTTTAGTCATCTGCTTGTATGTGGCTTTTTTTTTTTCTTGCTCCTTATCACATTTTTTGCACTCTCACGAGTGTCATAGAAGAAAAAAGCCATATAAAAAGGCCAATGCGAGAGAAGCACGGCAAGTAAATCCCTATCGCATGCACTGTGCAAGTTAGAGGACACATCCATTTGTAGTTACAGCACGCTTATGTCCAAGTGTTTTGTTGGTATTTTTTTTTTCCTCACCCCCTCCCATCCCACATCAGATATGGATTCTGCATTTTCTTTACAGCGAAAAAGAGCTGTCATTCAGCCCTAGAGGCTAAACACTATTCTCTGCATAGTACAGAAAATCATCCTCTGTGCAATGATGTCTTTTCCATGTCTCTAAGCTAAAGGGCAGTTTTGCAAGCAAACTGCATACTTGGTCTTGCAAAGCTTATTCTGATCAAGTGGTGGCAGTAAGTCACTTGGTTAGAATAATTTCTTCCTGTATTTACATGTCCCACCCTCATGTAAATAGAGTTGGGATTTAGAAGGTGTGAGCTGGCAGGGCAGTGATGTCTGCAAAATGTAAGCTGCAGTAGCCCTTTTTCCAAAGTCTTGACAGTAAGCAGAAGTAAATAAGAGACTGGGATCTCATTCAGTGTCTGTAAGAGGCACGGGCGGGGGAGGGAAGGGAGGTGTAGGGGAAAACAGAGTCATGCCTTATTTCAATCTATCTTTCCCTTTGTGCTCGTTGGGATGTTTTGGGTTTTGTTTTGTTTTTTGTTTTACTGGCTTGGACAGTTGGGTACGTTAAGCAGTAATTGTCTGTGATTTAGCAAAGGATTTCCTGAATCCCAAATTCTTCACCCGCAAGCTGAAGCTCTGAGTTGCAAAGCTGGATTCTGATTAAACCCCCCTTACTCCGTTCTTTTCTCCGTGCCTGTGCGTGCATGGCCCTGGTCACTGGAATAATAGTTCAGCACTCGAATTTGGAGGAAACGGGGCAACTCGCACACTTACAAGCAAGACTGTCCAGGCACACAAGAGCACATGTGCTAAAATAAACAAGGAGGGATATAAACTCTCAAGCCTTAGGGTTTAAAATGACCTGTAGCTCTTCGAGGTTAGAAAGGAAAGTCTTTTGAGGTCAGGTCATCCTCTTGCAGGGCTCCTTGCACCTTCCTCCCCAGCAGCTGCTACCGGCCACTTTCAGAATCAGGATGCTGGATTTGGATGAATCACCTAACTAACCCACCAATTTCTAGCTACCTAAGACGATGGACTATAGAGCTACAGACATTTTCCTTGAACTTGGCTACTGTTTCCTTGCCGCTAATCTTGAAAGACAATGGCATAAGCTGTTTTTTGAGTAGAGTGAACTATTCAAAGTGTGACAGGACCCCACAAAAGTGACTTATTTGCAATAAAATGAGTCCCTCTCCTCTTCGATGCAGGCTGCTTACTCCCCACTTCCCTCAGTGAAATGGCAGAGGCCCCGTACTAGACATTGTAATACCACAAAATCTTCCATTTGCTGGGGATAGTGCAAGTAAATGGTATGGGAACTTTATGCAGTGATTCGGAAACTGCCCCTCCTTTCTTTCTTGTGAATACCTGGGTTACACTGCTCCTTCTCTTGCTAAGCTGCCTGGCATTAAGGGATTAATAATTAATTTTCTATGGGCTCCAGATCAGGTGATTTTGCTGATACTGTGTCTTGCAGCCGGTCCTGTCACATTTCCTTTTAAAACCGGTGTCTTTTATGGTAAAGTGACACACTGACCTAGCCGCGGAAGCGTTTGAAGTGTTCTCAGACTTTACTTACTCCCTGAGACCAGTTCAAAATCTGTGGCAGCATCTGCAAAGAGACTATAAAGAAAGCTAGTGTGACTTAACTTTCGTGACTAGTACCTTGAAAGCAATGAGAGCTTTTCCACTGACTTCAGTGGGCTTTAGAGCAGGCCTTTAAATTAAAAAAAAAAAAGAAAAGCAAAAAGAAAAGGCACTAGAAAGACTTTCAGGAAATCCAGGTTCTGTTCCCACCTGCGTTGCAGCCGTTCCCCCTCCCCATGGCAGTCCCAAGCCTTTCTGTACCATATATCTTAGGCACTTTGGCTAGAGACAGAAATTACACATAAACCAGTACAAGTGATCAGAAACTGGTGCAAGTCTGTAGCACAACAGAAGTTCAGTGCACATAAACTGCTTTCAAAATGGCCCAAGATAAACCTGGATGGATGTAGTATCAGACTTAACTGGTGTAGGTTAAATCAGCTTATTGAACTTCTGCCCCAGATCCCCTCCAGGTTCAAGTTAACAGTCTCCCAGCATCCCAGGATGCTTTGCATCCCTCCCACTGACCCCCGCCCTGCCTCTTGCAGGGTGGGCAGGCTAGCCTTGGCCCAAGTTGTCTACTCCAGCGTGCTATAGCAGCCCCCCAGCTCCTGGCCCGATCCACTGCAGGCAGGTGGCTACATTTCCAGAATCAAAAGTGAATGTCTGTTCACTTGCTTATTGGTTCGATTTACGCAGCTTAAGCTAACCTGCAAAGATTGAATTGATTCAGGCTTGGTTTTTTGACTGTCTGTACTTATCCTTAATTTCTGTGTTTCAGTTCTGTGTCAGAAATGGGGATAATGCTGTCTTTGACTGTCTGGTCTATTCAGATAACAGGGACCATCGTTGTCTCGGAACCAGGATCTCAGCTGGAAGGTCTAGGCACTACACTAATAAACAACTGATTGGCAGAGTCAGAGATGAGAGATCCAGGTAACAATCTCAAGCCAAGTTCAAGATGTCCATGTTTGTTTGTTTGTTATATTCACTGCTAGGAAAGATGATGAATTGAGGTGTTTATATCTCTGGAGCTGTATTCTGTTCTGAAGACTTGAATTCCTACTCTCTCTCCTCATCCTGTGTAGATAGCATGCTTTTGTGCCTGTATATAGGATCTGGTAGTCATCAGATTTTACCTGGAATTCAAGATCCAGGTTTAAAGGACATTGTGACTAAAATAAATGATTGATGTTGATTTCCAAACTCATTATTTAGTGCACCTCAAAAAAAAAATATGGATTAATTTATGAGGGCAGCAAGGACACCTACATGCATTGAAAACCATATTCATTTTTTTTATGTTAGCAATTATTGTCAGGAATTTTAAAGAGAAGCCTATATTTACTTTCTTTGGTTTCTGCGTACAGTCCCCCTAGATTTGTAACACACTAACAGTTTATTTTTATTTTGAGTAAACTCTCTGCTCTTTGAAAATATGCAGTCCAACTCATATTTGATTAAAAGGCTAGAAGTTTGTGATCGAGAACTAGCAAAACCACAAGCAAATATAATCATGTAACACATCCTCCCAGATATCAACACCAGCAACAAGGCCCTCGTTCCATAAGGCATCTACATGGGATGTCTTGGGATCGCTTTGAAAACCAGGCCATTGGCTCCAGCCTTTTATCTACAGCTGAAGGCTCAAGGAAATTTAACATCTAACTACCATGGTTGCCTTTTTAATGCAATGTTTCTTTTCCCCCTCATAAATATTCATAGGAGTCTTGGTAATCTAGCAACTCCACTATTGTTCTTTGAGACAACAAATTACTTGGTAACAGCAGGTTGACCAAGAAAAGCTCTACTCATCCACTTATTATTTCAACCTCACCTCTATCAAGTGGGCTTAATAACTTTCCTTAGCTGTGGGGAGGGCACAGCCAGTTTCTCTTTATTCCCTTAGGTCCAGTGCTGCCAGGTAGGGTGCTCTTCACATCTTAAATGCTCAGTGGATGCATCTACATGAGATGCTATAGTGCAGTAGAAATGAGTTACTGCAGTGCAGCTCATTGCTACCGGGCAGTAGCATTGCCAGGCACTAACCGTGCAGCGATGATACTGCACAGTAGTAATGAGCTACTGCATGGTAGCTCATTGCTACTGCACCGTAGCATCAGGGAAAAACCGTGCAGCGACAGTACAGTGCAGTAACATTGGATACTGCATAGTCATTTAGTATTTGCTTATGCAAGTACTAAATGACTGCACAGGAACAGCCGTGTAATCTGTCGCTCGTGTAGACGCAGCCAGTTAGAGCTTCTTTCTTAGAGCCAAAACTAGGATCCCAACAGAAACTTTGTTGTTCACTCCATTCATCTGAGGCCCAAATGCCTGACTACACAATCTGGGCCCTTGTGTTTTCAGATGAATGCAATCCACTTTCCATTCTGAATGGCCCCCCCGTGAGTTTTCGTACTTACACACTTGTTTTGCAGCTACACAGCCTGTCCTACTGTTGCACAATACATCTAGCATGGGGAATGAGGTGGACCATGAAGAAAGGTGATGGCCAGGCTTAGGCACTTTTCTCTGATTCTATATAATTTCTTAGTTGGAGAGAGACCCAGTAATCAGGTAGCATCCTTCAGATGTGTTCTTACCTTACCTAAGTAAGGAAATAATTGCATCCTGTTTCCAACTTTCAGTTACTCCCAGGGTAACAAATGGAAGGCAACAAGAATGAAGACATCCCATAGCTGATAACGTTTCCCATAATGCTTAGTACATGCCACTGCACTTCTACAAATGCCAGCTTATAACCCATAGCATTTGGGGGTTTGCTTAGTCTATTCCTATACTATTCTGTATTCAACTGTTTTCAAATGCCAGCTACATTTGGGAAACTCATAACACTATTTCCTGAAGCCAAAATATCCTGCCTCAGTTCTCTGAGCGTAGCATGCAACAAATCCTATTCAGCCAGCCCTTGTCTCATTGCCTTTGCAACTTATTTGGGGGTTTGGCAGAACAATTAGCATCAGCCTCTCAGCAGCCCTTCAGAAAGCGTGTGCTCAGCTAAATTTCCCTAATATAAAACAATATTTAAAAATCCAACTGAGTCACCCACTTTCCTTTCAGTCTCCCATTCGATGGGAGTGTTTTCAAGTAAAATATCATGTGGGTGTATAGCTTGGACAAGGCAGTAACGTGGATACAGTTTATTATCATTGTTGTTATTTTGCATATCCCGAAGAACAGTTTGGAAGGGAGGGCTATGAGGAGAACATGTCTTGGGTTTCATGTATAACCTTTTACCTCCCTGTAGGAAGTCAGAAGGGAATGACCATCATTAGGAGTCCTGTTGGAGATTTTCAGAAGTGACTGAGATTTAGGGCACTATGCCTTAAAGAGGCCTGAATTTCAAAGGGTAGTTGGTTAACACTTTATAAAAGTCCCTTTTATCCCCACATTAAAGCATCCAATATCCATAGTCACTTGGCTCTCTCGGAAGATGGAGGAGGAGAAGTTCTCACAGGCTATTAGCTGGGTTTTCCTGCTATGGAAAACAAAATCTTCTTGACTGATAGGTCACTCCGAAAATGTGAACGGGGCCCAGAGACGGGGGTCTGGGAGTGGGGGAGAATTACGGGAAGCAATGCACTGTTTCAGAAATGACGGGCTGATACAGAGGAGATAAATCAAGGAATTCTGGCCTGTTTGTAGCAAGAGTATGCCAATAACAATGTATTATCACAGCAGCATAATTACTCTGTGGTTTTTGTTTTTAAAAGATCATTACTATACATTCATACCTTCAAACGGTAAATTATGTAAGAGATGTATTTATCTCTAACTCCTTTGATAGTCTTCATCACACTGCAGACTTCAGGTATGTTATATTTACACTGTAATCATTTTGACTCAGAAGTGAACTTTCCAGTTCTGTGAATTAGTAAGAAGCACTGATATCAACAAGCTTTTACAGTTTCGGCCTGACTACATTGTAACAACTGTGTTTTCCTATGAAGCATACTCACAATTCTTCGTATCTCCCCCTTAACAGACATGAAAATTTAGGACTGGATGTTTTTGATTTGTTTTTGCTTTTTTAGTCTCCTTTCTGTGAATGCTATTCAAGAAGAAACAACAGTGGGAAGTGTGGCCTGTATAAGGCCCAGAACTACTCATGGACCAAATAATTTCATTGAATCGGAAGCAACTTAAATTAGCGCATAAGCAGATATCGCGAAATTAAGGCATAGAAATCTGTATTTAATTGATTATGTTTTGCTCACTGTTCTTGGGGTTTTTTGGGGTTTTGTTTTTTTTTTTCCTTTCTGGTATTTCCTCCTCAAACAAAGTTTTGAATTTTCCAGATCCGTACCCTTTTTTTTTTTTCAGACAAGAAGTCCAGGTAGCTCATAGAAGATCATATGCTGACTTATCCTCGTGTGAAATCCACTGAAGTCAGTGGGGCTGCTCTGAAGGCAGTGCGATTTGCATGGATATTAGCCAGGCTGGACCTGGGTCCTGGGTTTAGATAACTATCAGAAGTGTGCCAGATAGCATGGAATGATGTTATAGCCTTGATGGTCCAGGAAGCACCGAGACGGATGCATTTCTGTGAGCGATATCTTTTATTTGACCAACTGCATGGTTGGGATAGACTTGGGCAAGCTTAGGAATTTAATGTATCCTTCTTCTAGCAGACTGTGCTACATGTTTCCCCACACTATGCCTCCCAATTGCTTTTATCCTTCATTAAATGCTCATGTTATTAAACCATAAGGTTGAATGTCAAAAGGCCAAACAGTTGAGTTACTTCTGTTTATGTTTGCCTGTCAAATCTTTTTTGTTTTCTCTTCTATTCTTGTGTGACCTGCAGCCATTACCTAACCTTGCAATTTCCTTGTCTCTAAAATGGAGGCATCACTTACAGGTGTATAAAGGTGTAATTATACATCACTTACAGGTGTATAAAGAGGGTTCATGCATTAAAGTCCATACAGTATTTCAGAATGTCATAAATTGCTTTGCAAAATATTATTGTCACAGTATTAATGTTGCAGTAGCAGCATCCTAGCACTTCTAGAAGCTATCCTTAACCCAATTTCTCTTGCTAGTCTCCACACACATGCTCATTCGCTTCGGTGGGGCCCCAATATCCAAGCCATAAAATCTAACAGTTGTTATCTTATTCTACAGAGGCTGGTTTCTTTATGTCACGGCTGTGATCCAAGCCAGGAAGCAGCATGTTGCAGTTGCCTGCATGATACCTAACTAGTGAATAAATAGAAACTTTTCATTTTTATTACCCAGGCCATTTCCCCACACTTTCAGTATCAGAATGCCCAGCAAAATGCAGGAAAGTGTCTGACTGACGGTAAGCACTCTTTGTCCCCAAAATTTAGGGTACCTGTACACACCACAGGTTGTAATCCTCATTAAAGTGTCCAGAAAACCCGCCCATGCAAACAGTCATGCAGTTGCAGTGCAAGAAAGGGCAAAAAGCGTGGCACGTACAAAGGCCCTTAGAGGCTGGTTTGTTTGTTCTCCTCCATGTTCTTTTCCCCCTCGCCTTGTTTTAATTTATTCTCTCTGACTTGTGCTCCAGCCAAAGCAACTTGGTGATATGGGTTGCACCAGGATTTACCCATTTGAAATTATTCAGGATTCAACTCTGCCCAGAGATTTGTGAACACAGCTTGCCTTCTTGGCTTGGCTTCCACTGCAAGCCGAGGCAATTGGAAAGGTGCAGAATGGACCCAAGAACCGCTTATGCATCACATAAATAGCTACTTAATTCCTTTAAAACCAAACTGGGATTAAAACTCAGAAAAGACAGTGTTTCCACCTAAAACAATATTAGCTTAATTCCATCTGGTTTGTCAATTGAGAGATGACCTTGCTAAAGGGACTCCCCATACTCTTCTAGTGCTCCCGTTCGCGACTCTGCTGTGGTAATGTACAAGAAAATCCAACCACCAAATGTAGCTAATGGTTTAAATCTTCTCCAGACCCTGACCATCACCTGGCAAACATAGTGCTGGGTCAAGTATTTTCAAGGACTGTTTTTTTTTATTTAAAGGAGACATGAGCTGAGCCACAACATTTGAATCAAACCAAGTTTTGGGGGCGTCTGGATCTGTGGTTTTGGTTTGGGCCCAGTTTCTTTTATTTTTTTTTTAATTTTAAGGTCACAGTTGACAAACCTTCATTGTTTTAAAATGCAGATCACCTCTGAAAAATAGAGTGGAAAAACCTTTTCTTGTAGACAAAAATATAAAACCACGCAAAAGGTCCATGTGCAACATTTTCCAGCAGAGCTGGAACCTTTTGGATAGTGTTGTGAAAACCTCTAAAACATTGGAGTTTGATTTAGTTTAAGGCACCCTACATTTTCATGTTTTAGTTTTATTTAAAATAGAAAACTTCAAAATTGTGCAGAATCGTCATGTCAGGCACATGACAAGCAAGCCCACGTTGAAAGGACTGTTATATTTTGCTCTCCTTCTATCCTTAGCTCATTGTTTGCCTGCTCAGTGTGTTAGGAAGTTTTTCCCAACATGTGTATCATGTGCTTTTTCTCCCCACTGTAGGAATGAATAGTAGCAATAAACTGGACAAGCTAAAGCTCAGTAACTAATGTGTGTACCGGCCAGAAAATATTACATTATGTAGTCTACTGAGTAATGGGATCCATAGAGATGAAGCTGCAGATGGAGTTACCAAATATAACTACCATGGACTCAATGCAACTTTGTGACCTACATAACTAGCCCCTAAATGTCTTATTTATTCAGTTTTTGAACTTTTATCCCATGCTTCCTCAACAATATCCCTCAGTAGATGGTCTCATTATCCATTTACTTCCAAGAAGGATTTTCTCCTCTTTTGCCTGATATCTGCTTGTCCTTTCTTTTAAGGCCATTATTTCTTGTAATAAGTCCTGTTAAACCATCACTAACTCAACCCTGTCATTCATCTTCTTTTGGGAGGTCATTTATCCCTCTCCTGGCATTCCTTTGAGCTTCAGAAGTTCACATTCCTGCAACGTTCTCTCATACGTTATATCATCCAATGCGTGTTTATCAGTCGTGATGATCTTTTGTATCCCAGCTAACAAAGTCAGCTGATAAAACTTTGAACGAATCTCCCAGAGGCAGACAAAAATAAACACAATCGAAGTCAAGTGGTTTATTTTACATGGGTAGTAGAAGTTTTCTGAGTGTGCTATTAAAGATGGATGTAACAGGATGTAATAGATATTTAAAGTCTCTAGTTAAGTATACATTTATCAGAAACCAAAGTGGCCTTAATTTAATATCCAAGGTGAATTATGAACACAACCCATTTATTTCAATTTAACTGTACAAAACTGACACACTAATCCGTGCCTTTTGAAGGCGAGAGGGATTGCCAACAAGGTAATGGCATAAATTATACTTAGTTTACCTGGCAAGTAACTCTGCAGCATCATTGACACAGGAAGGAACACAGGACAGAAATCCAATGTCATGCTTCCCAAGAAAATGAATTCCAAGGAAAGCAAATAAATAGCACAAGCCCCATGTAAAACCTTTGTGGAGCATTCAAAGGTCCCCATGGCAGAATAAAAATGGCCCATGATCCATCATAGGTAAAGCCACCAATCATAACGAGTGGTGGAGAAGTCTAGCCAGTCTCAAACTGTACGAGACGGAGGTAAACACCAGTGACAGAAAAGAATATCATGGCTGGCGCTGCTCAACGCGGTGCCAAGATTGAGGAGAATGGGAGGGACACCTGAATTTGCATGTATGAAAAAGAAACATTTAAACATTAAAAAGCACAGCCTTGATGTTGTGATAGGAGCACAACCCAGGCTGGATTTTCTCCTAGAGAAAAGACAATTTTGATAAATGCTGCTGCAGCTGCCTCCTGTTCCAAAACCAGAGCCAAAAAAAAAGGGGGGTGGGGGGGGGTAAGCTGGAAATAGGCCTGCAATTTCCAAGGACTTTGGGCTCTTGGGAATGCTCCCCAAGGTGAGGAAAAACAACTGCTGTCTTAAGGGCAGGAAAAATCACAGCCACCAGTCAGAAGGCTGTTTATAATAGAAACTATTGATGCCCAAATATCACTGACAAGGCACGAAAAAGGTGCATTGGAAGGGGGTCAAGAGGACAAGTAGTGGGCCTCAAATTCGTAATAACATTAATAATTGCTGCCCAGGACAGTGGTATGTAAACATCGATGGCTATTAAGATTATTAACCTTGTCAGTGATTCGTGTGTGTAGTTTAATCAAATTAATAAAAATATAGGTTTTTGTGCAGTGTGGTATTTAAAAGACAGGCTCACACTGGCAAAATAAGGTTCTAGTGTCTGGAAAGAATTTCTCGTTGAAGGAATGACATCCCATCGAACTTGCAAGCCATTGCAGAACATGGAAATAATTTCTGACTCTATGGGTTTTCCTGAACCTGGACACAGCAGGGCAGTTTCTCAGCTGGAATAAATTGGGACCAAACTTCACTGGCTCCAAGTGCAGCTTTGGAATTAAGTGGAGCTACACCAGTTTTCACCAGCTGAATATCTGGACCTTTGGTAGGGGGTGGTGGAGGGTTTTCTTAGGTTGTTAGAGATGTTTCAGGGGCTGTTGCCTGCCAGGGGAAGTAGGCTCAGTTCTACTAATTTTAGTGACTTTGTGTATACACCAGTAGAAAATTTGACCTGAAATGTCTAATTGAACCATGCTATGTCTGCACGTGAAGCAGAATTTCCTGTTGAGCCATAGTCAATATGTCATGTGGTCATTATCCCTCGGTTGTCACTTTTAATGTGATATGGGCATCTTTGTGTGTGGGGGGGGGGGAGGATTTCCTACTTTGATTCTCTCTCTCAAGCTCTCCTGCTCTTTAGCTATCCCTTCCTTTCCAGCCAACCCTACTTTAGATCACTGCCTGAAACTGGGTGAGCAGATAACTTGCACTATGTATATGTTTGAGTGTCTAGTTTTGTTACCACTTTTAAAAATACACAATTCTATGCATTGCCATAGTAGTTGAGAACATAGCAAACGAATTACACTGAAACAATACAGGTAGAACTGAAACAAGGTTAATTTCTGCATTGTGAAAAAAATCTCTTTATTTGCTTCTGCCCTTCTGTTCCACATTTCCCTCCCAAATTGCTGTTCCCTATTTCAGTTCTCAAATGAACATCATGTATTTGGGTAGCATTATTATTACCTTGAGTTTAAAGTGGTACATTTGGATCGATGCTGTTGCTTATTAATTCCTGGTTGCAGCGTGTTTGGTGTTGTACATTAATGGAAATAAATTAGGGCCTATTTCTGACTTGCTGTATAGGATTCCCATGCATGCGATTGCCTGCCACTGTACTCCCTTGCGTGGGCAGTCACAGGTTGCAATGTATTAGAGATGGAAACCTCTGCAGGGCTGCTATACCCTATGCCATACTAGCTGATGGGGGTAGGTGGGTAGTGGACAGCACATTCAGTCCATACCTCATTTTCTAGGCAATGCAGCGGCATGGATACTATCCTCATTGTATGTAGAGCTAGTATAGGTTGCTTCCTCCAGGTCCAGGGTAACATAAGTACCTGTTCTGGAAGATATAGGAAAGCCAAACTATAGCCCAAAATCAATCCACATGGGGTATCAGCGAGGATGCAGTGGATGAGTTCAGAGGATGTGAGCAATCTGGCTGGAGATTTGGGTTCGTACAAATGAATCCGCCTAAGGTTACATTAGCCCAGTTCTGCTTGAAAATGAGTTGGCTTCACTCAAACCCCATTCCCAGACGTGAGTTTTGCATACGTAAGGCAGTCTGAAGCCAGGTTGTTTTGCATGGTTTCCTCGCAAATGTATCACGCAGCTCTACCATAACTAGAGAAACCAAGACAAATTCTTGGGCCTGGAGGAACTTTTACTTTTACTTTTTCTTTTTTTTTTTCCCTTTTCAGGAGAGGGGTAGGAAACAGATGTTTTTCAGGAAGCAAGTATCGCTTTATCACACAGAGCTGGGATGGGGTGGTTGTAGTAATGCTATTGGTATGAAGGGCGTTAGGGTGAAAGCCTTAGCCCTGTGCTTAGTCCATTGGAAATGTTAATCATTTAATAGCATACCCCACTAAAATTCAGCAGTGTTTTCTTAAGTGTGTGCTCTGGCGTTTATTTACTTTGGGAGAGTTTACAGCAGGTTTTCTTCTCTTTTACACAACAGTAATGCTTTTTATATGTGCTTTAATCTCAGCCCCAGCTTTGTCAATATTTGAGCTTATCTTAAAATGAAAAACTCCAAAGGAGGGTGAAAAGAAAGTCAACTTTCCCTCCGGAAGGCAAATAACAATTATTTCATTAAACGCCTCAATCGGAAAGCACTCGTTAGGCTTATTCTCCATAGAAGTGGCAGGGAGAAAGCTGGTTCTCAAGATGGAACTGTGTTGTGGTTTTATTTTTCCTGCAACATATTCACTATTGACATGGGGCAAATGCAATCTACTGACCACGCTGAGCAACAAGCAGAACTAAGACGGCATAAAAAAGGTGCCTGCAATAGATACGTAAGGTAAAATCATTGAAGTCAACAGGTGCAATAGCACTGAGATTTCAGCCCTGGATTTTAGTGACTGAAAGAGCTATGATGGTTTCCTGGAGCAATGTGTACTGTCTATAAATGCATCTGTGGAGAGGGGACAACCCCTAGAGAAGGGGTAGAGCCACTTAAACTAAAGGACACTGTTGGCACAAAAATACATGGGTATAAATTAGTTATGAATTAAGTTGGATTTTAGAAGGTTCATAACCATTGCAAGAGTAAGGTTTTGGAGTTGGCCAACTGGAGTAAGGTTTGGGGGTTGGCCAAGAAAGATGCATTTATAAAAGAGACTGATGTGGTGATTGCAGGGAACTGTTGATGACCCCAGGGATGTCTTCCTGTCCATATTTCATACTTGGTCTCATCTCTTACCTGTCACACTTCTCAGAAAAATTCACTCAACATTTCCTCTCCTTATTTTTTCTTGATATCTTTCCATGCCCTAGTCGCCTTAATATTTTCATAACTGTGATATACTTGTTACAGAGTGATACACTCAAAGGCTGCAATGATTAGTTAGAATACACACTGTGTGATAACTTTATCATAGGGTCATTTAGTCCTTCTCTGTGTCTGAGAACCACGTGCACGAGCTTTCAAAGGCATCTGTCTCTTCAAGTGGTGTCATGCACACACTTCCAGTAGCATACAAGAACTCCCTGTCCACTTGAAATTGCACAGGGATGATTCAGATGAAATCCTGGCCAGATTATACTACATTCAAAACCGCTCTGCTCAGCATCAGATAGCATTAGTGGAAGTAAAGATCTTGCAATCTAGCTCACTGTTGTTAACCCTTAAGGGACCATCAAGTACTTAATGTTTGGGCCCTCAACTTATCCATGATTTGCTAAGCTCCAAAGTGATTATACAGAACAATTGATAGCCTAAGGAATGGGAAGATCTGAGGACAAAGCAAGGGGGAAAATGTGTAAGGTGCATATATAGTTGCCTGACAGAGATGCATGATGAAGGGACCCCATTAAACAGGAAACTTTGGTCTGAGTTGCAACAAAAGTCATTTAGGGCCTGTGGCTTCATTCCCTCACTTAGTTTTTGGGGTTTTTTTATTTCTCTTTCTTTGTCTTTTCACATGTCTGTCAATCTGGTTGCCTTGGCACCCAAGTTGCTGCATACGTGACCTAGCTCAGGTGGGAGGGGGTAGGTCTAGTCTCTCCATTGTTCTGAGTTCTGACCACATGACATTGCCTCAAGCCTAGCCCCCATGTCAGGCTAATAGGTAATGATGATGTTTTTTCAAATTGATTGGTCAGCATCAAATAACCCCTGTCTCTGACTGGGTCCAGGTGATGAGGCCAGTGGGGCTATTTAAGAGGGTCCCTCCATGTTGGAGTGGACAGACATCTTCTGGACAGAATCAAGCCACGTACCTCCAGCATCCTCTGGATGTTGCTGTGAGTAACGAACCTGAATTTTAGCCAGTAACATAAGTATACGTGTTCTAGACACGTACAGCAAGGGTCAACAAGCCCCTTATATTGTTTTGCTCAAGGCTGTTTTCTTTCAAAATTATTTTTGGTTTGTGTTCCTTCCCTATGCCTTCCCTCTCCGTGCAATAAAGCTATCAATCATAGCAAGTCTGTTTAATAAATGTTTGAGAGGGTTTGGGCAAGCCTTTTTGCGCCCTTTGCTCGGCTGACTAAGGGAGGCTACTTTCTATGCTTCAGGCTATAAGAAGCACCCAGATATATCCTGCTGTCACTAGCAAGCCCTAAATCTACAAAGCCTGTGTACCCCAAGTAGCACAGGGCCCTAACAGAGACCACAGCTCGGGTGGTGGCAGTGGTTACCCCAGGCTTGTGGATGTGCTCCAGGAAGGGACTTGGCCATAAATTGGCACCCCTGAAGAGGCATCCGAAACTTGGTTTTGGTCATGTGCAGTGAGGTGGGTGGCTCAGCACTGGAGCGCCCCCCACTGGCCCACCACAAGAGTTTGCTATTGATATGCTATACTTTGGAGAGAGCCCTTTTGAGGTGGTGTTGAGAGTATCAGATATTCTCTGCGAGAGAGAAGACACAAAATGCATACACTAATGTTCAGATACTTTATTACAAATATGCAATAAATAATTTAACTCAGTTTCCGGTTCTTTTTAATACTTTGAGCCCTCACAACTAAAGGGTTCCTTACCATGCAGCCCTGGAGCCCAGAATATTAGGTACTGTTGATTCAAAGCATCTTTCAGGTATTTGAAATCTCCTTAAGCAGCTACTTTTCATAGCAGCTGCAGATAAATCCCCTGTAATTCCTGCACAATTTCCATTCTGTCTGTTCTTCTTTTGCTCTGGTTTGTCAATATGTCTCCTAGCATAGGATGGCTACTACACCAGAACTGACCCGTCTTCTGCTCTTTCAACTTCTAATTCACTAGGAGACAGTCCCCTATCACATTCAGGGGAACCGTTCAGTTTATAAACTGTGTTGTACTAAGGCATTTCCTAATGAATATATATATATATAGATATGATTTTCATATTGGTCATTTTGCATGATAAGAATAGTTATGGGGACAGGTGTACAAATGATGAAAATAGACTGGCCTGGATCAGCACCCAGGGAGTTCTTGTAAGCTGTTGATGATTGCCACATGTTCAAATCAATGGTAAGTCTCAATAGGGATTAGCGTCATGGTGGGCTGGGGTCTTAATCCCCTCTTTTGCATTCATACTGATGAATCTCAGATTTCTGCTGGAAGCCAGGGCTGATGACATCCAGTGGCATTTTACAAAAACACTAGGATAGAGTTCTCCAACCATGGGCCATGCAACTGAAGTGGTCTACACAGAACTGTTTGGTTGCATGGCACTTCCTCCTGTAAGCAGTGTTACTCCCCCTGCCCCCTCCAAGCAAATTGCTATAGCTCTTACAGCAATTAGACAGTGCCCCTGTTGTTCACAATTCAGAGTTGTACTCTTCAGATTGACCTATAAAGACACTGCTCATGAAGTGTGATGCATCCAAAGACGTTGTAACCTCAGCCTCTGGCCGTGTTAGGGAAAGTTTTGTCATCCTCAAAACTAGATATTTTTTTCTTTTAAAATGTTGCATTTCACAAATATTTTCCTTAGTTAATTGTTCAACACTTCTTCAAAGAAAGAATGAGAGCTGAGATGAAAGAAAAGTATGAATCACAGTGTCTTGCCCGAGAGATTCAGTACTTCTCTGTATATGACAATCACTAGCCCAACACTTAAATATCTTCATGGATCTGGTCTCTTACCTGTGGGACCAAAACAGATTCACAAGCCTCGTTATGTGGTCCAGCCACTCAAAGACTCAGCCTGGGTTAAAGATGGTCATATACATTTGTGCAATTAGATGGTTGGAGTTTCATAGGTATTCATTCCTTTTAAAATGTTCTTCTCTAAGAATATAATGCAATACATTTCCTGTGCATATTCCATATTTGAGCCTTTCCTTTCGCACCGTCTTGGTTAATCACATGGTATTGCTGATGTTTCCTGGCTGGATGATGCATTGAATAAAAAAACAGTAAGATTTGGAAATGACATGGGCTTCTATGACATTACTCTAAAGTTACAGAATTTATCAAATAACAAGATCATTTCTACGTTGTTGTGTTTTCTTTGAACAATATCTACAAAAACCAGGCAAGCTCCATAGGACTCTTCAATTACAAAGGGCTTTTCTTTAAGGGTTGGCTGCCCTTTGGAGAAGGAATAAAGCAACTTCTCTGTGTCTTGTATGTAAAGAAGTTTTGGACAGAAGCCTTGACTCTGATTTTCACCCAAGTCCATAGTAACCTTTCCGTTGACTTCAAGGATAAAGTTGTATTGAGTCTATGTGGACTCTAGCTACAGACTAATGGTTCTCCAGTGATGGCTGAAAGATCCCTGGTGCTCTGCATTGTGGTTTCTGCTTGGCTGTGGGGAAATATCTGGAACCAAAGAGATGAGCGGGCATGAAGGTGCATCCAGAAGGGACAACAAGTATCTTCGAACTTACATACTTCTCTTATACAGTCCCTGCACTGTACTTGGAGAACTTGCTTTGCTTGGGTATTATTGTTGTAATTTATGACGTACATTGTTTCAACCAGCCCAGGAAAGGAAAAGGTTAAACCCACCATTTGGTGCTGAGACTCATCTTGAAAAAAATTAATTAAAAAAAAGCACAAGCTTTTACAGAAGTATGTAAAATAAATAAATAACTAAATAAAAAAAGTAAAGAGTGAATCACTGGAAATGGGAATTCTGTCAGGATAAGGAAATTAAGTTGATTAAAGGTGTCGTCGCTTAATTTTCTATGCCAGCATGTAACGATTAGGGTTGGGCAGAGAGAAAGAAAATATGGTCAGACGTTCACTTTTAATATAAACCCACCCAAACTTGGCAAGGTGGAGCACCACCAGCCAAACCCAACCTTCTGGCTTCCTATTTAGATTACATTTGCTCTAAATAGTCCAAATTAGCTTTGGACTGTGTGCCCTCCTTGTCCCCTTGATCAGCGTTGTGTTGTGTCAACAGCATGAGAGCAGACAGGCTCTGCGGACTGGCGGCACCACCTCCTGCTTTCATGTGGGCCGTCTCCCCAAACATCTCCGGTTGGAGAAACAACCTCAACGCTCCCACACTCCTCAAACAAGTAGGAGGAAGGTGTGTCATGGAGACTTGGCATTTGGTCTCTGGGGAGGATGTTTCTCAAGTCGTTCCCCAGCCCTGTCTCTTGCCAAGCAGTCTGCCGAGCGGAGCTGATGGTAGAAGATGCAATGTGGTGAAGGGCTGCAGAGAGCTGCGCTCATTGTCCGAGCGTAGTTGGTATAACAAGAAAGATGACATGGCCTCTACCTTGCAGTGTGAAACAAAGCATTTATCCCCTTTAAGAGGGAAACATGTTTAAAAGCCCCCTACCATTCCTACGACAGCACGGTAGCCTCTATATTTCATGAGCGATACGTATGCAGCTGGCAGGCAGGCAGAGCATAGATCTTTTCCTGAGCATTCACACAAACCGGCTTTACCTGCTGCGGCACCTGTATTTTGTGTGGCAGCAGCCCAGCCCATCTTGGGTTCTCAGGGCCCTGGTTTCTTATTAAACTATTTCCTTCCTTAAACCTGATCCTTTTCATCCACTTCCACTCATCGTATTACACTCCAGAAGCTGAAGACAAAATCCTCAGTGCAAGCCTTTTATCTGCTTGAGTATCCAAGAGAGGCTCTTGTTAGACCTGTGGAAGAGTGAATTAATGGTTTAGCCCTGTTGGTTTGGGGCATGGGAATGTTTTAAACAATGTTCTTTGTTTTCGTCCTAAGATTGTTGTGGGAACAAATGACCTACGTCTGCTGGGATCATGCCTTCCCTCCTGCCAGTGTATTGGTAAAATGCCCTTGCTTCAACGCTCTGGCTCTAAATGACTTCTTTAGTCATTGTATTCAGTGCTCTGGCATATTAGGGGTAGGGGGGAGAAACTGGTTTGACCCCATTATGTTGCTCTTGCTGTCATTACTGATTTGGGGGTTAGATCCTCTGATGTGCCAGGGTGTCTGTCTGCAAAATCTCAGAAGGGACAGAGAAATATGCATGCGCGCGCGCGCGCGCACACACACACACACACACACACACACACACACACACACACACACACACACTTCTGAGATCACATTCTGCAAGAGCAATTTTTATCTGGTCATCTTGCTCCAAAACCATTCTCAGCACCTGACTTGTCTCAGCTGAAATATGACTATAAAAGACAACTTAAAACAGAAGCCTTGGGTTTCCCAAGTTGAATCCCAGCTTTTAGCTTTGGCTCGTCCCAAGACTACTAGCTACTACATACAGCGAAGAAACCAAGTTCCAGTCCAGGTTACACCACCATAAATCTAAAGTAACTCCACTTGAAGGCAACAGATTTACTCTACAGTTATACTAGTTTAGCTAAAATGAGAATCAAGTCCAAGTCCTTTAATTCTGTACCCAGGGTGTTGCTATATTCAGGGTTTCTGGTGGCCTACCTTGAACCCTATAAAACTCGGAAAAAATCCTGTCTCAGCAAATATTAGATCTTATATAAACTCTGGGCTCTTTTGAGGCAAGTCACTGCTTGAGCTTGTCCCAAGTCTCATGCAGGAGCCAATGTGAGAACTTTCC
Organism: Alligator sinensis; assembly: GCF_000455745.1. Lineage (NCBI taxonomy): Eukaryota > Metazoa > Chordata > Crocodylia > Alligatoridae > Alligator > Alligator sinensis. The sequence goes on along the minus strand of NW_005842380.1, from coordinate 1,226,987 downwards.
AACATACCACAGTTGCCACCATCGGCTAATATTGCATGTGTGTGGGATTCTCTAGCTACATTACAGCTGCTAGTAGTGTGTATTCACCTTCATATCTCTCCCCTCCCAAAGGGACTTTCTGAAGGCAGAAATTCTGTACTTTGGGTTGGGTCCTCCAATGATCTAAATTGGCCCTATTCCAGTGAATAAATCGGACTTGCGCTGATTTATAATGGTGATGACTCTGGCTTTGCATTTTGTATTTCTTTCTATCCACTTATTGTGTACCCTCTAGTATGTGCCTTCTCCTCATTTCACTCTGAACATGTTAGTAAGGGTGATTGCCAGAAGAGCAAGAGTGTGTGTGTGTGTGTGTGTGCGCGCGTGTGTGTGTGTTGGGGAGCAAGGGAAGGACGTGAATGATGTATAGCTGGGACTATGCCATTGGGTTTGTGGCACCAGATCCTCCTGTATTACTGCTGACCCAGTGTTTTGTGTATTCAAGTGGCCATCCAAAAGGAAATCCACACCGCAATCTCCTAAGGAACAGATACCCCAAAATCCATCCACGTGGCAGTATACACCTTGCAGCTGCTCAGTGCTGTCCTCACCAGTCACTGGAGGGCAGAGGGAAGTGCCTCAGTCAGAAACATGCACAAAACAGTTGACTTTTCTATATTGTGTTGACAAAGTTACTGGGGGGTCTCTTTGCTTGTGTATTTTTGACACCAATTGCTATGCTGTGTATTTTTTGTGTTTTACGCTGCCTGCTGCAAAGCCATAAGAGCGATCATTAAAAAAAAAAAAAAGGAAAAGGCAAAAAGAAAACAGGGAAAAGCAACAAGGAGGGTTTCTTTCCAAAAGAAAAAAAAAGAGTCCAAAATTGGCTCCAATTGGACCTGAGCACGGAAATGCCCAAGCTCGGACTATGTACCCTCCAGTGGCAAAAGAAAACAGGCTACCATTATTAGAAATTTTCTACAGCTAAAGATGTAACATCATAGCTAAATTCAGTCAGAGACAGGTCGAGCAACAAAAACCAGGAGCCAAGGCAGTCTAGTCTGGTCTGAAACTTGATTCAGGCACCAGATTATGAATAGATTTAACTAGTTCGCCAAATGAAAATGTAGATTTTGGCAGTGTTTGGGCTTTTTATTTTTTTATTTTTTTGGTGTGCTATATGTGGAGTCCTATTGCACACTGTGGGGATATGAGAAAGGAGCCCTTTTTATATTATATAACTACTTGACGTGTGCGTGAGTGCATGTGTGTGTGTGATGAGTGTGCGTGCCTGTGTATATATAAAATAAAAAATTAACCCCATAAATGCTAAAAACCTGAATCCCTTCTGCCAAATGGTCCTTAAAGGGGCAACTCTGGTTAAAACTCACCAGTGAAGAGCACAAAGCAAAAGTGTAACCTGCATGTCTTATTACAGCTTCATCCAAAGGCAGGGCTACAGTGTGTGGCCTCAATCTCAGAGAAGACATTTCGAGTAAAGCAGCACTTTGCAAGGAAAGGGCTGGAAAACAATTTTTTTAATGCCTTGAGACTTCTCAAATTCTCACCCCCTCCTTCCAAACAAGCCTGGTTGTCTGCCCGTCAACATGACTAAAATTGATTTCTCTTCATTATTCCATCATCATTGCCTCAGCCCACTGCTGCGGCTGCCATTGTAACTAAAAACAAAAGGAAAACACATGCCCTGAAAGAGAAGAAGCCTTCAGTCATGCACGTTCTGCTATAGTTTAATTGTGGCAGGCTCATGAAATAGAACATATTGTGCTTGCTTACCACGTCCGAGTGGCAAAAGGTGCCAAATTGGCAGCTCCAGGCTAGGAACAGAAATTACACATAAACCGGTACAAGTGATCAGAAACCGGTTCAAATCTATAACACAACAGAAGTTCTCAGTACACGTAAACCACTTATAAAAATGGCCAAAACCAGTTTAAGATAAACCTGAATGAATGTAGTATCAGTTTTAACTGGTGTAATTTAAATCAGTTTATTGAACTTCTGTCCCAGATCCCCTCCAGATTCAAGTTAACTCGCAGTCCCTCAGCATCCCAAGATGCTTTGCACCTCCCCTGCAGCCCCCCTTCCCTCCCTTCCCCACAGGGAGGTGAGCTAGCCTTGACCCAAGCTGTCTACTCCAGCTGAGCAGGGAGGCATGCTCTAGCATGCCCCAGAACCTGGTCTGGGCCACTGCAGGCATGTGGCTGCATGCCCGGAATCAAAAGTGAATGTCTGTTCACTTGCTTATTGGTTCAATCTATGCAACTTAGACTAACCTGCCAGGATTGAAACAATTCAGCCTTGGGCTTTTTGACTGACTGTACTTTGCCCCCGAGACTGGAGCCCTCTTGGTCTCTTTAGAATAGGTACTATATAGGTTGCAGTACTGCATATTTCCCTTACCCTGAGCCACCAGTATAACTCAACCCAGGACCTTCTCTAGAAAAAGGAAGGGAGAGATTAACCAGTAAAGCCCGTTCCATTCTGGAGCTCCCCCTGGCTAAGTACAGACAGTCAAAAAGCCCAAGGCTGAATTGATTTAGTCTTTGTAGGTTAGTCTAAGCTTCAGAGATTAAACTGAGAAACAACTGGACAGACATTTACTTTTAATTCAAGACACACAACCACATGCCTGCAGTGGCTCAGACAAGAAGCTGGGGGGGAAAGGGGAAGTGCTAAAGCATGGAGCATGGGCTGTATATTTGCTTCCTCTTCCTGCTGCTCCCAAGGTCTCTGGGCTTTGCAGTCCACAATCACAGCAGCAGGACTCTACAGGGTTGCTCATCACTTCCTCTTTCTGGTTCCAGGTGCCTCTGGGATTTGTCGTCCACAGTCACAGCCAGCAGTAAGTTTAGCAGGGCAGGGCAGCTCTGTACTCAGGGGAAGGAGGTTTAAACTCCCTCCCTACCCTAGACCCCAGCTGTTTTTTGCTAGGGGGGTGGGCAATCCCTGCCTCTCCCCACAACCCTTCTCTGCTGGAGCAGACAGCACAGCCTAGTCCAGTTCTACAAAGCATGTTGGGAAGCAATTAACTTGAGCCAGGAAGGGGTCTGAGACAGAAGTTTCATGAACCGGTTTGACCCAAATCAGTTAAGTCTGAGTCTACATTCAGTCAGGTTTATCTTAAACTAGATTCAGCCATTTTGAAACTGGTTTATGTGCACTGAACTTGTATTCTGTTACAGGTTTAAACCAATTTCTGATGACTTAATCTAGTTTGTGTGTAACTTCTGTTTCTAGCCCCTGGGTCTGGCCAGGGTGGCCATTTGATGCCAACAGCAAAGTGTATTATGCATCTACATCTACTAGGACAAGGACTGAAACCACTCATTTATTTCAAAAAGGCCAAACTAGTGCCCTTCCAAGATGAACAGGCTAGATCCTTACAGGCATCCATCAGTGTATCTCATCTGACAACCACGGAGCTACACTGATTTGTTCGAAATACAAATTAGGCACGGTAATAGTTTGTACTTTCTACCTCTCTCTGTTCATATGGTACCTTGTACATTGGCGTCCCACTCTTCGTTAGTCCTTAGGCACTGCCATAATAAATCTGATTAATAATAGTAATTAGAGGGGAAGTTCATCTGTGCTATTACCAAATAGTGGTTGTCACCAGGCTTAAAGAAACACTCAAATAAAGGAAGATCAGTCATGCACAATAATGTGTGACAAGCAGGAGCAATGTACAAGTGTATAAGAGCCCACAAATGAAAAATGATGTGGAAGTGACATAGAGCTAAACTGGATATGTGAGACCAGTAAACAAACAGGCAACCCTGGGGAAAGTATACATTGCTTTTTCTAACTTCTTTTGTATTGTTTAAGCTTTGCATGGGCCAGATCCTGCAACTTTTTATTCATATGAGCTTGCCTTACCCATGTGAATGGTTCCATTGAGTTCAAGTCCTGGCTGGAAGCTGCTATACGAGCTTAACACAAGCTATATATATATATATATATATTTGCAACTCAGATTTTATATACAACTTATCAATAGTCGAGGTAACATCAAGAGCATGGGTAAGGTCTAGATAGATATATAGTGAAATTAAGCATACTCCACAATAATATTTTAGACATAGATAATATTGCACAGTGCCATCCTGTTAAGACATTCATGAAACAGAGATATGGATGTTTCACAGAAAAAGGTTAAAAAATACCCACAATGCTGCAGACCACATATGTACAGTAAGAAAAACAAACACCCGATCTCTGGAGGTATATTCTGATGACAGATGCCAGTTCTCTGTGGTTGGATTTCGCTCTGATTCGGTTCAGGTATGTGATCTAGGAAGTAGTAAAATAGGTAGATGTTTAAAAAAGAAAATACAATAAAGGGGAAAAAATGTTGAAGGAGCAACAGAACACATGCCTCCTTTCTGCCTGTCTTGATTGTAGGCCTTTAGGTGTATTTCATAGGAGAAAATCCATGCATCGGTCATTCTTTGTTTCCTTTGATACCACTGAATTTCAGTCTACATCTCTAACACCCTCCAGGCTGCAGAACTGCTGCTGCTAAGACAAAGAATGAATATGTTCATGTGTGTATCACGACATATTGTGACATGTCGTTTCATGTACCCTGTGCTGAAATCAATAGGATCCAATTCCTAATTGAGGCCTTTACTACTTTTTCATAGTTTGTTGGAGAAGGGAATAATTACTATTGCACAGTAGACACTATCGCATTTAATATAGTGTCTGTGTGACTTAGTATCCTATTTTGTGAAACACAATACTATAAAATGACCCCAAATGAGAGAGATCCTAGTCTTCTTGTTCGATGTTTTTACCTGATTCTAAGTACGACAGTGCATATATCATAAGATAATGCAAATGCTGAGAGTTTATTTGGATGTAATAACCTATTACCAAAGAGTAAAATACTTGCATGGTTTGCTGCAGTGATGATATTGTAATGTATGATTATGGCTAAACTGAATTAACCTGGGAGGCTGATGGGTCTGGGGGTGGGTTGGCCATTTAGGAGTGGGAAGTTTGGGGGTGGGGGGCACTAAAATTACCCCAGCCATTGCAGACGTGGGTAAGAAAAGTGCAGCCCCAGAACTGATGCGGGCTGTGGCCGGGCTTTCTGAGACTGCAGTCTGAAGGTGTGCAGATGTTCAGTAAATTGAGCTAACCCATGCCCGATCTAATTGCATGCACCTCCTCAGCTGAACTAAGTTAGATTGGACCAGCCATTTTTTCACTTGATCTAACCTCCCTGAACATATGTAAGGATTGGCACTTAGACCCAACCCTAGTTAGGTCTACCTAAGTGTAACATCTGCATGTAGCCTAAGGTGCTTAGATGGCCCTTACTATTTGATATCTGCCTGCCAGCCTATCTTTAGGTTTGGGTAATACCCATCTCCAGTGCTGCCCTCTGGGGTCCATAGTTGAAGGGACCCAGGAGAATAGCCACTGACTTCTGTTATGTGGCCCTTCATGACATCAGTGGGCACAAGTATCTCCCTCCTTTGATCCTGCCCCATAATTGGAGTCTGGAAATATCCAGGCACTTGCTCACGCATTGTTAAGGGGGTGGAAAAACCAAGTAATACAACGCAAGAATATGTGAAAAGACATTGTGGATAGAGAGTACCTTTCTCCACGATAGCCACATCTGCCACAGAGACACTTTGAAACCCCAACAGCACAGACAGCTTCAGCGGCAGCACATTTCCCACTGGGCTAAGGCATCACGGAGGAGAATCCACATGCTGTTTGTGATATTCATTAATCATCCGGCTAATTTGTTTTCACACAGGAGCGCTGACAGCAAATGAATGTTATTACAGCAACAGCGCACTGCATAATCCAGACTATGATGGCATTAGTATTGATGAAAACGGCTGCTCTGTGTTCATTTAAGCTCAGTTCTGTATCCAACTACCATTGTAAATATATCTATTTTTATTCACATCTGCTGAAAGAAACAGACCTACCATATGTGGACAGAGGGATAAAGGGATTGCTCCTTTCTTTCTTTGCTCTTCTCCCCCTCCCCTTATCTCAGGAACATTAGTGGAGGCCTCAGCCAGGATTTACAAACTGTTGGAGACTTCTACGAACCCAATGCTTCAGCAGGTTTTCTGAGGCAGATAGATCTAAGGTACCTAATGTGGTTTCTCCTGTAAATCTCATTCATATGCACACATTATGCACATGCTTTCTTCATAAAGAGACATTAAGGATTATGAGGTGCTCTGCAGAATCACTGCAGAGATGGGAGCCATAGAAGTTCAGCAGATTTTATTTAGCCAGCTGATTGCTAATGCAATAAAGCATGTCTTCATCTCTCATCTTACTGCACAGAGGTACCAAAGGGTCAGAAATGAAATGCAAGTGTCTCAAAAACGTCACTTCCCTCCATCCCTTTACAAATTGAAGGTGGATGGGGGAAAATCTACCTACAAGGAACCACCTTCCTCAGAACTAACCACCACAGGTTTTTAGTTTGTCTTGTTAGGGTTGCTTCAAGAAATCTGGGATCCCTTGGTCCAAAATCCATTCTCCATGTGGAGCTTGCCATAGGGCCCGTGATTTGGAGCATCACTTGTACCAAAGTGCTCTGCCCTAATTGCTAAATGGAGAAATAAGGAGGACTGTGCCTATCCAAGCCTGGGAGTCAACTCCTGGGGGTATGGAGAAGCTAAGGCCTTCCTCCACATGCACATGAGATGAGTTGTAGTCACTCATTCAGTGCTATGGAGGGGAGGCACTACAGCAGTGGCTCTCAGCCTCAAGGCAGGTTGCTTGATAATCGCTGCATTAAAATGATCATGAGTGTAGGTTTCCTGTTAACTGGAAGAGGAAGGGGTACCTGTAATTTCCTGTAACCAGGACCCACTGGAAATATATACAGGCATGTAGGTTGTAGCTGTATTGGTCTAAGGACATAGGAAGACAAGGTTCCTTGGGTGAATCTGATATCTTTTATTAGACCAACCCAAATAGTTGGAAAAGAATTATTAAGCAAGCCTGACAAAGGGTTTTTGAACCCGAAAGCTAGCTTAATAATTATTTTCCAACTATTTGGGTTGGTCTAATAAAAGATATCAGATTCACCCAAGGAACCTTGTCTGCCATTGGAAATATAGAGAATTTCCAAAAGGAACGTGCTAGACCCAGAGCTTAATTAGCAAAATTGCTTCGGTGTTGGCTGTCGGCATGGCCAACGTAACAGTTTGCACTGGGGACTTCTGAAACTAAAAGCATGAATCTCTTCAGTCTAGGTGATAGAGCAGGGTGCGTGCAGCACCGTTTCTAGGATGGTCACACTTTGGTCTGTGGTTTGCATCAAGGACTGTACAACACCAGAGCACTGAAGCTTCCCACTTGAGTTAGTCACATGCATGATATTGAAATACGTGGTTTGCCGTTGTCCTTCAGGATGGTGCCTCCGTGCACTAATAGCTGTCATGGTGAGCTCCGATCTCTGTATAAACCTAGCACACTCTTCGGATGTTGCAGTGGAGCTCCTGTGAAATGACTTTCCCCACCTCTGGAGTATGAATGATGTTCAGGTGTCTGAGCATCTGGGTATCTTTCCCGTGTGCTTTTAAATCCAACTAAATTGAATACTGATAGTAAACCGTAGAAGAACTGAAGGCATGCAGCCCCGTGTTCTGGTGGTTCTGGGAAAGGAACACCTAAGGCCTTGCTGGTATTGGGATTGTAGTCATTCTTGGAGCTGTATCGGGACAAACCCGTGATAGAAACATAACTCACTCCACTGCAGTAGGGTTTACAAAGAGTTCCCTTTGTTCTCAAACAAGGTCTATATATGCTATAAATTGGAGAGAGACCCCAAAACCCAACTTTTTTAAAGAAAGTGAAGATAAGTTTATACCTGAAATGATATGAGGCCACGCCATAAATGCACTGACACCCAGCTTTACCAGGAAAGCTAAGTGCGTGTGGAAAATGAATCACTCCTTCTCCTATCTGTTTATCATCCATTATTTGCGGTCTCTCACGGTAGGAAAGTTGTGGTTCCCCTGATTTGCTCACTCATTCTGTTATTAGAGGAGAACTCGGCCTAAGCCACTGGGAGCCATTTTTCTGTCCACACTTTTAGGCTGGTGCTGGGATCTCCGTTCATCAAAACAGTTTGTCAGAAAGTTAAAACACGTCTACGCTTCTTCCTTCCCATTTTCTGTTCAAATACCCACAGCCAAAAATGTGTTCAGATGCTTTATGCATGAGGAAAGGCGACTATTGATGTTAGAAACCTTGTCATTTTTTTTCCTTGTAAAAAACCTGGTGTTTGGGATTACTAATGTTTTTGCAAAAATACAGTGTATGGTAACCAACTACAGTGAAACCACCATTTTCTCTGATTTAAAAAGAAAATGCTCTCCAAGAGGTTGAAATGTAAAAATTCAAGGACTACATGACATTACTCTCCTGCCCACCCCCCGCTAATAAATTGGAAGTCAATGATAAAGTAGCACCTGCCAGTTTTTAATATGTATTGGTTAAGGTTGTCAAAAGTTACTAGTCCTAAATTTGGGTGTCTCACTTAAGAAACCTGATAGGAGGCAGAAGATGGGTGCTTAGGAATTTCTACCACTCAGAAATTTTCATCATGACTAGTTTTGTACCTAAACTGAAGTACCAGGTACTAACACATTGTAGTAATATCTGCTTCAGAAATGGCTTAAGGGACTCGTGCCACTATAAGCCATGATTATTCTTTAACTTTTAAATGATTTTTTTTTTTAATTCGAAAAAGATGCTTCCATCATGCTTACCTCCCTTAACTTTTTTGTTTCTGTGAATATTGTACTGTGTGTGTTATAGTGGTGGGAATGTTCATATATGCCATGAATCAGCAAAGCAATTAAGCATGTGTTTAAGTGAGAGAGCAACTGAAGTCATTGCTGCTATTGCCGTGCTTAAATGTAAGGATATGCTTAAGTGCTGGACTGAAACTCCAACCAGTGATTGAATATTGCAGAATATTCAGAATTTAGACATCAGAGCTAATTGCACTGGCAGTTGATTCTAAGCATTAGAAACTCGTACTAAATACAATAACTGATAGAAAAAGGGAAAATTGCCACAAAAATTATGAATATTTAACTGTTTTAAGTAAAAATACTGAAGGATTTTGAGTGGAAAAATTCCATAATTAGTCTAAGTAAGTTAAAAATACTGTGAAATTTTAATCCTATTTTCCTGCTTCTTTTTTAACATTTCAAAATTTCATTAAAAATGTCCTGATTCAGGGGGGGGAGCTAACCAATTTAAGAAAAATTAGAGTTCCTTTTTAGTTTCATTTTGAAAAATTGTGTTGCCTTATGGTTTCATTAAGTTCTTCAGAGCCTGAAAAGTTGCACACTTGTAGTATGGATCTCAGTATGGTATTGGACAGTGTATTCTTATTTCCAAATGCAGAGGAAAAATGACACAGACAGACATAGCAGAGACAATGAAATAAGGAACCACATGGCCAAAAGATGCCTTTCCTATGTGTAGCAAAAGGCATATTGGTGTCTTTATCGGACATGGCATGAAATCGAGCCCATTTCTATGATTGCGCTCTGTGCACACCAATAACATTCAAAAGGATATAGCTATTTCTCTGCGATGGTTGGCTTGTTTGCAGCATTTCTTGCCTGAGTTCTGCCATACAATTTAGAGCTGCCTATTTTGTACTACATCAGACTGAACTAGTGCCAAATAATATGTAGATAAATTAATATAATTCTGGACATCAGTACAACTACCCAGAAAAATTAAATATTAAAACTGATATTTTTTTCTTTAAATACAACTTCCAAAAAAATGTATTTCAACTGACATCATGTGTTGAGAAAAAATAATGTATTATACGTGCATTTAATTAGGTACCTTAATATGACTGCTATGAATAAACAAATGTGTTTGGCTTTTTTTTAAGAATCAATTTAATGTGCTTCCCCCTGACCCAGGAGTCAGAGGAGAGACTTTCCTAAGGGTAATTTCAATGACCATTTTCCTCTTAATCTCTTTTTTATATGCAGCATGCTCATTTAATAGCCAGTAAAATAGTCATCATACTGGGACTGGGAATCTACTGAGTTCCACCTGGAGTAATTCCCTTCCATTTCAGAGGATAAATTCTTGATATGCATTGATATGAATTACAGCACTAGGTCCTACGGGTGAGAGACTGAGCTCTACTCCAGCTGCTTTGCACCTTTCCACAGTAAAAAGCAGTAGGGGTGTGCAAAGCAAGCCTTATTCAATTCGGATTCAGATTCTGGTCCACTTCCGGGTCTGCTGCCGAGCATGCTGGGAGCCCCCATGCTCCTGTGGGACACTCCATGCGCCCCAGCATCGCAGCACTCATGACCTCCTGCTACCTAGAGGTATGTGGAAAAAACATTTAAAGCTGTGTCTACGTCTAAATCTTTCCAAATCGATTCAAAAGTTTCCAATTCGATTTGGAGAGATTAAAGGGTCCTCTGATTCAATTCGGATTTGGAGATTCAGCTACCAAATTGGGCCGAATCTCCGCCAAATCGAATGGGGAACCAAAGCTTTGCACAGCCCTACAAAGCAGCCATAAAAGCAGCAGACTTTTGTCCCTGGAGGAACTCTGCATAGAAATATTGGGTGTCAAAATAAGCCTTCTCCCCCATCCGTATGTTCAGTGCACAGGGTTTGTGCGAGTGTCTGTGCTCCCGCACTCCCTGGTTGTGGGCATTTGGGATTCTTGGAATCATGCAAAGTTCTCTCTGCCTTGTCTCAAGGACCCAGGTCAGACCCTTATCTGGCCCCAAGTTGGGGAACTTAAAGCAGTCTATGTTCCCATTCAGTCCCTCCGGTCTTAGATCAGTGACACCTCCAAAGGACTGAAGATCTAGCCAGGAATGTGCCTCACTTCTTAAGTCCCTCTGTTTTCCTTGCCAAGCAGAAAGGTGCCTTTTCCAAACAGCGCAGGACACAGTCATGGGGCTGGTTCTGATTTTGCCTCCTCCAGAATAACCCCGGACTAGCCCCCATGGCATGAATGAGGATGTAGAAATGAGAGCAACAAAACGTTTCCCCCCACCACACAGCTTCATGTGGCCCCTCTCCTCAGGGGAGAACCTCCCTAAGCATTTTCCTTCTAATCTTCCTGATACCAAGTGTAGCAAATTGTCAGCAGAGGTACGAAACCTGAAACCAAATCCACGAACAGTCAGTTAGAAGCAGACCTTGGCGAAGAATCTCCCTCCTTTATTTCCCTTCCCCCGCATCCTTTTCCCCCCTCCATCCGTTGTATCGTTTCCAAGATTTCTGGTGGAAATACCCCATGGCTTGTTTTCCACTGCAGGTTAATGCCGGATTTAAGGTTGTTATTTTTTTTCCTGACATGTCGCCCATCACATTAAGATTATTAGGATTTTCTTTTGAAGAGTTACCTGAGGTGAAGTCTAATTGGACTTCAAGCCGCTAAGGAAGGATGCCAAGGGTTGGGAAGGTTGCCAGTAAAACTGATGTGGCTCACGCACGGAGAGCAATCACAGAAACGGGCTCGATTTCATGCCATGATTTAAGATACAGCCTGTTAGGGTATATTAATGATAAAGGCTCTGTGCCTGTTAAAGAGCTGAAAGTAGGAACGGTGCCACTTCAATGCAGAGAGACCAATCGGCATTAAATATAATATATAAGGGCATAACGGCTATATATCAAATGACAGAAGGCAACAAAGGAGAGGTTTAATGGCTGGTTTAGTTGAGTTCAGAGGTTCCATGCTTTCTCTCGCTCGTTATGGAAATCCAGTGGTTGCCTACAGATGCTGCAAAACCCACCCACTAATGGTGTAAATGAACTGGTGTTACAAACTAGAGGCCCTATTCTCTAGGACAGCACGAGCCAGATTCTGCCACTCGTGCTTAGTCCCACTGGAATCCATGTAACATACTACTCACAGCGGTGATGATGAGATCTCACCCCGTGTTTATACTCCCATTGACTTTAAGGACACTGCAAGTGCCACTCAGCATCTACAATGGGTGCAAAATTTAGCTCCAGTAGGACCCTGCACGCCATGCTTTTTAACAAATACTGGAGTAAAGGCACAGCAACACTGAGACAGGCCTGCTGAGTCCAGTGCATCCATTTACATATGCTTTTGCATCAGTGGAGATCATTGTTTAACACCATCAGAGGATCTAGCCAGTTCTATTTCCTAAGGAAAACCCAGTCCTTAATGTCATGGTTCTTCCTAGCTGAATATATCATTACTGGCTTAACTTACAGCTACATATTTTTTCTTTCTTATTTTACCAACTCCCTCACTTGTTGGGATGGTAACGATGCTGCGTCAGGGGGAGAGAATTACCTAAAATGCAGCATACATCACTCAGGTTCTCTTTGGATACCAGAAACACAATGCTCAGGGATATTGTTGGTGAATAACAATAGTGCTACTAAATACTTGAATTTCTTCTGACACTTTACAACTGTTAATTCATCAAACATGGAAGTTGCAACATTTCTAATTCACACAGAAGTTGTGGTTTTCTTGGAATATAAATTAAATCCCACAGAGGGTGAAGAGAATTTTTCATCAGCTGGTATGCTATGTGTTGATAGAAGTTCTTCATCCATATCCACGAAGTCCATACAGGAGAGAATGTTGTAACTAGAAAGTGAAATCTCCCTCGACCTCACTGGTAGACCTGTCATGAATATTATAACTATACTCTAAAGATTAAGATCCTAAAAGAATGTTATGTCTTTTTTCTTGTTTTTTTTTAATCTTTATAACATCCCTGTGAAGAATTTTCTTCCTTTCCAATCCTAAAGTACCCCAAAATGTCAAGCTATGTCCAGTTAAATTTCACATATGTGTTCACAGCTAGTGGAACTGTATGCACATGTAGGCAGTCAGGGCCATATAGAGAAGCAGGTTTCCACATCCTGTACCTTGGTGTGTGTCTCTGTTAGCTTTGATGGAGCTGTATCCCTTCAGTTAAGGATGTAGTCCAGAAATTATTAACTTTCATGTATAATTATGATATATCTGTATGTGTGATCATGGCAAATGTACAGACAACTTAGAAGTATTAATGAGTGGACTATTAAAATCAGACTCAGTGGCTGCATCCACATGAGATGCTTTAGATTAGTCTAAGGTGCAGTAAAGTGTCACTGTCTACATATGTGCAACAGTTATCTGTAGATACAGGTACTAGAAATCAGCACGTTAAACTAATGCAACCAAAACACACATGTAGATGCTGACCAGGAGCAAATTGCTCCCAGTCAGCCTGAGCTGCAGGGGACCACAGGAGGTGATGAGAGCTGTCTCACTTGCCAGGCAGCTACCTCCCAGCCACGTGGAGATCAGGACCAGCTCCCATACTCCCTGCCAGCCCAGGGCTGGCACTCAGGGGAACCTGGAACTCTGCCCGGCTTCTGCAGGGCAGAAGCAGTCCTAAACTGAACTGCTCCCATCAGGAGCAAATTTGCTCCCAATGGGTGCACATTCAGATTCATGTGGGGGCAAAGTTTAATGCACCTCAATTTTCTGCTCAGAAAATTCAGGCACATGAAATTCATGTGTAGATGTGCCGGGTATGTTCTATGTCTTTTTGTTCTTACAGACAGTTGTTTTCTTGGTCTCTTTAGGCAAGATTGCAATTCAAGAGAAAGAAGGAAGGATGTTTGTTTGAGGATCCAACTTGTGTGGTGATGAGTCATCCTGAATCCTATTGACAATCATGATTGACAACAAAATGAACATGAGCCACCAATGGGATGCCGTAGCTGGCAGAGCTAATCAAACACTGGTGTGCAGCCACCAAGGCATCTCAAGCAGGGCAAAGGATGTCATTCTCCCACTCTACTTGGCCTCGGTGAGACTGCAGCTGGAGTACTGTGTCCAGTTTTGGGTCCTGCACTTCAGGAAGGATGTGGAGAAGCTCGAGAGGGTCCAAAGGAGGGCAACAAGCATGATTAGAGGCCTAGAGACCAAGTCATATGAGGAGAGGCTGAAAGATTTGGTGCTCTTCATCCTGGAGATGAGAAGACTTAGAGGGGACTTGGTGGCAGCCTACTAGTATATCAGTGGTCCTGGGGGAGCATCTATTCACAAAGGCTGCCTAGAGGAGGACAAGAGATAATGAGCACACACTGGGTGATTGTACCACCTGTTCCAAACCTTTGGCATTCAACTTGTAAAGAAGTTTTTTCCTGATGTCAAACCTGAAGCGATCTTCAATCACTCAGGCAATCTTAAAGAGACGTCTTGACATACATCTTGCTGGCGTCGTCTGATCTCAGCGGTCCTTCCTGCCCTTGTGCAGAGGAGCTGGACCCGATGATCTGGAAGGCCCCTTCCAGCCCCGTAACAACTATAAAGCTACATGAAAGAACCACTTCTGATAGCCACTCCAGCCTACTAAAAGACAGTCAAGTTTCAGATACCCTCTCATTCCTCTTCCTTGCTTAGGAAAGCAGCAGTAGTTCTTCAATGATACTAGGGGATGTGTTGATTTGAACCTCGCTTCAGCAGATCAGAGCCACTGGTGGAGTTGACTGCAGTTGTCTGTTGCCACTGGCTGACAGAAGGATTTGGAGACGTTTTCTTGAAAGTTTTTTTGTTTTGTTGTTGTGGATATCAGCAAACATGAGATATGCAAGTGGGTAGCTGGTAGAGTGAGACAAACACCAAGATTCTTGTGATTTTTTTTTTTTCTGCCTATCCTGTTCTTGATAAAAGCATTTTCAGACCTGGGTGAAATTTTTAATATTACAAATTTGAAATGTTGAAAGAGGAAGGAGGGAGGAAAGGAACAAGAAAAGGAGCAAGGAAATGGCATGATTTTCAACCCTCCCCTGCTACCCCTTTTTTAAACAGTTCCAGTGAACATATTGATGTGGTCTGTGGGATTGTTCCTGCAGAGATGATTAAAAACAAATCACACCGACCATTAGACCAACTTCAGATACGATCATGTTTTTCCATCTAAGTTTATCGGTCCAAATGATGACTTAACTTGGAACGAGTGCCAGTTGACCAAATCTCCTGAAGCATTTTCCTACCCAAAGGTGGTAAAGACTCCCTTAATGAATTCTGACTTTTTCCATTATAAAAACGTTCAAGGCGTACAGACGTAGGCACATGAATGTGGAAGGCGAAAGACTACAGTCTTTTATTTTTCCTACGTACCCTCTTGGTACAATCAGATGTTTTAGAGATTAAGAGAAAAGGAGCAGGGGAGGAGAGTCTCTTGGGACAGAAAAGAAAACGAAAGCCAAGTTTTCAATCCCTTTTACCCTCCTCCTTTTTTTTTTCGGTTTCCAGCCCCATGTTGTGACTTTGACAAATGATGATGCGTAGAGAAAATTTATGCCAGGTCTCGGAGCATTAGCACATTATCACGAGCAAAACAGCCCTTGACTGGCGTCATTGGGGACCCATTGAAAAATTCTTTGAAAGTGATGCACGGGCCAAGGTCTATCTCAGAAAGAGCTGCGGTGCTGTCATGCTGGATCAAGTCTGGGTAAAAGCCCTGAGAGAGCCAGGTGAAGACACTGAACATTAGATGAGAAATGGTTAGTAAAAGCCCATTCTGGAAAGGAAGGAGGAACCTTGCCGTTCTCAGGGGACTTGCGTGTTGAATGATTTAATGGCTACCTGTAGGAAATGCCTTTTGCTTTATTGCTTTTTTTTCAAGGGAAAGAAATATAATGTTAGGCCTTTTCCCCTCTCTTCCCTCCCCCTTCTTTTTCACCTCACTATCCTAGCTCAGTGCTCTCCACCAGGTCACAGCTTGAGACTTGTCATCTTTGTTAGAGACCCCCCAAACTGCCTGCAGATGGTCTTGTCGGTTAGGCCATTATGAGTTGACTGACTACACACTTAAAAAAATTTAAATAACGGGTTGGTTTTCTTTTTCTGGCACAAGCAGTTCTCCTCCTTAAAAATGTTTTTGCAGAGTTCACTGCAGAGGGTGCCTGTTTCAGCACGTCACTTCTGAAGTCATTTCAAACACAACGAGAGTGCGGGACCTCTAGTTGACTTTTCAAAAGGGTGTTAAGAAAATGGAGCTCCCATAAATCAGGGATGAAAACAGAGGCGGGTTTTCAGAAGCACTCACGACACTGGAGATAATACGAGCAGAATGTGGCCAATGTTGAGCATTTCTTCTCCTCGTCCCGTATGCAAAACAACATATGTAATAATTAGTATAGCATCAAATCCATGCATGTTGCAGCCACTGAATATGTACATCATGCCTTTGGGATCCAGCATTACAGTTGAAACCCTTTTGAATTCTTGGGAGTGATAAATTTCAGAGTCCAGCTCCAAACTATATTTTAGTTCTGTTTCAAATATGACTTTAAGGTTAGGAGATCAGTTTATTTCCCCAGGTTTCTATCATTTGGGGGTTGATATCTCACAAGAACAGCAAGCAAGTTTTAAGCATCATTCAACCCTAGCCCTCAACGTATACCCTCAGCTTATAATTTTCACAGTGACTTCGGACTATTCCTTTGCAAATCTGATCCCCTCTCTTAGCACTAGAAGCACCAACGTGTCACAATATATCACAAGAATATGAAGTATAATGCATCCTTCTATAATGAACGTGTATCCTTTTGTAGATGTATGCCAAGTTCCCAAATAAAACCTTAGGAGTTGTTCATGTGGCCTCTAAATATTAGGTACATAGAAAATATATCCCATTGGAACCCCTATTTCTGTGTAAGATGGACAAATATAGTAAAATGGGTTAGATAATAACTTTCCCAACTGCCTGGGTTCTGAAGGCTCTTGGAACTCCATTTAGCTGGAAATTTCAAGTAGGCATCCATAAAAATTGACCATGAACAGAAATGTTTCATGCATTTTAAAAAGAAAATAGCAATACAAATAAATGCTTCATGACTTAGAAACATTCCTTAGAAATGTTCTGCACCCAAATTCTGTAGAGAAGAGTGCTGGTTTGTGAAGGGGAAATTGGCCGTTCTAATTACACATCCAAACTACACAAAATAAACAAAGAATCGGCACGCTGACAATCAAATTACATTAAAAAATACTATTTAAGTTATATTATGAAAGTTTCTAAGAGTAAACATGGGTAAAGAAAACTTTGATGGACAAATGATTTTTATCTTCGCGGTGCTGCTTAAAGTACAGTATGTCGTGATGATTTATGATATCAGCCTACAGTAACTTCATGACAAATGAGTGATTCCAATGAATGTTTGAGGCAAGGTTCATTTTTTACCTTAAAATAAGAAAAGTAGCATTCAGGTGCTCTCTCTCCTCAGATGCTTGCAATCAAGTCTGGGAATTCAGTTATCTGCAAGCTGACGGTCCTTCTGCAAATGTCATCAGAACATCCAAAAATCAATGTTTTCCCAGCACTGTAATGTTATTACCTGCACGTACATACAATTTAAGGGCAGTGGGAATGTCATTACAAAAATAAGGCAAGCCGATGTGATGCTCTGAGGGGATGATGGGTAACAAAAATAGCCTTGCTTCTTCAGGCATATCCCTTCTTTTGGGGAGAATAAATGTCTGTTTGGATTTGCCATTTTGTCCTTTAGTAAACCGTGTTCATTAAAGTAGCATTTTACTAAAAGTTTGGGAATGTGTAGGCACTCAGTGTCAATACTGTTAACAAGAGCCATTTTTAAATACCAAGAATTGGTATAGTACCTATTAAATACCAGGAATTGGTATAATTGGAATAGTTATCCCAACTATTTGCAGTCTGAGACAGAGAGAAAATGTTAAACTCATACTGTGAATAGCACTAAGGCTATGAATGTCATTGTCAAAAGAGGGTGAGATGGCAATGTTATGATCTTCCTGGAGAGGTGATTTATAGTTGTATCGTCTCAGGAGCAGACCCAAGAATCAATTGTGACTGATAGGTCACAATTCCTTCTCTGCCCCAGCTTTCCATGGAGGTACTTGTCTTAATCTGTGGCCTGGATCCTTTTGAGAAGGTGGAGAGCATGGATTCAAGCCTTCCCCTTTTTGCAGCCAGCGAGAGTATCAGGTGAGTAGCTCCTCTTCTCATCTCTTGATTAAGTCAGAGTAAAGCTGAAGAGGTCACCTCCTTCCCATCCATTGTTCTTTTACGTGCTATGCCTGCGCTGTAGTTGTTGCTGTGATTGCAGCTCATGTAGACATGTCCAAAGCTATGTGGGTACCACGAGAGTCTAGCCACTGCAATATGATGTTCAATGTGGGATAACCAGCTAAGTATTTACCTACCTTCTTAGGCCAGTTTTGTAGCCTATGCTTAGCTCTGAGAGGCTGGGACAACACTGCTGTTAGTATCCAAGCTAGCTAGTTTGGGAATGTCTACCGAGTCATAGCAGTGACGATAGTGTAGACATACACTGAGTAAGGTCCAAAATGATTTTCGCACTATAAACTAGATCTTAGGGTACAGAGCATCAGCACACATAGGAGTTGGCATGCCTACAACTACACATAACTAAGGTTTGCAGGTTTAGCACCTCTATTTATTGCGAATAGAAAAGTTTTAAGAAAAAAAGGGGATTTTCTGGGGCAAAAAAAGAAAAGAAAAGAAAACGGGTTTGTTGTGCTACAGCCAGCTCTGTACAGAGATATCAGACTGAGCTCACACTCTCCTCCACCTTAGACAAAAACAAGGCAGTGTTTTGAGAGAGTAGCATTTGTAATTGTGGGCTGTTATATGAAGGGGAAAAATAATGTGGTTTGTCATCAATCTCTCGGCATGGCACACAAGGGCTGACTTGTTGAAATTTTGTAGGCTGTATTTACAGAGAAAACATAGACCTGGTGCTGTGCAGAGGCCTATCAGTCTCAAGGTCTGAACAAGTCACATCTGAGAAAAAGGGAAGGCTTGAATCATAACCTTTCAGGATAATCTAATCCATAAGGGAGCCAAAATGACTCTGTTCCTGTGAGCAAGAACAAAAACTGAATAATTTAATTATTGGGGAATTATTTGTGAATATATATATAGATGGCTTAAGGCAAGAACTGGGAAATAGGGACAGTTACTGGTTTTAATTTTTGGTGCCATTACATGTAGCTGCTGCTGACAGAAGGAACATTTCCCCACTGAGAACAACGCTATGGTGTTCAGTGTTACAAAGGGGGGAATGATGCTACCATATAATAATTGTCCCTAATACAAGAGACCACATTCCAAGCAGGTACTGAAAATCAGATCTATATTTTAAGGAAGGACCCTTGTTATAGTGTTATCTTTTATTGACTGTATGCAACACTAAACCCCCTTAATATCATTTCTAGAGTGTAGGTATATGGACGAATAATGGAGCTGCGGGGAAAAAAAGGTGAAAAGATTGGTTCAGATTGAACTGAAACAGAAGGTTTGGGAATTTTTCAGGAGTATCTAACTAGTCATTAAATTCATCTTCATCTGGGAGGATTTGGGGTGTTTCCAAAAACTCCATAGTTAGTGAATTTACTCTTGGTAGGAAAAAAAAAAAGATTTGCCCCAGTTTTCCTCAGTTTTCCTCATTACCTTGGGTCTCTCGATCTTGGAAGGGATCACAGCCCCTTTTGCAACCGTGCAAGGCAGTTGTGCCAAAGTTGCTGCTCGATCTGATGGCAATGGGATTGCCAATAATTCCCTCCCAGCCAACTGCCAGCGGTTGAGTCAGTTCCTAAACTGAGCGGTGAGTGTGATGCTCCAGCAGGAGCAAGAGGCAGAACCACAAAGCTGTATGGAAAAGGCTCATCTTGGCCCCAGCACCCATGCTATGTATGGCCTTTGTCATGCCACAAAGGCTGAAACTGCAAGCGTTGGGAACCTACAACTAGGTCCCTAACTGCAAAAGCATAATGTGCAGCTCATTGATTTCTCTGGCGATGCCCAGAGCTTCAGGTACTTGAGAGCCTGGTGCTGGTTCTTTGCACAGGAATGAATTGCAACCACGCATCAGCAGCAGAACAAAATCCTCCATCTTCCCTTCCCTCAGGCAAATCCTCTGCTTGACAGGTTTTAGTTGTTTCATTTTTGGACATTTATCATGTGTTTTCCCTCTTTTTTTTTTTTGGTTTTCTGCCTTGTCATTTTACAAGATTATTAATGCTATATGGAAGGCAACTTGCCCCCTGACTCTCCCTGAATGTAGCAAAGAGCCTCATTTTCCAGTTTTAATATATTCTCTTGCTCTTAAATACATTAAGGGGAGATATTAAAATAGAACTGAATCTAATTGGGTTTTCCATTAACATCACTAACATGCAAAGCTCTAATACACAAAGGGAACATTTTCTTTATTTCCCTAAAAACATCCAGAGGGCAATAGCAGTGGTCAGGAAACTGAGAGCAATAGAGTAAAACAAAACCATTCTCTTATTTTTCTTCACTTGTATTGTCTGCTTAGTCTCTTGCAGTGAAAGGTTTGCATGTCTTTCTGGGAAACTACAAGACTAAGAAACTATCACAAAAACCTCACAGTTATTTTAATAGGCTTGCTCTTGATGTATTGCCATGTTTAACTTCTGAGCAGATAGACATAATTAGTCATGTTAGCCTGAAGTCAACTAGCAGGCAGGGTAGATATGCACCTTAGAGAGAAACCAAAGAAGAGGTAGCTCTTAGTTTATAAGGTGCAAAACTACCCTGTCTTCTATGCTTAACTCTTGCCATCTTCCTAAGACTCTGCTTGTGACAAAATCAGATTGACTTTTATTAATAAATGTTTTACTACGCTGGCTTTATTTCAGGTTGTTACAAACCCAGATTGGGGTTAGATTTGCAGCACACTATTAAGGTCTGTCAATCTAAGCCCTCTTGTTGCACGTTTGGCATCAACTATAGAGGTCCCGACCAGTATTGGTGCTCCACTGCAGCAATTGTTTTACAGATAAATAGATTTGCAAGCCAGATGTTTAGAAGCTAAAAACAACAAAGCGTGCAACAGGTACGGGGGGAAAAAAGGACAAAGCATGCATACAACAGGTAGGGGAAACAAAGAACCATTATCTTCCTTTCACAAATGGGGAATGGATGTAGAGGGAGAATGAATGACTTGCTCCGGGTCACAAAGACAGTTTCCTGGGTGAATCTCACAAGTTCTAGGTCAATGCCTTAACATTTTGTCTTGTCTTTTGGCTCATTTGTGGGAAAACTATAGCTTGAATTTTCAGTAAGCTTTATAGGGCTGGGGCTCTGCTGAAATCCTCTTAAAGGGAACAGCAAGCTTTAGTTGTACTTTGGATGAGACCTTGCAGATAAGGAAGACCTAAATATTCCCCAGGACTAGTTCTTTCCAATAGGATTGCAAGCCTCGTTCTAGACTTGTTTCAAAGGATGCCCATCCCATAAATAGCTACCTGGTCATTTGGGCTGGGGAGTCAAAGCTGGCTAGATGTGAGCCCATATCATTCCATTGTGTGCTGTTGGCTACAGAAACTGGTGCATCTTACCCATGCTCATCCAATAGATGCTCCTTGCAGTATTATTGACTCCTTTGATGCAAGAAAACAC
>NW_005842380.1:1203731-1205498 GCF_000455745.1 Alligator sinensis | reverse complement strand
GAGTGAATGTTGGCAGAGACAGGCTGATTTTGCTTCATCAAAGTAATTTGGGGGTTTTAACCCCTTCCCAAGCTTGATTATATGAGGGACATGTACATGTTAAAAAAGAAACCTGAACTTGCCTGTGCCCCAGCAAAACACCGGCGGCTAATTAGCTAACCTGGCCAGGCTACCATCTGAGAAAGTGAAGGTTGGGTGTTTGGTACCCTCCAAACTAAATGCCTCATAAAAACCTTCCTTCCATGTGAATGGGGCCTTTCATAAGATACAGAAAGAAACCAAAATCTTGCCAACCTTTTACAAGTTCTCCTGTCTGTTCACATCATGCACGGTTTTCATCACTAAGGTTTGTTGTGGTGGTGCCTCATCTACTCCAGTGACTATTCCTGATCAAAGAGGATTTGAAGAAGGATGAGCTCTTCCAATGTTTCTCAGTAGGAAAGGGAGGATAGAAAAACTAGGAAGCTCTTCAATGCTGCATGGGTAGGTTTGATCCAGGGCGTAGGCACATAAGGGATGGCCTGATGGGAAAGCAGCAATGATGCAAATGGAAGCAAGGGAAATGTCTCCATTATTGCAGAGGACGCAGAAGGAGACCTTAGAGCACAGTCCTGTGGGAATGCTCATTTTTGCTCATTGGCAAAGCTTTTATTGAGGCCCGTGCAACCCCAATTTAATGCTAAGATTTAATAATCATAATTATAATAGATTTAACGAGAAGAAGAAAGTGGAAAAATAAAACTCCTGAAGTAGAAAAAAAAAAAGAACCTGAAACAAAACCAAAAAGAAATCATTTAACCAGAAATAACCTTTCTTAAATGCTTTCTTTTTGGTTCAACCCAACAAACTGGAACATCAGTTATGTACGTAGCTCTCTTAACAAGTCACTGATATCTACTTGACCACAAGCAGGCAAAAGGTACCAATCCTGCTTGAGGAATTCAGAAGCTTCTTGGGAAACATTTCAAATTCATGGTCCCCCTCTGGATGAATGTGATATGAGTAGTGGGCTATCATGGCATATCTACCAGGCTCACTGCCCTTTTAGCATGCCCTTCAAATGCTGTTTAACATGCTTTTGACTGCGCCAGGTCTCACACATGCCCTTGTAAGCTCTGTCTAGCTTGAAGAAATAGAAAGAAAACTGTTAGGGATGTGAAAAAAGTAAAGAGTAGAAGGAACAAACAACTTTCATATGGTTTGAAGTTCTCCTGTAGTCGAGCCTGCATCATGTTATATGCATCATGTTATATTAAGCAGGAGGAGCTCATCCTCCTGCTCAATGCAAATAATTATGATGTCATAGGGATAACGGAGACCTGGTGGGACTCCACCCATGACTGGACCACGGGGATAGATGGCTAGACCCTGTACAGGAGGGATCGTGTAGAGAAAAGGGGCGGGGGGTTAGCTCTCTATGTTAAGGAAAGCTACACATCCCTGCAAGCTGATATTGGTGACCAGGGTGGACGGCTGGAGACCCTCTGGGTTAAAATCCATGGGGAACACGGCACAGGGGACACAATGGTGGGAGTCTACTACAGACCTCCCACCCAAAGTCCTGAGCTTGACCAGGAGTTTGCCCGGGAACTGGCTGAGGCAGCTTGCTCCAGGACCATGGTTGTCATGGGTGACTTCAATTACCCAGACATCTTGTGGCAGGATCGCTCAGCAAAATCTGAGCGGTCACAGAGCTTCCTCTCGTGCGTGGATGACCTCTACCTGACTCAAGAAGTCTATGGGCCAATGAGAGGCAAAGCGCTGCTC
>NW_005842380.1:1146923-1202414 GCF_000455745.1 Alligator sinensis | reverse complement strand
ATCCAGGCTGACCTGGACAGGCTCAGCAAGTGGGCGGACGAGAATCTGATGGTGTTCAACGCCGATAAATGCAAGGTTCTCCACCTTGGGAAGAAAAACCCTCAGCATCCTTATAGGCTCAGCAGTGCTATGTTGGCTAGCACTATGGAAGAAAGAGACTTGGGGGTCATCATTGACCACAAGATGAACATGAGCCTGCAATGCGATGCGGCGGCTAGTAAAGCGACCAAAACGCTGGCTTGCATCCGTAGATGCTTCTCAAGCAAATCCCGGGACGTCATTCTCCCCCTGTACTCGGCCTTAGTGAGGCCGCAGCTGGAGTACTGTGTCCAGTTTTGGGCTCCACAATTCAAAAAGGATGTGGAGAAGCTTGACAGAGTCTAGAGAAGAGCCATGTGCATGATCAGAGGTCAGGGAAGCAGGCCCTACGATGACAGGCTGAGAGCCCTGGGGCTCTTTAGCCTGAAAAAGCGCAGGCTCAGGGGTGATCTGATGGCCACCTACAAGTTTATCAGGGGTGACCACCAGCATCTGGGGGAACGTTTGTTCACCAGAGCGCCCCGAGGGATGAAAACTAGGTCGAATGGTCATAAACTACTACAAGACCGTTTCAGGCTGGACATAAGGAAGAATTTCTTTACTGTCCGAGCCCCCAAGGTCTGGAACAGCCTGCCACCGGAGGTGGTTCAAGCGCCTACATTGAACACCTTCAAGAGCAAACTGGATGCTCATCTTGCTGGGATCCTATGAACCCAACTGACTTCCTGCCCTTTGGGCAGGGGGCTGGACTCGATGATCTTCCGAGGTCCCTTCCAGCCCTGATGTCTATGAAATCTATGAAATGTTACAACCCAGCATACAGTAATAACATTAGAATAACCCACTAATAATCATGATAATATTTCACATTTGCACGATGCTTTCATCCCAAAGGAAAGATCCCCAAACACTATATGAATATAGCTGCTCTGGAACATAGCTACCTCTGGGGCACAGTAAAGGATTTGGGTAGTAACCTGCATACTTCCTATCCATCGACAGTTGCCTACAAGGTGATCAGATTCCATGGTAACTCCTTACTGAGTGTCTGCACGTGCATTTAAGTGCTCCTAAATTTAATCCGCATTAGCTTAATGTGCATTAAGTGGGTTTAGGCAGGTGTCTACACGTGCAGGTATTAAAGTGCATTGATGCTGTGTGTGGAGTGACTTGGGACTAAAGTTAGTCTCAAGTCAGTCCACACACACGACATTAATGCACTTTAACGTGTCTACACATGCGTCTACACATGCGTCTACACATGTGTCTACACATTAGCACATTAACTATTCATGCATGCATTTGCAGGTATCAAATTTAGGCATAATTAGCCCCAAATTGCCATTTTTAAAGTGCATTAAGGGCATGCACGTATAGATGTGTGCTCTAATGTGCTTTAAATTTAGGTTAATGTGCCTTAAAGTGTCTCATGTAGATGTGCCCACTTTACCTTAAAGCCATGTCCTGAAACCATAGGTTTCTACTCAAGCAGGCTCCACCTGTGCCTCTCGGGTAGCTTCAATGGTAGAACCTTTAATCCTGAATTACTGTTTGCCCTACACAGATTTGCACCCAAGATACCTATTTGTGCAAGATGAGGGGTTTGCCTTAACTCTTTGAGGGAAATAAAGGTTTATCTCCTGCCCACTTATGATTACTTGACCCTGCTGGTGAACAGCATCTTACCTGCTGGTTGTCTACCACCCACCATCCCAGAAGTGGCTGCATTTCAGAGATGGGTGAAAGTCATCATCCCAGAAGTGGCTGCATTTCAGAGATGGGGGAAAGTAAACTTGCATGTACATCAGGCCTACTCTTGCAAATAGGTATTACTTGTCTGAGAAGCACCAATTGAACACGTATTATTTTGAGTATAGTTTTCTTACGTATGTGAGTAGATCAGGAGGGATATGGAATGAAGTGGTTATGAGTTACAAAGTTCTTAATTTCCAGCATTTTGCTGAGTTACCAAGTTAAGTAAGTGAGAAGCAAACAAAAAGGAAAGTAGGAAAAGGCAAACAGGAAAAGGGTTATAAAAATGAGTAAAAATACCTTTCTGAAAAAATGCTAGCCTTCTCCAGTAATTCATCAAAAGATTGAAGTGGTGCTCCTGTAATCTCTAGTGCATTGGTTTATTACTGTAGAATACTGTATCACCATTAAAAAAACCCAAGAGCAATGGGTTTCTGGAGAAATATTAATTGCAATCCTGTCCTATTAGTAGAATTTTGGAAACTTTCTGAATAAATATTTTCCTATGGGCCTGAGCCAATGAAACAGTGTAATTTAGATGATATATTTCTATAGAATTTAATAGAGAGCAATATCCTCCATATAGTATGTTCAAATGAATGTATGGCATCTTGTAGCTAATCATATCCCATTATTAATATTGTGGAAAACTCCTGCCTCCAAAGCCTACTGAAGTCAATGGAATACTTTACATGTATTTCATCAAGCTTTGAATCAGGCACTTAGCAACAAAGGAATCAGTGAGGAGACGTAGACATGAAACACGAAGCTACCATATAGAAATCATTTTTGAAAAACTTTAGCATCTCCTGGAGAATAAAGTCATTTCTAGACCATTTTGGAATAAATGTATAGGCGTCAGTCTCAGGAACATACATTTCTATGAAATGCCTCAGTTTAGAAGTTTATAAAAATGATCTTATTGTGATGAATTCTGTAAGAATATGTACCCATCTCTCCTAGACAGTGGAGATTCTTTCTCTCAGGATTAATGCTACAATTGTCTTTTTGACAAAATATCTGAAGTGATACGTTTCTCTCTAAAAGGAGGTAGCAACTGAAAGCAATGAATATTGTATCTATCTCCACAAAACCATATCTCCTTTCTTTAAAAAAAAAAACCAATGTGTTATAGGATTGTATAAGTGCCCCAAGCACTGTCAAGCATAGTGGTACTACTATGGTGACTAAAGCCTTTTTTTCCACAGGGGAAGTCACTTAATCTACCTTTTCTCTGCTTAAATCTTCCTCCACGCCTTTCTCTCATCGTTCATCCCCCATATAATTTAATGCTGAGATAATTGCAAGTTTAAACACAGCACAGGGAAAATGACTCTTCTTCGTTGGTGCTTTTCAGGATCGCCCTATTCCAACAGACTTGTTCCTCCACTGAAGTCAATGATTGTATTGCCTTTCCCCCCGCCCCTTTCTCTGTAGTTTAAGAAGGTGATGAGATCATTTATTGTTCTTAAGGGTTAATGGAGCCTGTCAAGATTGCCCCTACCCTTGGCTGGATTTTCTGCTATTACAGGATCGGTAACAGCTCCAAGCTATAGGATGCTAAATCAGACCACACTTCAGGGAAGAGAAAAAAAAAATAAAAGAAAGGAGAGAAAAGAAGTAAAAACAAATTACCACCAAATGAAGATGCAGTTCAGGATGGTTTAGGAAGGGGTGCATGCGGGAGGGGGCAGGAGCACTAACTTAGGAGAGAAAATAACAAACTTGAAGTCCCGAGGTCTTTCCTATATATTGAAAAGGCAGTTTGGAAAGGAAATTAGTAAAAACAAACAGAAGGTGCCAAGGTTTCTTTATCATACCTGGAGTAGGATATGCTAAATTCCTCAAGCTATTGCACTGGCGCCTGGTGCTATGCTTAAAAAAAAAAAATGGCACCCATGGCTGTATAAAATGATCTATTGGGACTTCAAAGCCATGGCAACCCCATGTGGCACAGGATGTACTCAATTAATTATGTGATTTTTAAGTGACAGGGGTAAGGAAAAGTAAAAATAATAATAATTAAAAAAAAATGACGAAGAAGAAAAAGGGTTTTAAAAAAATAGAGAAGTAAACTGAAAGGCCTTGTTGTCTGTCTGCCAAACAGCAGTAGCAGATAAGGCCTGTAGTTGCCGTGGAAACACAGGCCTGTAGGAGCCAGAATCCAATTTCAGAAACCACAAAATCAACATAAACGTGTGCAAAAATAAAAAGGTTTGTTTGGCAAGTAATAAGGAGAAGGCTACCAATGTATAAAACACATGAACCGGGGTGACCTTGGCCAACTTTAAGCCATAATCATGACGATGTCCTATGTGGAATTGGCACCTCCAAAATGAGCAGTAACGAGACGCAGTGCCTGCTGCCTACTGTTATTGTGTAATTGCTACCTTTTTTGTCACGTTAATTCCCCCCGAAAAAGGGAGGAGGGAGATATCTTCATTAAAGCAACATTAGTTTCCTGCCCCACGGAGACGAGGCAATTCAGGGCTCAAGCTGTTCATTCTCCCTTTCGCTCATGCCACTGGGCAATGGCCTGCTAATGAGCAAAGGTGTCGCATGTGATAAGGAAGGTCGTACACTTCCCTTGTTCCTTCTTTATCATCTGCAGACATGATGGGCCAAATCTCTCACTAATAAAGAAAAAACCCAGTATAACTTCTAGTGGTTCAGTACCAGCTTACAGCAGCTGCAAGTCTGGAAAGGTAGTTCAAGAAATCCTGATTTTGTGTGATTTTTATGAAAGAAGAATGGCCCACGGTACTGTAAAATTATGGTCTCTAACACTACAATCTCTCCCCCGGCACTGTTGTAGTAGTATACTGCAGTGGTGATTTTAATAAGAAACATTTTGTCAGAGTCTTACTATTAACTTAATGGCTATTAAAATAGTTTCTCTGTGCGCCACTATTTTTTTTTTTAGGTTGATTATTTTTGGAGGGTGGATAATACCACATCTACCCAAAGAACCTGGGCTGCCTATCCCCAACGTGGCTATGACCAAAAAACCCAGCAACTTTAAAAAAAAAAAAAGTCTTTGTTTGGAGAAAAGGAGCAAACACAACTGGGAGAAAAAGTCTCTCTGTCAAGGATTTCAAGTTCTGACAAAACACTGTACACTTCCATAAGCTATCACGCCATCATGTCACAAACCTTTGCCCTGGGTAAATTCATCCATAGCCATGCTATAGTGCGCGGGTATGTGTTGTGCTATGAATATAGGGAATGCTGAAAAGACACCGTGTTATTATAAGATGTACAAATAATTCGGTTATCTTTGTTGGGACTGTTTTCGGGTGTTCAAAGGGTCTGGAATTGAACCTTTATTTTCTACATATGCCACATGTTGATTTGAGCATAAAATGATTTCCTTGTCCCAAAAAAAATTCCTGTTTTTAGCAGGAACCTGACACCTTCTAAAGCGGGGAAAAAACACAAGAGGAACATCCCTAAAATAACGACGTGGTTAGGGCACTCACCTCAGACGTAGAAGACTCGCATCCAAATCCTTGACTCCGATCAGGCATTTAAACCTGGGTTATCCACTGTTGCAATTTAACTTATTAGCTGGGATAAAACTAGGTTGTTCTGTAGTGGATTAATCTTTCTCTCTCCCCGTCCCTCATGTAATTTGATCAAAAATTCCATTTAGGATCAGAAAAATATATAGACTTTTGGGGTTTTTTTAAGTTTTGTACATTCCTTTTCAAAGTTTCTGATGGGGGGGGGGGGGGGTTTTAAAAAGTTTCCGAAGAATGCTACTTGTGCATGAGTGAATTTGACATCTCACAAATAAATTGAGAGGTGTATAATTGTACCCAAGTGTGGTCTTTCTACTTAAAAATGTGATATGTATACTAAGGCTTGCTAGACTTGCATGGTTGAAATGACTGTCCATTTGGCTTGCTTCCCTTAAAGAACACATTTTCTTTCATGTACTATCAAAGCAGAAAATTCTCCAAAACAATTTAATTGTACGGACAGTAGAGGGAGCACAAACCATTGTATTTGGTGGGACAAAAGTGTTCGTGATAATGCATTATATTTTATTGTATTATAGCATATAGTAATATCACCTTTCTGCTGGGTGCTAATGACAGCAATAAAGGCTAAATTCAATCTGTTCTAGTGCACCGCTTTAAAACAGATAAAACACCATGGGTCAAACCCCATGCACGGCTGTACATCCATTTTTGAATCTGGGAACTTCAACTATTTGGCCATCTGGTGATTCTCTACATGAGGAGCACTTGAAAATATTGAACTATAAATTCCTTTTATTTAGGGAAAAGGGGAACAAAGAACAAAAGAAAGATGATTCTTGCATGCACATTTGCTTACAACAAAATAAGCAAATTCCAGTCATTGGATCAGGATCATGGCCTACCCTATAGTATATTCATCATCCAAAACTCCTAGTCATAGACATATCCCTTATCCTCCTTCCCTCTGAAATGCCACTTTCTTTCATCTGTCTGTGTTAACTATGGCCAGGTCATCTCTGTTGGGTTTCTCTGGTCTGGGGAACTTTGCATCTGCGTTATGCTACTCCAATATGCCGCTTCTCTGAGGTTTCTGCTTCTGGCCCTGTTGGTCCTGACTCATGCAACCACAACTGATCCAACTGGGGTGAACTACTCCATTGGCTCTGCTCGCTGCTGCCAAACAGTCAAGTCCTTGCTGTGAACTTAACCTTGCACCAGTGCTGCCAGCAGTCATCCAGCACTTGTTTGGTTCTGCTGATCACCCTATATTGGTTCTGAGCAGGGAATCGGGAGCAAATCCAAATCACTGGACAAAACTCTTTCCCTCTCTGCCAGAGCCCCTTAACGCTAGGTCAGGCCCTCTTACTATCTCTTGCTCAGTTTGAACCCCGCTGGTCACCAAGACAGGCACTTCCAAACTTCTGTCTTTTTGAAAGTGGACCCCAGACCCACTCCTCCTGCACCCACAGAGGTATGTGATTTGCCCTTGTCCCCTGCAGAGAGAATAACACTGTCTAGTCTTAGAAATGCTGTTCCTTACTGCAAAACCCAGTCTACCCCTGTGTCTATCCCCTGCATTGGAAGCCAGTAGTTTGCAATGAGGCTGAAAACAGTTGATATGGATGGACACATGTGAATCTGAAGTTTTCCACCCTACCATGAGATGAGTATGTCTCTTTGGATGACAACAGTGGTGCTAAGATGGACTTTATTTATAGTGGGAGGACAAAGTTCATTAAAGGATGGGCTTTTAGGAGCAAAATGTGGAGGCTGGCTACCTAATTTGATGGACGGGCTGGAGGAGTCAATAAAAAGCTCTTTCTCTGCTGAGAGAGAATGATATACACTATATATGTGTGTGTGCATGTATATACATAGTCCTGATAGTTCCCTCCTAGACCAAAACTCCTGTTGAAGCCAATGGGAATTGGGGGTTTTAACAGACTCTTATTTGGGAGTTCTTTAGATTATGACTATTTCCAATTCTCTGTGCAGTGAGTAAAACCAGAAAGAAAGCAAGTAAAGAGAACAGCATTATGTTCCCCAGTGTCTCCAAAATTGGAAGAGAACCCAACTAGTGCTTCTAATCTCTTGCGGCTCCTTATTCTTTCTACAGATATTTAAATGTTGCTATTCTTGCTTCAGAGCTCGTGTTAAAACCTTGGCTGTGATGTTTATGAATCCAAAACAAGCCTGCTGTGACAAAATTAGGAAAACTCAGTCTCTACTATAGACCTGTACAGACTTCCAGGCCCAAGGCCTTTGACTGTAAACTCGCTTCATTTAATGACATAATGCTGATTTCATGATAGCAGCCCGCAGAGCAAGGGAGGAGCAGAATAGGAAAGCGGCAGTGGCTATGATTGCTTTCCATTATTAACCATCAAATGTAATTATTTAAGAAGCTCAAATGAATATATAGTGGCAAAATGTGCAAGGTTATTGGAGTGAGATTTGCAAATATGTTGGCGTCTTCTTTCCAACCAAATTAAATGCTGGTCAGGAGCCCAACATCATCAGTCCAATCTTCATTACAGCACTCACCAAAATCTTTCATGTTGCCTTCAGGAATCTTTCCCTCCCTGTCAGCTATGCCATCACTGTGCAAAAGTTTAGGATTCATCTCTCCAGCAAAAAAAAGTGATTGTCTAAGACCCATCAAGCGCTCTCAAAAAAGGGCACAGTTCAAGGTCAACTAGTATAGGAATGAGTGAGCTGACTTGACTATCACTTCCCTCTTTTTGGCCAGTGAGTTGCAGAAAGAGCTTTGCACGCTGGAACCCGAAAGCAAATCTTCTGGTATCCATAAGCAAGACAGATCATCGTTGGATGAGGATTTCAATGATTCGAAATTCTTGGATCAAAGGGATTTATTTGAGTCCTTTGTAAAGGACAGAAACCATTTGTAATATTGAGCAGGTTTGGATGCAAAATGCACTCAGGAGTTCTGGGATGCTTGGGTCTAGACATTTGATTCAAGGTCTTTGATATCACTAGTCCATGAAATCCTGAACTTCCTAATTTAAAGGGCTCATTTTGTCTCTCACAGACTGAACAACTATGACTTCTATGGCTTCTGACTATGGTCCTACATCCTGAGATGCAGAAGTCTCTGCTGTACAAATCCTGAAGTATTACTTTGAACACACGTACTGACAGCCATGCTGAGAAATAGGCTTTGGACCATGCTTTGGATCCAGGGAAGCTTTGGACACTTCGGCGTTTGAAGCAGCATGTCCAGATTGAAGCGCGGGCTTCTTTAGGCTTTCCAAAGTGGTTTGCAGCTTCCAAACCAGTTCAGAAAAGTTTCGGAGCCGCTTCGGAGATCCGGCTGTAGGGTATAATGGGGAATCAATGAAATATCTATAATTGTGTTGTTTTTTGTCTGATTTGGATGAAACTTGATGAAAAGAGAGGAAATAATCAACACAGACAATCAACTGCCCCAAGACAGAGACAGTCAGTTGCAGCAGCACCCATGGCATGAGTTTTGCCTGTCAGAAGCTAGAGGTGCATGGTCCCATGGACCCATCACATTCCCATGGATGGGGGTGCCCAGGCTGCCACGGGCCCATCACGCTCCCATGGATGGGGGGCCCCAAAACCCCCCTGCACTGATCTCCTCGATAGCTGGCAGGTTTCATGGCCTCAACAGGGGCCACCTCCCCTGCAGTTTTCAGCCCGCTGTGCCTGAACACACACCGGGTCATCTACGTTACGAGTTTCGCCTGTCGGCAACTTGAGGTGCAGTTCCCCCCAAGCCCCTGCACCCATCTCCTTGAAACTTGGCAGGCTTCATGACTTCACCAGGGGCCACCACCCCTGCAGTTTTTACCCTCCCTGTGGCATAACACATACACGTGACATGAGTTTTGCTTTCAAGAATTTGGGGTGCAGTTCCCCATGAACCCCTGCACCCATCTTCTTGAAACTTGGAAGACTTTATTATCTCAGCAGAGGCTACCACCCTGCAATTTTCATCCAAATCAGACAAAAAACAACAAAGTTATAGACATTTCATTGATTCCCCATGATACCCTATGGCCGGATCTCCGAGGCAGCTCCAAAGCTTCAGCCGAATTTAAATGGGAACCTGGTCCGGAGGTCCAGATTGGATCTCTGGCATCTGAAGCGGCTGGATCTGAAGTTGGATCAAATAGCTGCCTGCTCGCACAGGTCTGTTGAGAAATACCAAGTAGCATTAGTGTTTTGTGAAGAAAATTGCCACAGACCTAAAACCTGTATTTCAACTTAGACATGCGGAGGTGAAAAGCCTTTGCCCCAGCTCCTAGCTTCCTATGTCCTACAAGGTGCCCCTTTCCCATAGTATCCTGAAGGCTTCATCCCACCCCACATTCACTCAATCCAGACTCAGGAAAAAAGTCCATTGGCCTCAAGGGTACCCAAATGCTTCTTTTTTTTTAAGTTTTACTTTTATTAGGATTAAGGAGCACATGGACAACCCAAGTATTCCTTATTTGTAACAACAGGCAGTAGGTTGCAAGGATGGGAGAGTTTCTCAAAGCCCATATGCTATGTCAACCATCATGGTAAGTCAGGGGCACAGTGTTGGTGTAACTATGTGAAATGTGTCTCTCACAAAGGAGATTGCAGTACGCTAAAATGGTTAAACAATAAAGCATATCGGCTGTGCGGGAACGTTACAAGTTTGACAGCGGTTTCAAGGCAGGGGCCTGATATAGTCCCCTTGCAGTTTTCAGTTCATCTTGACTTGAGCATTTTTGCACTTTTTGTGTTAATCAGGGGCATGGAGGAGAACGTCAGACCAGCTGTTTCTCTCACTGTCATGTGTAAGCGCGTTAAAACCATAGATATAAAAACATCTGGGCTTTAAATGACTCTAACAAGAAACGAGGAGGAAGAAAAAGTGGGATCTCTGGGGAGGACTAATCTGTCTTCACCATTTACACACCGCTGACTCCTTTGTCTCATTGGGTCTTTACGCCAGTAGAGTCGCAAGCCCTTCCTTTCCTGTTCCTGTGCTTTGGGAAGCAAGGAGACTGAGCTCTGATGGATTTGGTGCTCTTTTTCATGTTCCTGCTCAGCAGGCATGAGAGAGATTATACACCGCAGCCATGTAGGAGCCCCTGATTACCTTTGTTGAGCTCAACTGTATCGGGAGAAAACACATGATTAAGAAAGGGGATGGGGGATCATGAGGAAAGGGAGAGAGGGAAAGACAGAGTGGGGAAATATAAGAACAGGCCTGGTTGTTACAGAAACTAATCTCCCCCTTGAACTAAAGCACTGTCTGCAGCTTTTCAGTAAGTTTTAACAGAAAAGCCTTTTCTGTATCACTGGGCAAATTTAATAAGAAGTAGTGACTGCATGGGGCTCCCAGATCTTGTTGCTGAGGACTGTGCGCACAGGGTATGTTTTGATGTGTGTGAGCCGAGGAGCTGGCTGCTGAGGCTTATCCTTGCAAAATAAAAGGAAGTGCATGTGTTCGCACCCCTGATTTCCAAGAATTTGCTCTGTTGGCTAAATCCAGAGCTAAGGTGGCCTAGCTAAGGTGCTCCACATCTGTCCCTGGCCTGGTACTGCCCCAGAAAGATGGGTCTGTGCTGAAGTCCCCCATGCTAACCACATGCAGTATACTTTTCTCACCTGGACTTTACAGACTTTTCAGAGTGTTTACAGCCTATGATTGTGCAACCCTAGGATGCATGCAAAATGTGACCAAGGCAGCACGCATGCTCCGGAAAGCACAGTCCAAGTTATGTCAGAGGAAGGAGGAACGGGTAGAGCAAAACACGATGAGTAAGGTCTGGCTTTTGTTCCCAAGACTACCACCAATTTGCTGTGTGACCTTGGCAAAGAGAGTTAGGCCTCCACATCCAACAATATCCACAAAGCCAAATGAATCAGGTTTTCATGGCCGATGCAAGATGCTTGCTTTACAAAGGGCCTGGCTCTCAAAGGCAATCCATCTCTGTGGATGCAATTCGTTTCCATGAGAGAGGCAATTGCACAGCAGCTCTCAAAATCAGGCCTTAGTAGACTCAAGGAAGACATCCAAAAATGAATGACCACTCCTCTGCCTTGGGGGACAACCTGGGAAAAAGAAAATTGCTCCTTCTTTCCTGCACATCTTCACTAGGCCAAGCACAATACAGCCCTATACTTTAATGGGTAGTAAAGTTTACTCTTTGGCATTGGCTAAAAATACTTTTGCTTGTTGCTAGAATAGACATCTTTTGGGTGGAGTTTTCAGCAGAAAAGTAAGAAATTGAAGTCCCCTCATCTCTTGCATCATTTGGAAGTCCTCCACATACTCTGCAATCCTTATAAACTCTTGCCAGGCAGCAGCTTGACACTACTGTATTTTTAAAATAAAGGTTATTAAAAGAAATTACTTCCGACGGTGAAGTTGTGCCACCATTGTTCACCAGTGATGTGGGAACTATCACACGTCCCCTCCTGCAATGTCCTGTCAGGGCGAGGAGGCTGATGAGTGAGAAATAGGAAGACTTCTCCGCAAATGCCGTGGCAGGTCAGAATAATGAGAAATGGCCTGAAAAAGCGGGGAGAAAAATGATCCTTGAAATATAAATACGAGTTTGGTGAAATATGTTTCAAAGTTAGTCTGTGCCTGACAAAAGTTCTTTAAACAGATCTGGATATATTGTTTTATGTCATGTGTCTTTCTTTTTTTTAAGTACTTTACCAGTCTACCCACGATCGTTGTCAGCAACAGTGCTGTATTTAAAATGATAGATATTGTCGAATGGAACCATAAATCTTTGCAGACCTACAATCTGCTTCCATTTTTTTTTTTTTTTTCTAAATGTGGGGAATGGGAAATGGAAATTTACAGTTGAAAAGTGAACCCGGATTGTGTGCCTTTGGCCCTGGTTCTGCAAATACGCGTGTGCTTAACCTCAAGCAAGCGGAAAAGGCGACAATCGGATATAGCAAAAGGAGCGGTTGCATATGGAGCAAATGCACTTTCAGATACAACTGTGCTCCCTTTGCAGTCGCGGCTCAGAGTCTGCTAATAGAGATGCATTTAACATTTTTTTTTTATCTCTATCAGTATTAAAGATGCATTTATTCCCCTTGGCAAGAGGAGTGAAAGTTGTTGTGAATCCCAGAGTCACAGCACCCTGACTCCTTTTTGCTGCTTGTATTTTTGCTGTCATGTCAGAGGGCTGGCTGACCCTTTCATACATCCTGGGCTTTCCTAGTGAGAACAGCTGACTCGGATGCAACAATGGTCAACACCTCAAATACCCCCGATTTCATAAGTACACCCCGCATGCATCTAAAGGGGAAAACAGAGATGGCAGCAAATGAGGTTTCATTAAACAGGTCACCTGCAGGGACTTAAGCACCTCAACCTCATTAACTTTCTAAAGACATTAGGAATCTTACTGGCTTTTATTAGGAGGTGTGTTTGTATTGTAATGATGTCCAAACTCCCAATTTTGCTAGGCTCTGCACAAAGATGGTTGGTCCATGACCCAAAGAGCGCACACGCAAGTAGGCTTTTTGTGCCTTTCAAAGGAAGAAATGGTGTCAGTGGGTAGGTTCTCCCACAACTGTCCAGACTGGGGTTTCTGGCACTCTCCAGTGTCAGTGGGAAAATGCAGGTGGATCACTGATATGAAACCAGTGGTTCAGACTCATCATCCCAAGTGCAAGTTGAATACTGAGGTTGGCTCTTCAGCCACAGCTTAAACCTGCTTTGCCCCGATGGATCTTTGTAATGCAGGCTTCAAAAGCTGGTAAAACCGTCCCATGACTTTCACCACCAGTCAGATGGTTTTACAATAATACTCAAAAATTTTGCAGCATATTTAATACTAGTGAGAATCTCTATTCCCAAATAATGCCCTTATTATGAGATACATCAGCATTTAGTAAGAAGTCTCTTCCATTATTTTTCTCTATGAAATAATAATAATATAATGCATTTTCTGGAAATAGAATAACAGAGCCTCCTTAAATGAAAACACTGAGCACCTGATTTTTTTTAAAAGAAAATTAAATAGACCATTTCATGATTTATTCTCTTTTGCTAGGCATGTAAGACTAGACTATTTTTTCCATTAAAACTTATCTGGCCACCAAGCCCAAACAAGAAAAAATGCTTGCAAACTCCACATCTTCAAGCACAGTTGACTTGGAATAAGCTTACTGTATCACAGTTTTATATGTAATACATATGCACTGGTGCTTTGCAGGGTCACCTGAGGTCATTTTCTACAGCCATACAACTAAATTGTGGTCTTTCACCTTTCCATGCAGGGAGCTGGTTTAGAGTTGTAATCTGATTTTGGACAGGGGATGGCTGGGTGATTTGTGTGCGCATGATTTTGTTTCCCTGTATCACACAACACCAGCACTCGGATTAAAAAGCAGTCAGTGAAACGGGGTCTGTTTCTCGCGGAGCTGATTAAGCAAGACAAAATCAGTTAGCATCTTTGACCTCACAGGTTTCTGCAGGCAAATTATTCCAATTATCAGCACCAGAGAGCAAATTAGGAGGTAATTAAAAGGAACAGCTGTGATTTCACTGACACAGTGCTGCCACTGTTGCTGTCCTACGCACTCTACGTTAGGCTGATTAAAAAAGGAGTTTTGCCCATTTTCCTCATAACAATAAGCTTTATTTTAATAGAAGAGCAAATACACATATTTTTCCTGTGTTGATTGACTGAGTATTTGAAAATGAAATTACCTAAATCTATAATACCATGGTATGCTTGGAAGGAGAGACGGGGGGGAAGAGTTGTAGAAAGGACACACTAGCATTGATTTGTGTAGGTATACCTATGCAAATGAGTAATTTAATTTCAACAGAAAATTAAGAAAAATGCTATTCACAACTGTGGCACAACATATGCTTTCGTACAAAATAGCCCTCAGAAAACATCACCGGAAGAGAGAAAAATAATCGAGGAATTCCTGCGTCACTTGAACCAAAAAGAATCTCATATTTATTGGTTCACATAGAGATGGATATAAATAGGTGTGTCCATGTGCACACATGCACACACATGCACATGCTTGCCTTGATTCCCCAGTTCAGTATTTACTGGGCAACTCAACTTCCCTATCACATACTAAGTGAGAAAACAGATTTTATGCTAAGTGTTGTTGACCAATCAAGGGAAGACCCATATTTTCTCGAGTGATTATCTTCCCTGACAATTACTTCTGCTTATTATTATTATTATTTCTTATTATTATTATTGCTATTGTTATTTTTAATAATAATAATAAATAATAATAACAATAATTTTGCTTAAGGCAGTGATTTTCAACTGTGTTTTATTTGCAGACCCCTTAAAAAATTTGAATGGAGGTATGGACCCCTTTGAATTGTAAGTGTGGGTATTCATGCACTCTTGATCCTAGTCATCTTTTGCAGACCCCTTAGCATAGGCTGTGGACCCCCAGGGGTCTGTGGACCACAGGTTGAAAACCTCTGTCTTGGGGTATTGCCTTTCCTTAGTAGTTCAGAACTTGTTTAGGATTCTCCATCTGCTGTATCTTAACTCTTAGGGAAGTGACTCATCCCAAGATCCTTAATGCTCTGGGCACTGGCTAGATGCAAAAGGGTGGCACAATGTCAAGGAGGAAAGAGTTTGTGGTCGCAGGGAGCAGAGGCAACTTGGAAATGTAGGGAGAAGCAAGACCGCACTCCCTGATTGTTCTCCCTCTACAGATCCAGCGGCCCCACTACTCTGTTCCCAGTATGAGCAGCCATCATTCACTGCCAGGTCAGTACCCATTGCAGCGCCATGAGTCCCATTAGGAGTATAGTGGAGCGACATTTTTTACATGCACGTATATTCAGCAGAGATCTGGGAATCGTATTCCAAATGCCTATCCATTTTGTCAAACTGTGTTTTTAGAGGAAAAAACTAATGTTTAAACTTTTTTTATTTTTTTTTACAGAAAACATTTGCATTTTTTTTCCATTTGCAATGAGTTTTCAACTGGAACTTTCCGTGAATCTTATTAAAAAACATAACTTTTACAGGTCCAAAACTGGAGCAAACTTCTTTCAATGTAACATCCTGACATTTTCCATTGACTGAAAAATCTTCCTTTTCGGTCCCACTAAAAATGAGTATCACTAAAAAAAAGCTAATTATCCCAGTTCCTCCCTCCCCCCATTCCACGATTATTGACCCATCCCTGATGAGGTGCCAAAGTAGGGAGGAGCTGACATAAAGCTGGCACTTGGCACTGGTGTGAAAGTTGTGGGGGGGAAGCCCAGCATATAAGAAGATGCTCTTGTACTTATTGCAGGAGACAGAAGTGGGAGGGCTTTACTGGGGTCAGGGAAGGAAAGAGGAGGAGCTGGGATGAAGATGAGGCTGCATTTTGCAGGGGGTAGGAATGAGAAGGAGTTGCAGCTTGGAAACACGTAGACTCGGTGGTCAGCCATCCATAAAAAGAGCAAGTTTCTGTTGTGCCTACCATCAGAGCTCATAGGGTTAATAACCTTCTTAGTGACATGACATATGCTATCTTGGCCGGCCACCCCAAAAGAAAGGTCTTGCGCCCTCTGGTCTGCAGTCAAATCTGCCCCGTCACGCTGAGCGACCGCTGAAGGGAAAGGAAACCAGACCTCTCCAACCCCAATCATTCAGATGATTCATCTCCCGCATCAAGAGAGGCCTTTGGGATGGC
This sequence comes from Alligator sinensis, assembly GCF_000455745.1. NCBI lineage: Eukaryota > Metazoa > Chordata > Crocodylia > Alligatoridae > Alligator > Alligator sinensis. Next base: position 1,186,470 of record NW_005842380.1, on the reverse strand, counting down.
AGCAATGGGGTCACGTTGCTTGTTTAGGGACAAAAAACTCTCTCGGTAAACACGCCCTCCTCCCGTCCCCCCAACGTTCGCCTCTTGCAAATAACGTGAGTCAGAGATCCCTCCCAATGGCAGGTCCCTGGCTGCTTCCTTCCCCAGACGGTTCTTTAACCCAAGCTTTATACCACCCAAAATCAGTTTTCCCCTGGGCGGGGACTGCTCTGGAAAGCTGACAGGGCTTATTTACTTTTGCAGAGGGATGCATGTGCACACACACGCGCGCACACACGTATCTGAATAAGAAAAGGTTTTGTGTGTGTGTGTGTGTGTGTGTGCGCGCGTGTTTTAAGGACCGAGGAGAGGCGTCTCGCCAAATAAACGACACTAAGCGGCGCGTTCCATTTTAGGTGTTGACAGTGTATAATAAATCCCGGGCCCTACCTAACATTTACAGGAACATTATAAAATGAGTGAAACGGCGTGAGCTGGTTCCCGAGGCAACCAGACAAACACAATAAACAGGCAGCAGAGGCAAGACTAAGTTACACCATACTCCCAGGTCTGAAATATATCACTTTACATTCGCCTGCTGCTGCTCCTGAAAGCTCTTTGTTTTATTATTACTTTCAAACGTTAGTGTTTTCAAGAGGAGACCAGTGGTGGGATCAACCATTTCCTTTGGTTTCTTGTCCTTACAGGCCTTTTGCTATACATTGAAGGGGGTGTGAAAAATAATAACGATAATAATAATGATGATGATTAATAATCCAATGGAAGGAAGTGCCTTCCCCCAAGCTAGAAAAATATTATTAATAGCATGTCTCGCACTTAGCTAATTTCTCCTTGCCTCGGGGGAACTTCTGTGTTCAAAATAGCAGGAAGATGAATGATAACACTTGGGAGGTGTCTGAACCAATGCTATCTTGCTCTTAGCCTGCCCCGTCCAACTCCTCAGGTAGGTCTAGATTTGTTAGCTTTGCAGCTGTTAACTTCTGGGCTGCACAGCTGTTCCCCTCTCTCCGCAAACCTAAACCCCCTGGCTTAGACTGGCACCCGTTTTCATGAACAATTTTGGATCCAGATTTGGCAGCGCTCTGGGTATGACAAAACGACAGTGTAGGCTAGAGCCTTCCCCATCAACTGACTGCATATATCCTGAATGGTAAAGACATTCCTTTTTCCATATTATTTGTGTCTTTTGGGTCTACAATGATGTGAGGGGTGGAGGAGCGGGTTTAGGAGTCTGAATGTGACTTGTGCAGACGGATCATTAAGGATTAAAGAGAAGAGGAAGGTGGAGAGCTGAAAGGAAGATGAGAATAAGGGACCCTGGGAGGATGGCAGGAAGGGATGTCTTCCTTGCAAACCTCTCTCAACCCTTACACTATGTTTTCACCCACCCATCTGCCATTGCTGCTGGATGAAACAGGGCAGATTTGTAATACTTCCCTCTTTCTCTCTCTCCCCCAGGGCGAATCTTACTTTAAATTCTTTCCTGGCATGTAACTATAAGCCACTGCTTTTTGTTTCATTTCTTCTTGCATTTGTTTTTGCTTGCTCTTAATTCTATTTATTATACGAATAGGGCCAGCTTCAGAAGATCTCCCTTGGGATGATGGAGTAGCACGATCTCTGTGGTAGAGGCTATGTACCTGCTTCTGCTGGTAATTCTGCCTATGCCGAAAATACGGACGACAAGAGGAATATAATGAGAGCAAGGGTCACGTGGTCATCAATTGTCTTGGCACAGGAAAGGCTGAAATAAATGGATTCACTCAATCCACCTAATTCCCTTTCTGCTACATGGTAGCTAAAGTGAAAGGAGGAAATGGAGATTAGAGGGAAATTCGTTTGAAACAAATAAGACCAGCTCAACACCTAGGACTTTCGAGATACCTACGGTGCTTGGGACCCTTCTATATTGTTCAGGTTTTACTTCCCTTTCTTTGTCTCCCCTTCTGTTCCCCCTGCTTCCTAATCCCCTGTTTTATTTTTCTGCAAAGTAATGAAGTTTGGAAGCCTGACACCAGAATGACTTACAAACGAGGGTGGGGTGAATCACATGCTCCTGGCTCCTGTGCCGTATTTGGCTGCAACGTTTCCAGCCTGCTGCACTTTACGGGCTTATGCTTAGCGGCTCTGCCAAGTAACATGCTGCTGGCCTGTGAGCTCCAGGGTGGATGGCTGTTAAGTGAGAATGCATCCACCCTCCGCAGTACGAAATCGGAGATGGGCGAGCCTTGCAAAGTCTGCACGCGGAGGCCGGGCGAAAAGAGCGGAGGATTTTTATTACGAGAACGCCACCCTGCTGATGACTAATTAGACCGAGTGGGGTCCAGATGGCCAGCATCTTTAATAACACCAATCAGAGATCCAAATATTATAGTACAGTGCCCTTTTTTTCCCTAGAAAGACCAAACATTTATGGAAGCCTCACATTGTGCTTCAGACCCTGGTCAGCCTTGCGACTCCAGAAATCTTGAGGTGTGGGATCCCCATGAAAAAAATGGGATGGGATTAGCAGAGGATGCTATCTTTAAATCTGCTCCCGCTGTCTCCAAGAATTACCCTCCCCAAATTACTTTTCAAGATTTGAAATGCTTCCCCTGTCCCATCATTTGTTTTTGGTTGGGTTTTTTTTTCAGTCCTGCAACAAACCCCATATGCCTGACGCAGAAAAGCCATCCTGCTCTGAAACGGGCAGAAAAATCTCCGGTGATGGAAGAACCTCAACAAGATTCAATTTGGCTTGAGTACAGGCACTACAATATAGCTATTTTTCCCACTCTGGTGAAACCTCATGGGTCTGGCAAAACAAATGTGAAAAATCTTGTGAGTTATCTGGTATTTGGTACTATTGCTTGAGTGAGAAGTAGGATGTTTTGCGATATCGGAGGCCCAGTTCACCATAAAAATGGAGTACCTCACAATTGTTAATGTATCTGTGATCATCCCAGCACCCCTCTGAAGTATTATTGCCCTCGTTTCACAGGTGGGGAAGTAAGAGACTCATCGATTCTCTTCAAGTTCACACAGAAAATGTATGGTGGAGGAAGGAAAGGAAACCGAGCGACTCTAGCAATACCCTAGACTGAAGGCCAACTTTTCATTTCATCTGCACTTGAGAGGCAGCGGGCACGGAAATGCGACTCCACTACCGACCGGGGCCACATTTCCCAACTCCTACCCAAGTCGAGAAGCACTGACTCATAAAAACAGTCACACCAGTTTGACTTCAGTGGGATTGCTCACAGGAGGCATTATTAGATCTGGCCAGTAAAATGACAATTCCATCACCCGACAACTTGCAAAGTTTTGAATTTTGTATTTGTTCTCCATTGGAATAAAAACAAATGCTTTCAAAGGTTCTTGTGAAAGAGAATTGTGTTGAAACATCTGTTTTCAGATCAAAAAGGTCAGGTTTTTGCTCTGTCTGTCTCTCATCCATCATGGACCTCTGTTGAAACTCTTGTCAAAATGGATGTTTTCTCAAAAGGTACCGTTTGGGATGCAATGGCATTTTTCCATGGAAACGTGTTCTGTTGAAATGTTCTGACCAGCCCTAATTCCTTCTCCATAGGCTTGATCCTCAGCTTGATTTCCATGGATCTACATCAAGTTATACCAGCTGAAGATCTGGCTTGTGTTTTTCAGGTTCACAGAATCCATCCTTTCATCACGTTAGTGAGCGCTCCCGTCGTGAATATGGCAGCAGTGGAATGCCGGTGCGTTCCAAAATGTACATTTCCAAATAGCCCTTAGACATGTCTGAGTGCACTGGACTGAATCAACCACAGACATTATGAGGTTTGTGGTGTGTCTGAGTGTAACAATAGCCAAAGAAGCATATATAAGAGTTCCTGACATGGGAGAAGAATATAGCCTGTGTATATGTTTCATTAAATATATTGCATATTACTATACAACTGACCAGCATTAATTAAACATGTCTGATGTAGGAGATTGCAACGTAGTTAGCTCTTCCACTGAGGAGGAACATCACCCAGATCAGCTGAATGGAGGATATATTTTGATGTGCTGTCACATGTATTGTATTAATTTGATCCGACACATGGCATGTAGAAAACAGGTTTTTCCTTGTGTGCTAATCTATGCACCTACTCTTACTGGAAGAGCTAATGGCCTCAATAAGTGATTACACTGTAATCATATTTATTCACTTGGATAAACAGAACGCAAAGAACCCAATATATCTCGTGGTAAAGCACCTGAAATTATTTTTGTCATGGGAAAGGGGGAGTAACAGACCTGAGAAAACCTAGTGCTCCTAGAAACTGCACCCATCAAGTGAACTTTCTGAGATGTTGATAACTCAAAATGTCCATTTGTTTGAAAAACAAATACTTGGGAGCCTACCAGAAGCAGTTGTCAGCATGCTATGGGGAGAGCAGCAGGAAATAGCTGTGGCAATGAACCTATTCCCCTAATTCCTTAAAAATAGAAGGAAAAGAAATAAAAGAAGGGAGGTAGAAATCGACAACATTGGATGTAGGTGGGGGCAGGTAAGCTATCTTGTCAGCCCAACCTGGTTGCGGGGGCATTCAATTGCTTTCAGAAAATAATAATAAAATTTGGAATCTTTTAGTTTGTGCAAAATTTGTGTCTAATGAATGGGCATCCTGAAACTCCTGAAAGGAAATGTCTGAATAGTTTGGCTTTCTGGCAGGACAGATTCACATGGACATTTACCAAGAAAGCCTCCCTGACAGAGCAAAGAGCCCTGCTGCAATCTTCCTCTGTGAGGTGGGTGAGCTGATGGAGGTACGAAAGTTGGCAAAAGGATGCCGAAGGCTGAGGGAAGTCTCTCGGGATTCTCTGACGTATTTTGGGGGTGAGCAGGGGTGCATGGAAACAAGGCTTAAAAAATAAGACCGGGCAGAGCAGAGACAGTCTAAAAGCCCAGAGGTTGAGCTCCCTTTGTAGTTATTTGTGGTGCTTGAGCAGGCTGAGTAAGGTTTCATTTGTGGTTTTTATTCTCTCCCTCATCCTTAAAAAATGTGGTGAATTCAATGAGCTTTTCAACCAGTAGCCAGGTCCAGCACTTGAAAAATTATCTGATCTCCCCCTTGCCCTGCTTCCTTCCCCTCGGACACACAGTCCCTGCTCCCAACAGGCCCACTTTCTTCTTGGTATTAGCGAGTAGCTTTGTGGCCTAAAGAATTATTGAAAAATTGAATTCTCTTGGTTGACATAAGCCTCAAGGCTCAGTTGAAGGTGTGCAAGACAATTCAGGTGTAATCCAATTGGTCTTCAAAGGGATGAAACATCACTGCTAAGTGTTCAGTAGACTCCCCTTCACCTTCTTGATGGCAAGCACCCTGGTATTTGCAAGCTGCAATTTGAATTCACCTCGGGTGTCCCTAGTAAGCAGATTAATGGCACTAGCTATGATTAAGTATAATACAAACACATTCAGGCTGGCAGATGCCTCTCAATCTGGATTTGAAGCATACATAACCATGTTGTTCCAACATTAAGTCATCATCATGGTTTTTTTGATGCACTTCAGTCCAAATTTGTGGCCCCCATGCTATCCTAGCATGGGATAATACACCTCATACCCAAAGCATAGTACTCTTGCTGTCCTTCTCCTGCTTCACTTCCCTTGCTGCCTCCATGCAATGCACCTTTATCCTAATCTTCACCAACTCCTGCTATTCCATCCCTCCAGAGCTGTATTTATGCATCTCAATCCCAAAGTGCAAGACACCCACGTGGTTTCAGTAATATGGGAATCTCTGGCTCAATGAAAGCCCTCTAGAAACATCAAGATTAGAAGGAGGGAAAGAGCAGCTTCTGATGGCACAATTAATCATATTTCCTTTCCATAGTTCTGAGAAGCAATGCAAAGTAGATCTTTATTGCTTCAAAGGGAACTTTTAAGCCTTGGTCTGAGCACCTGGTTTTAACACGAGGGAATGCTTTCGGTTTGGAAGACAGCTTTGTTGAACCTAGAAAATAGGGGTGGGACTTCTGAATTCTTATATAAGCTGTTTTATCTAAGTGGCTTTAGATAAGCCACATATGGTCTCTGGGCTACATTCTGGCCTAGCTCTCATTACTTTGTACTTCTCTGGTTCTGCAGATATTTAAGAGGCACTGGAGGTGATGGTTGGCTGAAACCCTGCAAGAGGGCTTGAGTGCTTGGCAGATGAACAGGAGGACATGCTTTTTGTCCATCACTTCAGCCCCTTGAGAAGAAATCCTACTCTCCTGATTCAGGTTCCTTGGATAAATAAACCAGACCTAGTACAACTACCTATACATTGCCCAGATAATCATGGCTGTACCAAGGTGTGCTCTTCAGCACTCTGTAAATTTTAGGTACAAAGGGGAAGGTATAAATACCAGCTGGATCCTTACTTTTGAACCTTTTACAGGATCAGACCAGCTAGGTGGGCCATTTCTTTCAGCACGCTGCTGGCATCTTTGCCGTACTGCTTGGAGAGCTCTTTGGCCTGGCTCACGGTCTGGATATTCTCTCTCAGATTAGCGTCTAGCCGTACCTGGTCCAGGTACTCTGGGTTTGCAGCCTTCATTCTCTCTGCCAGCTGACTCTGGCTCTGAAGCACTGAACAGATCATTTCCTGGAGTTTTGTTTCTGTAGCAATGACATGCTTTGTGGCACGATTCAGTTCCCACACCTGCCGTTGGGCCTGCTCCAGGTCTGCAGGCACTTCTTTCTCCTTTACAATGAGTGAAAAGCTATAGCCGTCCATGTGCACCTGCAAATTGCAGGCACCTGAAAGACAAAACAAGTTATATCCAGCGATTTAGCTCATTCTGATTTGAGTCCAAAAGAGATGTCTCAATGCTTTTGCCCCTCAAACACTAAACACTCAGAGCAACAGATCTGCTCCAAGACACAAAATTAGGCTCTTTCCAACTTCCTTATCGGCAATGTGTCTGTGTGCGTGTGCACAATAGAAGCATTTGCCAGTAATATAAGCTAAAATCCTCCATGCCACTTCCTTGAACATACAAAGCCAAATTCATCCTTGGCACGGGTGTGTTGACATTTCCTCCATTGCAGCCAATGGAGTTAGACAGGGTAAATTTGACCCATAATCCTCTGTCATTTACTCCCATTTATTCACTGCAAACTGTCAAGCCTTGAGTGAGCCTATAAAAGTATATTGCAAATCCATTCTAATCTTTCATGAGACTCTTCATTGTTCTTCTTCTTATTGGTTTCACAAACATATGGGTTTTCCTTCCGTGTGGGTTTTGTTGGCCCCTTTGGTTTAGGTTTCCTTTCTGCAGTAGCTTAGCAGGTCAACATTACACAGGAAGGATTGGCTTTGCTGCCATGTGAACCCGCACAAGAAAGCCAAATCTAGACACTGGATGAGAACCTAAGAGAGGTTTGTGCGGTCAGGACAAACTGGCTGGAAAAAAAAATGAAGTTCACCATCATAGTAGAGCCCCAGCAGAAGAAGGTGACCCAAGAGTCTTAGGCCATCTCTGTACTGTTTCCCTGCCAATTCCAGGTGTGGATAATAAACCACTCCGCTTATTCCTGTGGTGCACACCAGAGATTAGCAAAGAAACAGTTCCCTTGGCTGCTGTCGAGGCCAGCACCAGTTTTTTAGGCCCTTCTTTTTCCTTTGCAATGACTGCTCCTGATCCATCTCCCCGGCTTAATTGTTAGCCCTCGGCGCACCCCAAGATACAACCGTAGGGTCTTGGCTGCATTGCACACTAAGGGAGAAATCCAGGACTTGGCAGCACAAGTATCGGTGAATTTATCAAATGCTTTGGTTAAGTGACAAGGTTCTTTGGGTGAATCTGATATCTTTTATTAAACCAACTTAAATGGTGGGGGAAAAAAATTTAAGTGAGGTATCCAGATTGTAGCCATATTGGTCTAGAGGCAAAAGGAATCAAAACTCATGGTAGAGGCAATGTCTTTTATTAGATCAACACATTTTTTGCCAATTTTTTTTTTTTTTTTTTGCAAAAAATTAGTTGGTCTAATAAAAGATGTCACCTCTACCACAAGATCTGATTCTTTTTGGTTAAGTAAGGTGATATTCAAAACAGGGGTCATTCTGCTTTCTAATGCTGGCACTAGCATGTGGGAGGCCAGAGCTGAACCTCACTCCCAGTTTTTCTATGAGGAGAGCAAATACCACACCACCTTTTCATGTGGTGCCCCACGTTACAGAGCAGCAACTCCCCACTACCCAGTTAAAACCTTTTAAAATCCTGGTGTGGGGAGGGTTAAAATGGATGCAGAGTTTTTATTTTATCCCTACTTTCTTTCTAGGCCCCTGAATGGGCTGAAACAGACTGTTGTGGGGACAGAAAAGGCTACTACTCTTAATGTGCTCTAACACGCAGTTGCTAAGGGCTTTATTACTGCATCTACTGCTGCACTCCTATCCAATGCAGGCTCTTCATTGCTGAGTTTTCTCCTAGCCAAGAGTCTGTAGACTGTTCTCTACTGAGTCCAGCTGATGAGTGTCTGAATTGGCTTGAAGATGCTGCTGCTACTTTATATGGTGTATTTGGTCCTCACTGGGTGCGTCTACATGAGATGCTAACTGCACAGTAGCCTAATAACACTGTGCAGTAGCATGTTGGGCAAAACCTGTACTAATACGCTACTGCTCAGTAGCATTAGGCTACAGTGTAGTTAGTTTCTGGAAGACCCCGTGCGCTGGTGGTACTGTGCAGTAGCACCAGTTACTATGCATTGATTTAGTACTTGGTTCTCCAAGGACTAAAGTAAATGCACAGTTACTAACCCATTGTTTTAGTAATGGCTTTAGGTAGCTTTAGTCTGCAGTTGCTCACCATGTTCCCGCTTTATATTGTCTATACAGTCGGTCAGGCTGCTAGTGGGAGCACAGCCAGAAGCCTCTTTCAGCCTTCGGATAGCTTCCTCCATGGCAGAGTGATCCCTGTATTGCTTGTTGAAAGTTTCAGTGATATCTGAAAACAGTGTGTCAATCTCGAGCACATTTACCACTTTCATGGCAAGGGTTCCCTCCTTACTGCAGACACCTGGGAAGATTAGAAGCCCACAGGCATCTGAGGGTTAGCAAAGGAATAAATTAAGCAGGACCTGGATAAAAAAGCTTGCAAGCAATGTATGTAAGAGCCTGAGTTATGCACCAGGATCAACTACAGACTCATCGCTATGTTTAGACATTCTCTTGGTAGAGCGGCATCTACCTACCTGCTTATGTATTCATCTGGCCTGGGCTACTATAGGAACACCAGATCATTTTTAATGCACAGTATCCCTTGTCTAGTGCTATGATCCCCTTTCAGAGGCACAACATGATTAAGGGTAAGACTTTCAAAAGCATTTCAAAGATCTAGGAATCAAAAACCCATTCTCAAAAGTGACTTAAGGGCCATGAGTCTTTCAATGACTCTTAAGCTCCTCAGTGCCTAAGTCGCTTGTAAAAATAGGTGCTTTTAAAAGCTTGGCCTCAAGTGGCCTTGTCCAAGGTCACACAGGAAGCAGAAAACACTGTTGCTAGGTCTCTCAAGCATTAGGCTTGCTGCTAACAAGAGTCTGTTTATTTTTTTAAGTATTTTTGTTGTTTCTCCAAGAAGAAATTCCTCTTAGTGAAAACTGAAAATTTTCCATGGAAAAAAAATGGGGGGTAAAAAAAGTTTTGAAATCATTTCAACATGCCACATTGATATTTTCCACATGAAAAAAATAATGGCTTCCTGCTTTGAAATGGCTTTTGTTTTGAAATTAAAGCTACCTATCGAATCACCCGCGCCTGAAGATGCCCTCCAGGGGAGCAGGCCCCTCCACAGTTATTAGGAACATGGAGCCATACCTTGGATCAGACCCCATCTAATGTTGTACAGTGTTTCTTAAGGTGGCCAGAAGCATTGCATGGAAGAATCCTGCAGTAGGTAGATCTGGGATATCTTGCTTCCCACAGATCACAAGAAAGAAGGCAAGACGAAGGGCCATGCCCTCTATTGCTGTAAAGAAGCATGGCTATACTGTCGCTCGAAACTGTTGATTCAAACCAAGACAAGGATCAATCCAGTCATTTCAAGACCTGAGACTAACGTCCTTCTCCAGCAGCTAAATGCTGCTTTTTTGCAACTGATTAAGGGAACTAATAAGCTGACACTTTCAAATCCACCTAGAATGTGTGTATGCCCAATTCCTGATAATTTTAATTAGAACTTGACATCCAAATCCCTTTGAACATTGCAATATAGGTGCACCACTGAAAGCAGTGTAGCCCTAATAATTAAAAACTGAGTTATCCAACTGGGACGCAGACTAATGATTCCATGACAACATCCTTAGACCATAGTTTGTTTTACAAACCTGCAGAAAATCTAATTGCATCTCCTGAGCAATGGAACACATGATCTATTTGCTAGTAATATTTCCAACAAATGTCAGAGAGACTTTTTTTTTTTTAAGAAGGAAAACTTTGGTCAGACTTTATTCTCCAAAACTAGGTTCCAGTATGCTTCCCTGGTGCCAAATTAATACTGAGAGTGTTTGAAAAAAAAAAAAAGCATATAAGTTCAGTAAAAAGAAAAAGAGTTCCCTTTTCTTGAACAAGAAGAAAGATCAAGAGTGACTGTAATCCATTTGGAGCTAGAGGGAAGCTCAGATTCTGCTCCCGATGTGCCAGACAATGTCCAATTTTGCCCTCTGTCTTATTCAAGATGTATCTTTGTTTAAGACTCTTTGGAAAATATAAATGAATTGGTTCCTGTTTAGACTTTTTTGTGAAATACTATTGAGAGAGATGAGAGGAACAAGCCCAGTAGAATTCTTTGCCAGGTGATGTATAGGTTTGCCGAATATAGAGGGCTCCCCATTAAATCATTTCCAGGTAAAATACTAGGCCTGTTCCTGGATGGAAATTGGGGTTTAGGAAAAAAAATAGACAGAAAGCTTTTGCTTTCTGAAGAAAATTTAGATTTTTCTTCTAAGTAAAAAAAAAAAAAAATGGTTAAAAAACATAAATGTTTTCATTTTTTTTGATTGAAAACCAAAATAGTTTAGCCAAACCCCAAAATATTTCAGTGCAGCTAAGCCACCATTCTCCCTCCTGGGAGTTATATGCCAGGCGTCCCATGTTGGTTTTCACCGAGATGGGCTCTGGAACAAGATCTTATTATATTGTGTGCACTGTGATTCGGGCAGATCCTACTGGATATCGGAAGAATTTGAACCAATTCACCATTTACTTAAGTTTCATAAACTAGTAAAAGCAACCACTACCAAGTTTCCAAATCTTTTAAATATCCCATTTATGGGTATTGCTACAAACTGAATATAGATGTTACCCCCAGTTCCTCGGCAATAGTCTCCCTTTGGCAATCGTATTCTACTTCCTTTAAATTTCCTTTAAGTTTCAACCAAACTTGATACCCTTCACTTCCTGTCCTAAACCTCCTTCATTTCACCCTAAAGTGGTTGTACTCCAATAGCACTGCAATTATTCCTACACGTGCCTGGCAGCTAGTAAAAGAATTTAGGTTTCTTCTGGATAAAAGTACTATGACATCATTACCATTTAACATACCTTGTTATAACCACATGCTTGCAAACTCAGTTGTGGGGGGTGGGGGGGTCTACTTAATTTCTTTTTTTTCCTTTGTTTTGTGTCTTTTGACTGCACAAAATGCAAGGCTCTGTGTATGTGTGTGTGTGTGTGTGTGTACCAGTTCAGTGCTGCAACATTTTTGGGCTAGGACCAGAACTCACTAATTATCACTTCAACCACCATCCAGAAACAGAAAAAATAAAACCTCCAAGGAAAATAGTTCACTCTTACCAGTGTTTTGAGAGGGTTGCCTTGTGTACTGCGCAGTAAGAGGTTCCCTCTGTGGAAGAGAGAAAAAGTTATGTCTCAAGTAAGGGCTTCAAACTGAGAAGTTAGCTTTGCTTCTGCTTTATTATCGTTGGTGGTTGCCCTAGGGCCACCTGTATCTCCGTTCAGGGAAGACCCTTAGTGTCTTATATATTGCTTACAAAATCAGCTTTAAAGGTGAGGGGTATCAATGCCTTCACACAAGTTTCGGTGATGAGCAATGAACCTAATTGTGATGCCCTTACCTGCGTGGAGCTGTATCTTATGACCCCCTACACTTAGTGGTATTGCTTGTGCAATGATGGACCACAAGCAAAATCTCACCTGAAGAAAGGAAAGTTTAAGAAGTCTCATAACCCCCAGATGAAAAATTAGAAAGTTTTAATTTACCCAAATACAGTTTTCTTCCTTGTTTTTCTCTGCACTGAGCTGATATAACCCATGATAGTGCTAGGACCGTTTACTTGAGTTGAAAATTTGCCCCCACATCTACTTGTAAGCCATTCTTTAGCATGCTATTCCAAATGTTGGCTGTTTTATAGAAAATTAAGTCTGTGTTTTGAGAACCAACCAGAGAAGAAGCCACTAGTTGCTTATAAGTGAGCTAAATGATCTTATCTAGCTTTTGATAGAAAAGATTTTTTTCCGCTTGTTTTTAGCCTCCATTACATTCTCTGGTATTGCCACCAGAGGTTGGTTGTTAGCGGTCCATCATCACTATGTTACACACTTCATAACTCAGTGTACCAAAAGCTGCCTCCTGCTTGCAGCCAAATCTTGGGACAAGCTGCTGGGAAAAATAATGTCAATGAGCTCACATAGTGTTTAAAAACTTTTTAAAAAGTAAGTGCGAGGAAAGTTAGGTTCAGTTGCATTCTGCTGGTGCCTCCATCTTTTCTTTTATAAAATGAAGACGTTCGTTCTTCCCTATCCCACCATGAGTATTGTAAAGCTTAATGAATAATATTGGCTGTCTTTTGGAGAATGACAGATTAGAACTTGGTAGAAAAGCAAAAGTTTTATCTAGTAAATTTAAAATCACTGAAAAATTATTTTCATCATAATTCTGAAATTCAAAAAATTTCAACTGGCAGTATAAAATCATAATGCCTTGGCAGGATACACACTGATGATGCATTAGTGACAATGCTCACTTATGCGTGTTTGAAAAATCTCTAAATTGCTACCCATTTTGGTCTTACGAGTCTTTGCCATGTTTAAATATAAAGAAAATTATGCAGTTAAAAGGGCCAGGGACAGAAATAGCTCATAAACCTGTATAAGTGATCTGAAATTAAATCTGTACCACAACAGAAGTTCAGTGCACATAAACTGCTTTCAAAATGGCCAAAACTGGTTTAAGATAAACCTGGATGGATGTAGTATCAGACTGAACAGACTTAGGTTAAATCAGTTTATTAAACTTCTGCCCCAGATCCCCTTCAGATTCAAGTTAACTCTCAGTCTCCCAGTATCCCAGGATGCTTTGCACTTCCCCCACAAACCCCACCTTGTAGTGTAGGTGGGCTAGCCTTGGCCAAAGCTGTCTGCTCCAACCAAGGAGGGAGGCATGCTCTAGCGCCCCTCAGCTTCTGGCCTGGACCACTGCAGGCAGGTGGCTGCATTTCCAGAATCAAAAGTGAACATCTGTTCACTTGCTTATTGTTTGAATCTACACAGCTTATATTAACCTGCAAAGATCGAATTGATTCAGCCTTGGGCTTTTTGTCTGTCTGTACTTAGCCCACGGGTACAAATTTGGGCTTCTAACCCCATGGAAAAAGAATGCAGAGGGTTGCTGTTTAAATATGTAAATGAGGAGGGGGAGTTAATTGTTAAAGATGGAGCTCTTTCATTTCATTATTTTAATTATTGAATCATTACTTTGTGTCGAGGTAATGCATAGGAACCAATGCATGGACCAAAGCTGCAGTGTGTAGATGCTGCACAAACACATAATGTGAAGCTACCATCCCCAATGAACATGTAAGTCCATAAGCTCTGCATCAGGTGTCAAGAAAATAAATCAAAATATTTTCCAAAATAATATACCATGCAAAAACCTCTTTTGGCAAAGGTGAACAGTTCCAGTAACACGCTCTGTTCCCTTACTGCCTCTAGTTCACATTTCAGGCCAGACTGGCACATTGCAATCTGCCCTAAGTGAGTGTCAGCACAGAGTTAAGCAATGCCTTGGGAGCCAAGCAGACACTTGGCTCACGCTTTGCCCAGTGCATAGCCTCAGCTGTTGTGGATAGACAGCCAAGGATCCTCCCTCTCCCCTCTTTGTGCCTACCTGCCTGCTCCATGCACCACCTGTTAAGAGGAGGAAGTAGTAACCCCATAATACCTGTTTCTCCAACACTCTTTGTACCTGTAATGAGAGTACACAGGCAAATAGCCTTTGCATTCCCTGTCTGCACACAAATCGTGACCAGGTTGTTTATATACAATATATATTTTTCCTATATAACTACACTGAACTCTCTCTCATTCTTTCACTGCAGTGCTATCTATTCATCGGCCAGACCTTATCCTCATGGGACAACCTCCTTCCAGCTCTACAATGCAGGGCAACAATGATCACAGATAACATTTTGCTGTGTGATTCACTTCTTCACTATTATGCTTCCCACCTATCCTATTGCAATCCCTGATGCCCCAAGCATTCGGTACCACAGACATAGCTGTGTTCTTACCTCTCCTGAAGTACCTGGGAGCCGGTGACAACAGCAGAAGAAGGACATGCTTATCTACAAAAGGCTAAAATGTGCAAGTTGCCACTGGGCCTTTTAACGAGCTTGCAGGCACTATTAATTGCCCCCAAAAACACATGCACCAGCAATAAAGTTGGATGCACTGGCACGAAGCATTTCAGAAAGAAGCGACTCTGCTGACTCGAGATTCTCTCTCAAGGCTTCATGTTTTGTCCTGCATTTCTGTCTAAAGCAGAGTAATGGCCCCTGCCAACTCAGGCTCACTCCTTCTGCAAACAAACTCTGCATTGTCAAACAATTACCCTGCGCTTGAAGAAGTTACTTCCTCCCAGCAATTGCTTTCAGGATGTTCCACTTTTTCTCTCTCCGTGGGGGAATGAGAGAAAATGGCATACTCTGAGAAAGAAAAGGGCGTACGTTGGGCTACTTGACTCTTAAGGGGGACACCCTCAGCTTTAAGCACATTGAGTAGTGCCAACCCCCAAGAATAGTTGCACTATTCATAGCATTGCATAACATGCAAGTAAAGGTGGCAGATGGTGGCCTTAATGCTTGAGAAGACAGCACTCAGAAATCCCCTTCCAAGTGGCATAGATATGACGTGGAGCTCTGAGAAGTTTTGATTTTTGCCCTGCAGGGGACAGTGCTGCTCCTACCCAAAAGCCAATGTTTAATACTCCCCTTAGATGAAACTCCTCCTCGGGCATCTGTGACACACACACTTTTCACTCCTGACTGATGTGACCGCTCTGCAGCATGTCTTCATGGTAAAACATGTCAGTATGCAGGACACAGCAGCCCCTTGGGACTGCACAGAACAGCAGGGAGCAAACCCCGATTCCTTGGGAAAAAAAGAAAAGATAACAAATCAACCAAGCCCACTCCCAAAATAAACAGACACCTAAATAGTGACTTTCCCTAGGTGTTAGAGGACATATGAATTACATACAGAGGGCAATTCAGACTCCAACCAGCAAAGGCCAGTAGTACAGATCCACAGCAGCTAGCTGATTACATGCCTTTAAAATTAAAATATGAACATTAAATAGCAACATTTATTGAAGCAAATGTAAATTGACACTCCAAACTGCTTATTATTAACCAAAATGCTCTGGGCAGAAGCTTGTTTCTCTTTCCTGCCACCCCCCCTCCCCAACCCATTAGGATATCTTTTTTTCCCCCTCCCTACCAATCTTTCAACCATGAATCTCAAGTACTAGTCATATTTGCGTTTCAGTCTCAAATCTCCTGCTACTTTTCTTACTCATGTAAAATAGTGCAATTAATTTATGGCAGCCTCCCCACAGTTGTTTTATTCATCACAGATTTAGTGCAACTCCAAAGCAGGCCCCTGGGAGGTCATACCATCTTAACAAAACTGTCTTGAAAAGAGAAAGCTGAGAATCGGGGAAAAGGCTAAGAGACTCAACATACCCAAAGTGTAGATCTGTGTTAATATTTCTTCCTCCAAAACACTGTAAAATAGCTAACGAGCACATACAGCACGCACCAGTGAAAAAGCCACACTATAAGCAAATATGGAAGGACACAGTGATGAAATCCACCACTAGCAGACACCAGAGTTAGCCTAATAAAGTTATGATAAACTCTATGTTCAGAGGATCTGTTCATTCTACCTGTGGCTTCCTTATCTCCTGAACAGCTTTGGTTAAAATTGTAATCTTGCTTACAACCAATGTTAGCATTCAGGGTATGGATCTGACAGACAAGGACACCGTTAAGGTTATTTGTAGGTGCTTGGAGACATCGGTGATGTGTATGTGGTGTAAAAAAGAGTTGAGCAGCGGACAGAATGGAGTGAGTGGTAGAGAAAGTCCAACTTCCATGAGCTGGCCTCTATGATGAGGGGAGCTCGATAAAGCTTGCTGCTTTATTAGAGAGATCTAAAGAAGAGCCTGTGATTTGGGAGCTTATCAACAAAAGTTACACACAAAAAAGGAGGAAGAGTGGCACAGAGGTCCATGTGTCAGATTCCTTTCGAGTTTTTTGGATCAATTGCAAAACCTAATTTAATCATCTTAATTACCCTTCAAGGCCTGGGACAGAAGTTACACACAAACTGGTTTAAACGATCAGAAACTGGTTTAAACCTATAACAGAACAGAAGTTCAGTGCCCATAAACCAGTTTCAAAATGGCTGAAACGGGTTTAAGATAAAGCTGGTTGAATGTAGTATCAAACTTAACTGATTTGGGTCAAATTTATTTATTAAGCAGGAAGAGGAAGTGATGAGCAACCCTGCAGAGGCCTGCTGCTGTAATTCTGGACTGCAAAGCCCAGAGATATTGGGGGCAGCAGGAAGAGGAAGTGAACTCACAGCTAGAGAGCCATGCTCTTGCGCCTCCTGAGAGCCACTGCAGGCATGTGGCTGCATTTCCTGATCAAAGGTAAACGTGTCTGTTCGCTTCTCCTTTAAATTAATCTGTGCCGCTTAGACTAACCTGCAAAGACTGAATCGATTCAGCCCTGGGCTTTATAACTGTCTGTACTTAGCTCAAATGAAATTTTATCTACGAATACTTACATCTCTCTGAACTACTTAGCCTCTAAGGTACCACCCAGGCCTGCTTTCTATGTCTGCTAACTATGTCACTCTACTTAATTGCCCTGAGTTAGCTGCCTTTAGTTTTACATAGGGATCCTTTGAACAGACACACAACCTTATAAATTTGAAATCTGGGCCCAACTCACAAAGCTTGGGTAGCTTTTTGGTGAAGCTGGGCTGAGTTCTGAAGGACTTTGGGCTGAGTTTTCCTGAAACCAAGATTGATTAATGGCTTCAGGTGGACAAACATAGTCTTCTGTGGCTTTACCTCCTGGTTCAAACTGTAAGTTTGCGTCTGAATTTTGACCTATGAATGGCCTGGCTCAGACCTAACTTTTTAATCACCAACAGTAACAAACATTATATCAGACTGTCTCCTAACCTTGGGAATATTGACACTAGTTCCACTCCTGTCTATCTCTCTGCTTAGGTGTGATGGCCTTATCTGATTTTTAGTTTGAGATATATTTTGGGCTACAAACCAAAAGCAAAACACTCATAAGACAGGGGGAAAAAAAGCAAACAAAAACTTAAACAGAAACAACCAGAAAAAAAGAGAGAGAGAAAAAACAACATGCCCCCTTCCCGCTCCCCCCAAAAATCCCAAACCCAAAGAAACCCAGGTATGCAAACTCTTGTGAGAAATAAATTTATTCTGCTGTTAATATTTTCTGCCTCTGAAAAGCTGTTTAGTGTATTCACAGGTGTCTCTGACATTTCATGGAGAGAGCAGACAGTGGTTGGAAAGACAAAGGACTTGCTAGATATATCACACCCATCGTTCATCTGGCCCAGCATCTTCTCTCTGGGCCGGCACTCAATCCTTCACAGGAAGGTCGACAGTTGTGGTATAAACTGGCCAGAAGGAAAGATTCTTCCTAACCCCCACCGCACCAGCTGATGGCTTCTAGATGTCCCGGGGCAGGTTTTACATTCCTTCTCCTTTATTTATTTGTTGTTTGCTCTAATCCTATCGACCGTACAGTGATCAACCACAAAGCCCTAATCAAAACCTGAAATTCTCAGAGACCTCTCGCCGCCATTAGCTAGAGCTATCGACACGTACCTGTCATTTCCCTTCCAGCCTATCTCCACCGTGCCTCGGGGTTTATTAAAACTCGTTTTAAGAGCCATGTACAGTATAAAAAGTATCTGTTAAAAAAAAAAAAAAAGAAAAAAAACCCCAGTCTGAGAGACAACACTGGATTGTCTCACTATGACATAGTGCCATCGGGTTCCCAGACTGTCATTACAAAAATACAGCTTATGAGTGTAGCGCCCCGTGCTCCATTTGCCAGGGGATGTTGAAATCATGCTTTTCTGGTGCTGCCTTTATTTACCACAATGGCATTGACTTCATGCGCCGAGGCCCATTCTGTTTGGGTTGCCTCAGCCAAGGTCATCATTGCGTAAAGCATGAGCCCGCAAATAGCAATTTCTTGCTATTTCTGAGGAGAATTACTAGTTCTGTTTGCATCAAAAACTGTGAGGAATCCCTGCTACACTTGGGACGTGGCAAAATTGACTTAGTCAGAGTTTCTTGGATTAAGCAGCAAGAAAAGAAAAAAAAAGAGCTCCAAAGATGAGTCACCGCTGAATGAAAACCTATTTTGTAGCGTCTCGTAGAAATTGAGCAGCATTATGTGTATGTATGTATGTGTGTGTGTGTGTGTGTGTGTGCGCATCTATTTTTTTTTCTATTTCACCATATTCGCATAGATATAAATAATGTATGCATAGTGTCTGTGTATATATCGGGAGAGTAGTATCTGACTTATTATAATTGTAATACTCACTGTATATATCACCAAATTTTACCTGGTTTTCTGCATGGGAATGCAGGCCCCAAAACTATGTTGTCCACTGAAAGAAGTGAACACAAGTTGCCTGGCCCACCAGTGCTTCTCCAGAAGCTATGGAGAAACCATAAATGGCATTTTAGAACCGGGTACAATGACCCAAAAGTGAGTCAGTGGCAAGGAAGGGAATGAAATGTGGGTTCCTCCAGACCAGCCTGGCACCCGTATCATTTTGCTTTTATTCCTCGGTCTGTATGTGACATGGCCAAGTACTAGCTCTGCCTCTAGCCAGGCCTCATACAAGGCAAAGGAGTAGGGCACAGGTTTGCTGTCACTAAGTTAGGTTTGGTTGTATCTTTATCCTCCAGAAAGTTTTTAAAAACAGCAGTCTTCACTCATCTCTGTCTCCCATGCACTTTACTGCACCTTGATGGTAAATACGCTGAGCAAGCCCATCCTTTCAGACCTTCTTGGCTTAGGCCTTTGGTCTCAGTCTGAGGTTGTCTTTCAAATAACTAGTCCCACCCTAAAACAAATGGCCTTTTTTAAACCTGCCCAAAGTGTTTTGTTCTCCTTGAGGTGCTTTTTTGACTCAGCATTGTCCTGTCACAGTTCTCACGGATTTGCTGAGAAGTAGTTTACCTTGTGCCAATTTCCCCCTTCCTGGTTTTTGTTTGTTTGTTTGTTTTCTTTTCTTAATAACTTGTCGTTAAATTAAGCCAATGCATTCATATGGTAAATATCCCACTGGTCAACCTTCAGTATGCAAAAATGATCTGGGAGCAGCTCTACATGCAGCCCAGACCTGGGTCAACTGGGTGATAAACACAGTTAACACTATTTTAGCATGGTCTATTTTTGAACCTGCTTGTAGAGACAGTTATACTGCTTTCCTTGTATTAAGAGCATGGATGTGGCTTGTTAACTTGTGAATCATCAGTTTGATACCTATTGTGAACAATTCATCAGCTTAGTTTCAGTGGATTATAATTGCTATTTCTTGGGTCATTTTATCAATGGCTGATTATTTCCCAGTGCTCCAGTTGATACATCTACATCTCCTTGTAGGAAAGTTAGAGCACCTCAAGATTTCTTTTATTATTATGACTATTAATATGACTATTATCACTATCATCACCATCATTATTATTCACATATTCGTTATTTTATTGTTATCATTATTCATCATTATCTTCATATTATGGTTGAATAATCACTGCTCTCCTCCCTCTCTGTACAACTCAAAGGAAAAGCAGACTCAGAAGTTCCCCCTATTTGTTATATGTACTATAGTTGAGCATCCTTTATAAATTAAGATAATATAATACATCTCCAAAGCTTTCTTTCAACCATTTGAATTCTCGTCTGTGAATGTGTTCGTCGCATTCTTACCCTGACAAGAAAAGAAACTGAAATGAACTTTATTAGATAATTTCAAGATTTTGAAAGCGTTGGAGGACAACTGAGACTGGCGAATTTTTGAGGGAGTTTATTTACCTTGTCTATTCATTTCAGCCTGCTCCATGGGACTGGCCAAGACTGGATGAATTCTCTTCAAAAACGTTTTGTCTGTTGAATCACTGAGTCAAACAAGTAAGGGCTGCCAGCCAGAAAATATAACTCTACCAGGCAAACCACTTGTCAAACTTGTGTTTATAATATGATAATAAAACAAAATCATGTCATCGTTACAGGTGCCCAAGAATCATCCAGTCTTTTCAAATTAAAAGTAAAGTCCTAAAACCTATGAAGAGCCTGCAATCATCACTCTCCAGTACCTAGTGTTGCATGGAAGAGCTCAAGATTTCAAAGAAGAGTGAATAGACATTTTCTATGAGCAATTTTTAACAATTCTGTTGGTGCTTGGTGCACATTTAATATTTTAAATATTTGGATACAAAGTAGAATAGCATTTGTTAAGCATGAGCTTAAATGCTTCACTTAATAGAGGGGTGGGCAGAGCCTTCTGAACTGGACAGGGTCTGCAAAGCAAGAAGCATTACAGCTAGCTGATAGATAAGAACTCAAACCTTGCAAGCATTACCTTATGTTAACAAAAGTGAGATGAGAAAGTAGTAGTACTCCAGATGATTTATGAACTGGAGGAGGTTGTTCTTGAAAACAGATGTCCAAGAATAAAATGAGCAAGTCTACCATTATTTCTAGGTGAACAAATTGACTGCATTTTTACTAAGGTTGAGAAATTAAACTCTTTCTAAAAAGTGTCACAAGTGGAAAATAACCTCCTATATATGCTCATTTATATATATTTTTGGATATGGAAACTGATGAGTCAGGGAAATGTTGGATTCCCAAGCTCTCAGCTGTACAGTTAGTACTGTACTCCTCTGTAATATAATTTCCAGCATTTTTAAGCTAACTTTCTGTGTGTGTGTGTCCCCCCCTCCTTATATATGCACATGTCATTTGCGTAGGTATATTTTAAGGATCTCCACATAGAAACCTATGCTCAAACTACCTGATCATGCTAGACATATCAGCCTTTCAAAAATATATGCATCTATATGTGGATTTTGGCTTGTTGCCTAGGATTCGATAGAAAATCTTTTCACTTGAATATTAATGATACTTAACCATCTTTTCTCCTGACCCCTCTCCATGAAAGAAGGGCTTTTTCTGACGATCCTTAGAATACTTGGAAGGAGAGATGATTTCATTTTCTAACATTTTATCCCTTGTTTTTATAAAAACACAAAGGTTTTTTTTAATGACTACATCTGTAAATAACATTAAAAAGTCAACTTTGCCTTCAGAAGTAACATTATATTTAGCCACAGAATAAGCCAAGTGAATGCCCTGCTACTGATTTATTCAACAAAGTATTGAATATGAGTTGCTCCCTTATCCTTTCCCCTCCTGAGAGCTTTGCTCAAATCTTGGATTGGATCACACATTAAAATCAATGAGTGGTATCAGCTATTCCATTCCCAAAACAGTAATGTCCATTTAAAAAAGAAATCCATTATTCTCTTTGGTGCAAATGAACACCATTATTTGGTGCAAACGAGCATTGTGGTCTCTGCTCAAGAGAGGCCCATAACCTGAATTTCTGGGGTGGGGTGATGTCTGAACTGAAGTGTACTAGTAGAGCTGTATGAGGAACCTTGCACCTTGGCTGCTGGGATTACATCTGGCTCAAGCTAATGTGGTGAATCTTTTGCTCTCAAGAAGGTTTAATGTTTAAAATGTATGGGTCTTATATGCCACCCAAATGTTTGCAATCTCTGGGATGAGTAAAAGCTGAGCCTGTACTCTAAAATGCAGCTGCAGAACTGATTGGGACAAACTCCACCAATAATATAAAGGGGCCAAGACCTTGACCAATTGAAGCTGATGGCAACAAACTTTGGTCCGCAATAAGGCCAGACACTTGATTTTACACATATCTGTGGCTTGATTCCACACCCATTACTCGGGCACAACCCAGATGGGTTCAATGCATCTTCTGTCCGAGGAAGGACCACAGCCATACTTTTAATTAGTGGAGAAACGTCCCTTCAGCGAAGCTGACAAAATAATCCGGATGGAAAATGTATCTTGCAGCAGAAATATGAGACTAATTTTTAACTAGTTTGTAATCTAAATTCTGCAACAATACTATGGCTTGGTTGGTAGTAGAATTTTTCTATCTTGTGTCAGTAATTTTATCATGGCTTCTAACCTCTTACGGTATAACTTATCCCATGTCAACATTTCAAGCATGTTATTAATAATCCGTTCCATACCCCAAGTATCTTAAAGGCTATATTGTATTTCAGTAAGTGTGAACCTCTGACTTTCAGCAGTGCATGTTCTGTTCATGTTTTTACTTTGTATTTCAACTCTGCTAGTGACAGGGTAATGGAATATTAGGAAAAAAAAATACAAAAGGAAACATCACATAGCCAAAAAAATACTGCAGCTGTAAGCTTTTATGGCTCATATGATTTTTAACTTGTGCTACAGGTAAGGTCAAAATGTCAGGGTGTAAGATCATGTCAGAAAATGATACTGTGTTAACACATTGGTGTAACCATCATACAACGGCTGATATTTTCAAAGTTATCTAGAGCCGGATCCACATGAAGAGGAGGTTTTCAAAGGCAAAAAAACGGGATCTTGCTGACCACCTCCTATTGGCATGCTCAACAAACATTAAAACAATGCACTCTGGAAGAGCCTACTATGAAAGGGCCCATTTTGTTCCAGTTTACTTTTTATTCAGTTCTGTGGGAAATCCCCACTGAAGCTTTACCTAAGCTTTACTGATGTTTTACCCAATTGAGGGCGGATTAAAATGGAGACACCACTTCCAAATTCATCCAAGATTGGCACCTCCAGAAGAGAAGAGGCCCATTATAGCACAGGGCCTAATTCTATATCCCACCCTTTCATACAAATATTCTCTTTAGAGATTATGGTAGTACTCATTTGAGTGCAGCTTACAGGATCAGGTCCCAGTTATTTCCTGGAGATAAGATCTGGGACTCAGCCTGTTAAGAGACCGGACGACAGGATGGATATTTTCTCTGAAACACAATCAGTTCCACTTTATTTCTGAGGTCGATCTCACATATCCAGCTCCCCCCGCCCCCTGCCCCTTCCCAAGCTTCTATTTATAAAAACAAGGTTGGATTCATTGGGAGCGTTGACTCGTTAATGCCAGTTCTGACTGATTGATGTCTTAACATAACATCTAGTGGCAGTGTGCGTCTCTGAGCTTCCTACCTGGAAAATACCCCACTGTTGCAGAATACATAAGGGAACAGCATGGCCACCAGTGGAGCTGCCCAAATAACATTTCTCCTGTAATTTATTTAAATCTATTTGCCGCATCTATAAAAGCCAGCAAATATATTTTCTGAAATTCCCCCCAAAAATGGGGCTTAAAACCTTTGCATAACTTCTTTGCGATGAATAGTTCCATTGTAGCTTCTTATTACAATGGATATTTCAGCCTAGAAGGTATAAGGCTAACAGATAAGGAATGCAAAAATTATTACACAGACAGACTATGGTGTAGTGACAACCCAATGCAGTGAAATGCTTTTTTCAGCTCTTTTCATGCTTCATTGTGTCTAATTAAGGTTTTATGAGATGCAGTGAGTACTGATCTCCCTCTCCACCTACTGAGAAGCTCCTCTTGCGTGGTGCCCACATTACAAAAAGAGACACCTCCATGTAAAACACATCTGCAAGCTATACAGACAATTTACAAGTCTCAATGATCTTATTTATGCGGAGGTCCAGCAGTAGAGGGATTCTTAATGGCGGACCCTGTTGGTGGAATGTCATTAATCAGAAGGTAATGGACAGGAAGGTGGGTGGCTGCTGATAGTTTTGGCTCATTTAAGATGGTTTTGGGAAGCTGCCAGATTGTGAGTAAAAAAAAAAAAAAAAAAAAATTGAAATGTTTCAAACAATATGGTCTTTACAATGTTATAAAATACTAGGGTGGTTAGAGTAGGTTTTGAACTGGCCCCCGGCCAGCAAAACCTCAGGATTCCAGTCAGCTGTAACCTGGAGTCAAATGTTTGTCTGGGGTGTTTGAGGTCACTTACCCCCAATCTTCTTTGTAGTCACCGTGATGTTTGCACAGTTTCTTAAATGGGATACTGCCCTTGATGCCATTTATGCGAACCTTTCAAGCCCTGAGTTCTTTTCTTCATGGGTTTGCAAAAGCAGTGGGTTTTGCAAAATGTGGCATGCACCGCCTCTTGCTGCAAAACAAGCACCTTGTATGATCCTGAAATAAAATATTGTTTCCGATCAATATACCGATTGTCCAACCAGAAGCACTGAAGATTTCCCAGGATCAAGTCTCAAATTTGTCAGACGTCCCCCAGAGAACAGGCAAATGGTCCCACGGACCAAACATGCCTTCCATGCCAGGGTCTCCGAAGTTTGCTCTGACTGTTCAGCCCTCGACAGGATTGGGTCCATATAGAAAAAAACAGGTTGGAAAGAGGGCGATGAGGTCCAAACAGCCAAGACATGTAAAGAGAAAGAGAGGCCGGCTTCAAACTTACACTAAATCCCTTTTCTACAGCTCTGGATATACAAGCCTTAGCATTCATGCAAATCGGGCCTGTAATTCTCTTCAATAAAACCTGAAGGAAAAAAAAAAGGGAAAATCAATGGCTTTTTGGTTTGTTTTTTTTCTTATTTGCTTCTCAATAATGTCTTGTACTCGTGGAGCCTCAGGACTAGCTGCAAAACAAGTCCTCTTTGACAAACAATTTTCTCTTGAGAGAACTATGTTAGACATTTATACCTCCTAATCCTCCGTGTTGGAAAGTCAAGGAGCACAGACAATTGATGTTCTTTGCCATGAAAATATAAATTTGGAAAGAAACTAGAGCGTGAGTAAACGCCTAGCAATTGTCAGGATGCTCCTGTAGAGAAATGACCAATTGTCTGTGACAAATTCTGTAACAGTTCTCCTGAGAACACCCGGAGGCCGACTGTATCATCTTTCTTGTGAGATGTCATGTCACCACCCTGGTTCCTATACATTCATAATCGTTAAAACTCTGGCACTACTTGCCTTGTTTTGCAAAAGCCGTGGGGGGAGGAGGGGATGTTGGCTCTTGCACCTTGGAACATGCTAGATTGGGTAACTTCAGTCTCTGGAATATAATTGCTGCTGTTTTTCCTTTTAGATGCAAACATTTCTCCTCCTAAATTGTTGTGCAGTTACAATGGTGGTGGTGGTGGTGGCTCCCCAATGATCCAGTCAGGATGAGGGTCCCATTGCAATAGGTGGTGTGCAACTGAAAGCCTGTATTGCAAATACATACCTTTCTACATGAATAGACTCGTTATTTCCACTCTGTGCCACTTCTATTCCCTGCACGGGGCGACAGAGAGAATCAACTGACCAATCTGTCCCTGCAGCCTGAAGGCCCCTGGTTATTCCACAATAGCTTCCTGAGTCTGCTGGCATCCAGGGTAGATTAGTAAATTCCTCTGGCTGCATAAATTAGCACAGGAGCTCAGTATAGCCTCTGAGCAGCCAAAAGGGCACTGCCGTGCAACATCATCTCCATACTTTAGGTTCTTTTTGACGCCTGTTCCCATCATAGCTGGGGACGCCTGTTCCCATCATAGCTGAACATCTAGGAATCTTGAATGTGTTTTTTTTTCCTCCCCCTCCCCCTACTTACCCGAGACAGAAGGCAGTGGCTGTCTTCCCGTGTTAATTATGGGGAACCAAGGTACAGAGAAACTAAATGGCTTTCCCAAGGTCACACAGGAAATCTGTTGCAGACCAACAAATCAAACCGGTCTTCCTGAAGCTAGTTCCCTACAACTTGGACCATCCCTCCTGAATGTTTTGAAAACAGTGCCAGGCATTCATATCCCCTGGCCAGCACGTACACATAGACCTTTCATGTTCTCCTCGCATGGTCTCTGGAAAGACAGCCTGTATCCCCTCTCCCCAGTATCACTATTTTCTATTCTCAAGATTTTATTCAAGTATGGAGACATTTGTTGTTCTCAGAGAGCCAGTTCCTGGAGTCATGTTATAACCTGAAAATCTCAGCTCTCTCGTTTTATTTCTTTTTGGTAAGTTTCTCACCTGTGGAACGATGAGAAAAGACTGAAATGAAAGGATCTAGCCTGAACTTATAAGAAAGAAGCAAAAACTTAGAACTGATGCCAATCTCATAACTTGGGGAAACATCTCGATTTCAGTTTTTCAATTCCTGGTGTTGGCCATACCCATAATGCTGCCTGCATCTCTAGGCTAGCATGAAAGGGAAAGACAGCAGTGTCCGTGCACCCTACCCAAATAGACCTGGGCCTCTGGGAACTGATGCTGATTTGAAAATATCTTTTTACCTTCTAGAAAAGCAACAGTTCAATCAAGTGGGCAATTCTTGCACGGTTACACTGGGAGAAGGAGTTCCCTGCACAATCTGCTCACTTGTAGTACACCTAAGCTGGATCGCCAACATTTGGTAAACGTATGGTTTGATATTCATTGTCCCTTGCTCTGTGCAATAGGAATATATGATTAAAACATGGGGCAACCAGTGAGAGACCAAGTCCCGTCGCCTGTTATCACACATAATCATGTCCTAGAATCCCAAACTCCTTAAGTTTGATCTTACAGTCATTTATTCCAGTGCATTCCCATGTAAAAAATGGTACATTGCATCAGTATGAACAACTGCAAAAGCTATAGGAGAATCTGATCCATCACAGTGTGAAAAACCATAAGTATTTATATTATCATTGAACCAGCTCCTGTTGAATAGTTCTGTCTATATGAATTGCTGTACTGAGATCTCACACAAATAAATGATGTTCAGTACCATTAAAAGCTGAAGAGTCAGGCTGTTTGTTATGACCTGCAGCAGAGGGTCATGTAATACTTAGTATTAGGGAACCACGTTCACGCTATTTGAAGAATTATAATTCTAGTCTCATATTTTTAAGAGCAGCATTTTCTTATGTCGATGTCAAATTTTTGTTTGGTTTTAATTTTCAATTAGGAAAATAGTAACCATTTTATTTTATTTTATTTTTTATTACAGAAAATGATCTACATTTCCAAATGTGACAGTTCAGCAGACGTCATTCGTAGGCAAGTAACATCTGAATTTGAAACTCTCTTCTCCTCCTCTGTTTCCATAAACAAAATATCTCCCAACAGAAAACTCAGTAGAAATAATTTGTCATAATACTGTTCATCAAAAAGAGCCTGATAATCCTAGACATCTGAAGCCACATTTGCAAGTGAACTATGCTAATGGAAACAGAATGTTCTAAGCATTAGCAATGCCGGTTTCCTTTCCTTCCTGATGATTTAGAAAAGTGTCACACTTTAACATATGTGATTTGTAATGATACCATCTTTAACCTCAGTACTGTAGAAGAAAGATGATCATTAGCAATGGAAAGGCAATGCTGCCATTTGGTCTTTATCTTTGGAACTCTACGAATAGCAGGAATCAGTCGGACATTTACCCGTTTCACCGATCAATCATCGATCCTTAATGAAGTGTAAATCATTTATTCCAAGGACCTGCTTCATTCTTAATGTGAATGTACCAATTATTCATTACAGTGCATTACACTTTTCAGTGACAAGTTCTATCTCTTCAGCAGGTTAAAACAATCTGTGATATAAAATCTTCTAGAAGCGTAGGAAATAAAAATGCTGCGTAGATCAATCATGCTGCCAAATTAGAGCTGCAGGATGTCAGAGAACAGCTATCAGTAAAACAAATAATAGGAAAAAGAACCATCTAAATGAAACAGCCCCATTCGTTGGCAGTTAAACATAACTATTTAAAATAAATAGGTTTATAAGATGTAAATGAGGATTAAGCCCCGTGACGTGTACAAGTGTCCAATGTCTTCCTTTTCAGTGACAGCTTTAAATGTTGCCAGCATGGTTTGCTTGTAGCACTTAGGCATCTCAATGCTGGAGTTATAGTGTCATATAGTGTTTCCCCACTTCACTGCAGGTGCATACTTTGTGGGTGTAGCTACTGACAGGTTCAGAATAAATCCCCAAAGCTGGAAGCTGGGCTGAAGTCTACATATTTAAGAACAGTGACAAAATTCACCTCTTCGTAGAAGCAGTCCCAGGAGCTTGGACACACACGTGCATGCACATGCTCCTAATGACCTTCGGATGTAGTCATTTCTTTCATCCAGTTCTGAATATGTCATTCCGGTTTCAATAACAATGTGAGACCTAAATGATTGGAACCATTTGTTTTTTTTTCCCAGTTATTAGAATGCACCATTTTAAGCAAGTTAGTTTGTATGCTTGTTTTTTCCTGACAGATCACTAGGGCAAAGGGTCACTATTTACACCCACTCCATTGTAAAGGCTTAACCTGTAGTTGGGAGGCTACATGAGTAGATGAGTACAAATCACCAAAGTTTGTATCTCCGGAGAACAGCTCGGCACAGCTCGGTGCTTGATGCCCCACCAAGGGTTTCAAACAACAGACATTAACGTTAAATCTGCACTTCCATTCAGCTCGGAGGCTGCCAAGCCAGCCTTCCTCGATACTATACCTACAGTGTATCTCACCCCTCCATGCCTCAAACTCACTTCATTAACTTTACAACTATTGCTGCAGGTCTCTGAAGTTATGGAGTCTTCTTGTTAATATAAATTACGCAGTGATTATATAGTAGTTTAAAAGGCAGTAACTTTAGAAGTCTCTTCAGTATTGCCATAATAGAAAAATAAAATAAAATAAAAAAAAAATTCCCAGAAATAAGAAGGAAACTTACAGTGTATAATCTTATGGCCATTTTACTTCTCTCCCCCCACCTTGGCCACCCCCCACTCT
The DNA here is from genome assembly GCF_000455745.1 of Alligator sinensis. Lineage (NCBI taxonomy): Eukaryota > Metazoa > Chordata > Crocodylia > Alligatoridae > Alligator > Alligator sinensis. Next base: position 1,157,238 of record NW_005842380.1, on the reverse strand, counting down.
TTTAACCTGCCTCTGATTTTCATTTATGTTGTGAGTGGCTTTTAATGACAGAACAGGGGAATATATTGTGGTTTCACACATACACAGATTTTATGACCACTTATTTCTAACTAGGAGATAGAGATACATAGCAGAGAAGGATTCTTTTTACCTTCCAAGGCATTTCAGTTTTTAAGTATAGTAGGTGGTTCGGTTTATTGTAATGGAATAGCCAAGAACCAGTTTATACCAAAAAAAGATAAACCCTGCACTCCTTAGGTCCTGATGATGGGAGATTTGTTTTAAGAGAGGTCATTTCAACCCCAAATCCCTGTTATTTGGGGTGGCCGAATCCTTGGCTTATTGCCCAACCAGGATAATTCAGTGAATTACCTCTTTTTCCGCTCTCCCTCTGCTGTACTGTGATCTTTAGGATGAGACTCAAAACCATGGCCATTGGCCTTTTGAGGAGTTGTGTTGACATGAATAAAAGTTGGTTTATTAGAACAATGGTTAGAAGGCTGTCAATAGGACAAAGGTTTTGAAGACTACCATTCAGACAAGATACCTACATTTGAATCACAATGTAGCTGCTGCTGGCTTCAGTCATTTGGAAAAGTTGCTTCCCCTGGAAATCATAGAAAAGGAGGGCTGGAAGAGACCTCAAGAGGTCATCTAATCCCATCCTATTTGGGACAGGAAAGGCCCTGTGTCCCATATGGGGATCAAACCTGCAACCTTGGCATTATTACCACCATGCTGTAACCAACTGAGATCTCTGTACAATGGTAATAGCAATGCTTATGCCTGGTCTATGCATATGCTGGGCAAAGTTAGCTGCTGTGCAGACAGCCAGAACAATACTTACTACATAAGTAGGTAGGGCTGAATAATGCACAGACCTTGGGCTGGCCCTTATCTCATTAGCTCATGCCCACAGAGAGTTTTGTACCTGTGCAGTAGGGCTGTGTGAATTTCATCAGCTGTTTCGTTTCAACACTATTTCAGCTCATTTTGAGGTCAAAACAGCAAAACTGAAATAAAACAAAGGGCTTCAAAACAGCCTGAAAAAAAAAAAAAAAACAAGGCCAGTCAAAACGTTTTGAAAGTCGAAATGTTTCAACCATGGCACTAGGGATGGGAAGTCAGTCCAGCTGGGCTGACTTCCCCTACCTGGCATTAGATCAGGCTGGGGGCGGGAAGTCAGCCCAGCTGGGCTGGAGGCAGGGAGTCTGAGCCCAGCTGGGCTGATTTCCTGCCCCCAGCCTGATCTAGCGAAACATCAAAGCAGCCTCACTGTTTCGATGAAGCAAAATGGAACAGCTGTTTCGAATTGAAATGAAATTTGAAATGGAACACCGTTCCATCAAAACCTCGAAACTCAAGGTGAAACAGACCAGTGCCATTTTGCACAGCCCTACTGTGCAGTAAAGCCAAACGTCTACACTGGAGCACCTAAAAAGATGGTACATGCGACCATATTGAGGAATCCCATATTTCCCACTTGACCTGTAGATGTTTTAACCCCTTTGCAATTAATCCACATCCAGTTCAGCAAAGCAAATAAATATGTGCAGAACTTTAGGCAGATGCTAAATATCTATTGCCCCTAGAATGGCACAGAGTTAAGTGTTTTGATTAGGAGAGACTGGATCCCCTGAACCCCAGTTTGAAAATAGAGATCTGACTATATTTCAAGGACTTCAGCTTGTCTCTCCTTTCTGTGCCCTTTACAGCATTATTGTTTTCTAGGAATCTACTTTTTAAAAGATTGTACAATGAAAAAAAAATATTTTTTGAAATGCGCATTCCCTAATTTGGCTTTGCTTTTTGATTGGCATTTTCTGCCCTTTTTTTTTTTTAAAGCAGGATATTAGTAGCTCCTTTACAAGCTGCAAAAATAAACGAGACAAAGTAAATGCAGGCCTTTGTTTGGGAAATTTCTCCTCTCTTTTTTTGGTTTCCATATGAATGTATTTGGTTGTCTGGGGTGAATCGAGGCTGAGCCCATTGCAAAGTTATTCTCCAACAGATAGCCAAGCTGCTTGAACAAATGGTTCGTGTTAGCTAAAGAAAGACACTGAATCTAAACCATGTGCTTCTGGGCCTTGTGGTTTCAAATTGAACCACAAACACTCAGGCGAGCTGTCAGTCTCTATTCACAATTTCAACCAACCTTGTAAAAAGAGGGGGCGGAAAAAAGCAATTGCCCACCTATTGCGTTTTTAACCCTTATGTGATAAGTGGGGTGGCCTTCATGGGTTGGAGAAGAAGGCTACTGCTCAGAGGGAGAATCCCAGAGACTGAAGGGAATGAAATAAAGACAAACACTTGATGCAAGAAAGAGGTAAGACTGAAAGCTTAAGGCATCAGGTGAATCTCTGGCAGTCTAGGACTGGTGAACCTTTTAGACTGAAGTTGAAAGGAAACATCCTTGAGGAGATGGAACCGTAGAAACGATGATGCTCAAGGGACCTTGGGAGATGCTCCAGAAAAGCTCCTTCACTGAGGGATGAGCAAGTTATACCCAGACCGTGCCCAACAGGTGTTTTAGTTTGCTGGTACAGCAGGATAGAAAGAGTAGGAAGGGTGAATAAATAGGAGAAAGATGATTTTGCCAAAGGCTCTTAGTGGCCTTTCTCAGCAGGCAGTTTAACAAGTTTAACAAATGACAACCTGGGTCAACTCTGGGGTCTGAATCTAGAGTCAGGGGAATGAACTCCTGCCAGTTCAAAGAAAACGCTAACTGTACTGGACTCACCTTTTCTATGGACCTGCTACTCAATATAACGAGCAGTGAGGTGTTACTTAACGTCTATTTTTGGAACCATTATGTTGCATCCAGGTCTTCATTTCTAGCTTTTAACCAAATCATGAGGGCTACACATTGTTTGATAAATAAAAGTTGAGATTTTCATGTGTTCACGTGATTCTAGGAGCTGGGGCTTTAAGGAACACATCAAATAAGGGGCGATTCATGGTCAGATTTGGAGATTTGGTAGCATGGGAGTGAGGACTAATTTCCAACATCCTTTTAAGGTGTGCAACTTTCACCCACTCCCGTCATAACTAAGGGCTTCTCAACACTGTATGGTTCCCCAAGCAACACTGGCATCATTTTACTAAGATAACTCTATAAGGATAGTCCCTTTTAGGATTGAGGGTACTCTTTTATTTACCTTTAAAAAGCTTCCTGAGACACAGGTGCTGTCTTTCCAGGTCAGAAAGCCTTTGAGTTTATGTGTTATTATAGTGGCATATATATATATATACTCTGTGTGTGTGTGTGTGTGTGTATGTATCTATGTATGTATGTGTGTGCGTGTGTGTATGTGTATGTGTATGTATGTATATATATATAGTGGCATAGTCAGCATACCATAGTGACACCAATGTAGTTTTGTCAGTAATATAGGCAAGTCCTAGCTGATATGTAACAGGCTGGAATGATGCTGTCATCTAATTCCCTGCACCTTTTCTACTGACTTGTTATCTTTTTCTCACCTCCTTTCTGCTGATTTGCTAAAAATAGAGGACCTGAAATTCCCACTGGCTATTTCAGGGGTGGGTAGTCCACTCTTTCTTTCCATTTGAAGGGTCAAATAAGGGCAAGGCATTATAATGCTTAGATGCTAGCCTTTGAAATAACTGAGCAAATACAGAATGGGAGAGGCCCAAAGGAGAAAATGACGTCTATGTTTGTTGGATGGGGAACAAGATAAAGAGCATGTCACAAAGCACTTATTTGTTGTTGATCCCGGATATTTTGGGGGGGGATGTAGGTAAGTAGGTAGGTAGATAACCAACATGCAGAATGAAGAGTTACTCATTCGGGAACTGCAGCTGCTGAGGGGAGAATAACATTGGGAAAGGATGTGTCTGTTCCAGCGACCCTGCTGCGGGGAGCTCTCTGCTTCATGGAGTTCACATATCCAACATGTAAATGAACGGGGATTGAATATCATGCAAGGAGAACGTGTCAGATAACTGCTTTGCTAGTTAAGATGAGTAACCCTCTCCATGCTCCCCATCTGACCTTCAGCACCCTATTCCCACCCCCCTCCTCCCGCCCCAACCAAAGGAAAGGAAAAAACGATTCTCTAGCAAATATCTGTCTCTTCGTGTTGTGTATCACATCTGGGACTGAATGCAGACAGGCAACGTGGGCTGCTGGCTCCAGAAAGGAAGTGGAGAAGTGAGAGTTTGGGTTTGGCAACTACTGGGTCCCATTTTCATTTCATAAGTCCCTGTCATTTTGTATCGCTTCCTCTTTCTCTGCCTGTTTCCCTGCATTTGTTATGACCTGACTCCTCAACCGGGTGAGAAAACAGTCATGGAAATTGCCACAAAACCTCCTCAAGCTTCCCTTCACAATAATGATCATTAAAAGGGAGGGAGGGGTAATTATGATCAAATGCAATTATTGCTCCTGTATCTGAAAGGAATTTGCATTGCCAGCTGTGATTATTAAAATGAAGCATGACAGTATAATATGGACCGTAAATTAGTTAATGACATCATGTGACCATTTGTATATTTGATAAGCTGTAAAAGTACTCACAGCCACTGGAGTCAGGCTCCTTTAAAATATAAAGAAAGTTTCAACTGAAATAAAAACTAACCCATGCAATTAAGTTAATACGCCTTTCTCGTCTTTCCAACGTATATTGTTCCCAGTTTGCAATGTATTGCTTGTTTATAGGAACTGTTCAACCAACGAGCAGGAACATTACTCCATGATTTATGCAAATAGCTATGAATTGGATAGTCATCTAAAACAGACAATTCAAAATCCAGAAGTACTGGAGCTTTTCAACTAAATATCCTTGTGAGTATTACCTGCCATGAAACTTGAGCATTCAGATGTTCAAGGAAAACTAATGCCAAAGGAGACATGAATGTACTGAAATTGAAATGAGTTTTCAAATGTAAGTAAGTATTGTGGACAAGAATAGTCTATTATTCTCTTCAACAGTTTCTGCAAGCATTTTGACACTCCTTATTTTCTCCAGCAAAAGCAACCATCTTTTTCATTTGAGTCACACCTGGAGGAAAGATCCAATGCGGCAAATACCGCAGCAGCAGGACTGGGAAATGCTCCGTGCCTTTCACAAGAGAAGCATGAACTACAGCATCGAGATTCAGTGTGCAGCATCAGTGCGCAGGTACATCTGGAGAACTGTGCAGATGCTTTCCAGTTTTGATCCCAACATGGGACCAAGTCTTTATCTAGTACAAACTGGTGCAACTAAAACCTTCTTGGGATTTTTTTTTCCTCCCCCCAAAATGTCCAATATAAAAATATTTTCTTCCACATTTTACTATGATTTCTTCATCTTAAATTTCTTTGGGAGGAAATAAAACTTTTTTTTTTTTTTTGCTACAAAAAGGAGTAATTTGTAGTCATTGAAAGCTGGCAAATAATTTAGTTTTGGGCTTTCAGATTTTTGATTAAAAATAAAAACTAAAAACAGGCATTCCTCACGTATATTTTCAAATTGACCAGTAAGCTGTGTTTTTGGTTTGAAAACTTGTTTCCAATGAGTAGCTTCAACCTGTTCCAGTTGAGCTCTAATTTTCCTTATTCATTTCAATTGAGATATACTAATTTCCACCACTGGAAGATTTGCCCATGGGTATTTCATGCTGAACTGAAATAATTTGACTGTAAGTTGATAGCTTTAAGTCTTGAGGAAGGACAAGGAGAAGGTGTGACATTAGCTCTTCTTTATGAAGTAACTTAAGCATTTGAATTATGTTTAGGATAAGCAGCAGTGGCTATATCAGGCTGATAACTCCATGTAATGGATGCCAATAATACCTACTTGTCAACCGATCCACTTATCGAACAATGCTGCCTTTCTTGAAGGGGTTACTCCTATTACTATTATTTGGCTATGAGAATTAATTACTATCTCTGGGAATTAGTCCTCATTAAATTCATTCCTTATCACGGTTAAATACTCACAAGGCCATGCAGGCCAAGGGTAAGATGGTGGCATGTCTGCCACCTGTCACTTCTGACAGATCTCCTAACGGTATTGTGACCCGAACAGGCACAAGAGGCCAAGTTCTTGTCCAGCGAGTCTCCCGTTCTGCATGTGCATAGGCCAGAGATTCCCCCTGTTGACAATGAATCTCAGGAGCACGATGGATGGGGACATGGTGGACTCAATCCTCTCCATAGCTGATTCCTTCCAAGGAAAATGCTGGAGGTCTCACCCACGGTGGCAATTAAAGCGGTGACCCTTGTGAGCCTGGTGCCAGCAGAAGCGAGTGCCTGGCGATGCAAGAACCATTGTCACCATCTGCATTTGGACATTGAGGTTGCATCCTTGGAAGCAATGGGGGAGGGACCTTTATGGACCCGTTGATGTGGTTCAGCGTATGTGGCCTCCCCATGGTTAGGCCATTCCTCTGCCTATTGTCTGTGCATACAGCTGTCTAGGTCTGACACCACCTCATTCAGCTCTGCTGACTTTGGTCCCCGGGTGAAATCACTTCAGCTTGAATTTTTGCAGAACATGATGGAGCCAACTCAGCTTTCAGTCACCAACAAAAGTCTGAATTACCTCTGTTGAAGTCAATAGTTACTCCAAGCTGAAGCTGCTCTAAATGTGAGCTGATCAGAACACTTTAAAAAACGACGCTTTCCAACATTGCGTGAAGGTTACATGATCCCCTGCTTAATATGCACAGGAACAGCTATGCCACAAACTTCCCTGGGGTTTCTGAAGGTCTAAAGTAAAACTTAATTATACCTATTTGGTTAGACAGACTGTTAAACCTTTTGTTTCACATACACTTTTGATTCCCTCCTTCCCATCTTTTCACATTTGCCAATACCTCCTGAAGAGAAAATAGAGATTATTTTACTTTTACCTTAAAGGGCTCCTTGTGTGCCTTTGCCTTATTAAGTAACTGCCAGAATATCTAATAGTCTGTGGACAGCACTGATGAAAATGAAGCATAACATTGGTCAAACAAGTAGGTTTCATGTATAGCGCTGTCCCTAATTTGGTCCCTAGCCAATGAAAATTTCATTTTGTGCAACCTGTGGATACAAATGTGTTCTTCGCATTTAAAGGGACCTTCAACCATATAGCTGGTTTTTCTTCCTGTCTTGACTCTGTCTAAACAATTGCCACCCTTCATTTAAATTCCAGCTCTCTGTCACCCAAAGCTCACTCATGTCTTCCACCTATTTCTGCTCAGGATTGAAGCCCCTTTCCTCCTGCGTCCTCCAGGTATGCAACCTAGTGCTAGTTCTGGGAGGAGCACTTTATGCTTCCTGGATGTAACAGTGGTGAATTGGGCTACTAATGTTGTTATTAGTCCTAATCTTTCCCAGATCCTTTTCCAGTCCAGGGGCAGTACTAATAAGGGTAATCCATTTCTATCCAAAATATGCCAATTTGCTGAAAACTTGAAAAGACAAATTCTTCTCTGATGAAACGTTATCATTGCAGTAGGTAACAGATTATTCTTCTGTTCCCCTTAAGGGATATGCCCCTTTGTGCATGAGACTAGCTCAAACCCGATGCATCACTTAAGCCCTTCCGGAGTGGAATTTGAATGGCACATAGACCCTGTGTTGGCTCATTCCAGCCAGCCAAATTTAATATATACATTTTTTTTAACTGTAAGCATAAGGTTCTTAATGTTGGCGTCCAAATGGGAAATGGTAGGAAATGGCCCTGCCTTTCTGCATGTACTTTGCTGTGTTTGAGCAACCTTGAAAAACGACAGGTCGATCCATCACTAGGTTACTCACTGCTTGCTGTTCAATACCCGTACTGTAGGTTTGCCAGGTCCAAGTTGGGAGGTGCCATTCTCTGAAGGATGGAGACTCCAGGCAGGGATTGCTTCCTCTATGGTAAAACATCCCCTACCTGAAGCACAGGGATCTTGTTCAGCACTTCAGTCCAGAAACAGCAAATTCAATCTAGCTGTGGCAGGCAGAGGATGACCTGGAATGCCAACGCCAGACTGGGCTTCCAAACCACGATCCTCTGGAAATGAGGCAGAGACTTGACGAAGCCAAGAAATCTCACCCAGTTTGTTTAAAGGGATTTGATTTGTCGGTGCATGTAGACAATCTTTGATAGATCACCCCACTTTGCTTTAAATATTTATACTACAAATCATGCTAAACTTCACACAACATATGGATCATGTGTCATAAGTACTTTCCCTCCTGGATCTCCCATGGCCCAGCTATGTCATCTACCAGTTGGAATATGCACACAACCAAACCGCCGTTTTTCTGTACTTGGGTGAGTGGAGTGAGTTTGATCTATTTTTGTTTTTATTAGTTCTTCACGGTGAGGTTTCTAATTCTATCCCCAAAAAAGCGAATGAAAAGGAGATACAAAAAGATTCTAACAGTGAAAGCTCATTGTGCATAATTCATTACATGTGATTGCAGAGAGTGGATCACCCTACCTGCTAGGGTGTCTCAGGTAGTAGTACTATCTGATCTGCCACTGACTCAGTGACTCAGAGAAAATCATGTAACCTCCCTCAACCTTTGCTCATCCATAAAATAATTATGTTGTTAATTAATATTTCTAATGCACGATAGATTTCTTGCAGAAGAGGTGCAATGTCAAAGCAAATCGCTGGGAGGTAACATAGACCTGCTGGTGTGAGTGAGGAGGCGTGAATGAGGAGGTTAAAGAACAAGGTTGAGGTTATGGCCATACTGAAATCAATTGGGACAGGATTTTATCCCAAGATGCATAACCTCTGGGGTAAACTGGATCAATTTATACTAAAATGGCTGTGCTCCCATGTATTTTTAGTTACCCTATAAAATGAAGAATGTATTTGTTCATCAAGCTTCTCTTTGTTTGTAGGCATACAAGTTCGCATTATTATTGAGTCATCATCCTCCAGTTAGACTCTATTACAAGTATGAAAAATGTCTCTCCATTCATTTCTCTTTCAGTGTTTCAAATGAGTGGAAGCCACAGCAGTTTTCAGAATTTATCACCACTATCCATCATCTGCTTAATCCTGCATTCAAAATGTGTCTGTTTAACTCTGCGTAACAGTGGCAGAATAAATTGTCCCTTCAAATAAAAGCTATCTACAAAAAGGAAATTGGACTGGCAGCAGTGAAATTACTCCATTCATATTAATTTTTATGTCCAAGTTGACAAAGTTCATTTTAGCCCACTGAGTGGTACAGCAGAGTAATGTTTAAGTGAATGGGCTATAACAGCAGTTGATGAAAAATGGTGTAAGGAGAGGTGTGAGGATCTAGTCCAAATACTGCAGGGGTTGTTATGAAGTTTAGTTAATGAAGTGCTTTGGGATCCTTTGTCAAAAATTGGATCACAGAAGAGAAGTGTTGTTATTAACAACAAAGCCATTAGTTAATATTTTCAGATAATTATAAACTCTCTCATATACACGTGTGCATGTGCGCGCACACTGACACACACACATATATTGCTTCAGGTGCAAATAGAGTTAAAAAGGCTATTTGGGATTGAAAGAAATAAGTAGCAATGGAAAGCATGTTTTAATAAATGTTGTTCCTGCTTGAGCTTCGCGGGATCAAAAAAAAAAAAATTACTCAGGGAACCAAATCATTTTAGAAAGGTTGGAAATGTGAATGTGACACGTTTTTACTGCGCTCTGAGTAATTTCCCATGGAAAAAAAAAATCAGGGTTTGTTTAATTTAAAAATAATGTATTTTGTTTTGCTCAATTGCCAGAAAGGAATTAGAGAGACCGTAGAACTGACCAGAACGGTGCAGCCATAGCAGAAGATAACAGAGCTGGTTTTAAGAGTGGAACGTGACAAAGAGTGTTTGCTATGACACAGTTCTCCTGTGGCCTACACGAGCTGATTTTATGGGTCTCAGTTCAGTGGATTATGGACAGGATCTCCATTAAAAAATAATGTCCCACTTACTACATTTATTATTTTCAGCAGAAACGAGGATTGAATGGATCGTGGCTGGAGATGAACTACCTCTATAAACCAAGGCAAGGTTGAAAAGCATAGGTGGGCTGGGATACAAGGAGCTTGTGCAGGTTTGGAAGTGCTGTACCTGATTTGTGAGCACACACATGTTTTCAATCTTCCCAGCTGCTCATCTGACTCTTCACTAGTGCCTGGGGAGAAAAAAGAAGAAAATAATAAGTTTTCTGGGAAGAAAGGTGGAAGGGAAATATTTCAGGCTAGGTAAGTATTAATCTTTGGAAAGAGAAATGATAGGAAAATGATTGCTTTAACAGATGAACAGAAAAGTCCACATCGTGGCCAAAACTGGCCAAATTCAATGGTTCACTGGCAAAACATGTCATTCCCTCTCAAGTGAAT
>NW_005842380.1:1124111-1146913 GCF_000455745.1 Alligator sinensis | reverse complement strand
GGCCTGTCTCAGAACCCAAGATCCCAAATCCATTGAGCTTTAGGCATACGGGGGTGTCACAATCCGAATCCACGTGCCAATTCAAATGTGACAAATGGTCCATACTGGTCTATAAGACTAAGTGCAGTATGGTCCAGGAGACATGACAGGGTCTGTTCCTATCTCTACTTCTGGCTTTAAGAAGCTCACTTTCTCTCTCTGTATCCATCTATCTCTTGGCTATTTGATCTATTTTGCTCATAAATTTTATTATGTATGTTGCCTAAAACATTGGGCATCTGATTTTGATTGGGCCTTCGGGCACCAGGACGTTTGTACCCGAAAACTTGCAAAGAACTTGTTTCCAACTATTTAGTTGGTCTAATAAAAGAGATCACATGTACCCAAAGAACCTTGCCTGCCTATAATTAAAATAACCAATACCAAACATAAATAACAAAAAATAAGCCCTCCCCCACTCCAAATCCAAAATTCATTTTTTTCAAGCCCATCTATAGCAAGAATAAATCTTGCGTAGATGATAACTTAGCCTGTCATGCCTGGAAGTTAGTTCTGCGTGTAATATGGGCATTTCAGCTAAATGTTATGCTCATGATACTTCTTTAAGTGCTGTCTTCTCCAAGCCATTTTTGGAAGAATTAACCCCTTAAATGAGATGAAGTAAGGAGACCAAGACCATGAATAGAGTGATTAAAATTGATTCTTAACACATTTTAAGAGTCAAAAACAGGCCTGGCTATGCAGAATGGAAAACTGACATTTATATAGTAGACTTACTTTTTTTTCCAGTGATGGAACAGTTTAAGTTGACTTTTTTTTTTTGTTTTAACTGCAGCCCTGGGAAGAATTTTAGCACTTTCTGTACACCTGCTAGCTCCAGTTCATTTGTTTAAACACATTTTTATAACTGCAGTTTATATATTTTTCCAAGAAAATAAAAATTCTAAAAATATAATGTGGTGTTTGGGAGAAGGTAGGTGAGGGACTGGAAGGAACAAGAGGGCCTCATGTTGGCACATATTCCACTTTATGCCAACTGCAGCACATTCATCATTAACGGGCTGTATGGTGATTACCTCTTTATGCTTTCTCTCTCGCACGTTTCTCCTATGCACCAAAGCACAAGATCATATGTGGGGCACAATAGGTCTATTGGGCATGGGTGCTGCTTTATTGCTAATTACAGTGTTTGCTTCGCCAAGGTGTTACTGCTATTAGCCTTGAAGCAATTTTCTGCTCCATTGGTAGGATATGCCTCAGCAGCCCTTTTGGTGCAGTCATTGCTTTGGAGTGTAGCCAGCATGAAAGGTTTTCTACAGTAAACATTGCAGTGTTCACTCCCTGGAAAATCCTTGAACAGGGAGACCCAGCCTGAGTTTAGTGAAAAGAAATTGTCTTTTCACAATGGGCCGGCACACCCCTATGTGGTTTGACATACACTGATTATATAGTCAAAGCTTTCTTGTGGCCTAAGAAATGTTGTCCTCACTCGACTCATATGCAAGAGGATATGGAGGTTTATCTCTGCTCATGTCATAGGAGCAAAATAGGATTAATCACCATCCAGGCCAAAACCAGCTGATGGAGGCCTGGCCTCTTTCATAGCAATCTGAATCATGGAGCATGGAGGGATGATTTGCAAAAGCACTGCATACCCTTGCCTATTAATACTTTGCTCTGATATTCATAGATGTGAGAGGCTGGAAGGGACCTCACAAGATTATTAAGTCCAGCCCCACTGCACTTGGGCAGGAAAGACTGTTGTGGTCAGATGACCCCAGCAAGGTGAGCGTCCAGATGTTTTTGCAAGGTAGGGGCTTGCATCACCTTTGGGGAAAGTCTGTTCCAGACCCTGGATGCTCGACCATAAAGAAGTTTTTCCTTATGTCCAATCCAAAGTGATTCTCTAGCAATGTGTGACAATTATTCCTTGTCTTCCCCTGGGGTGCCTTGGTGAACAGACGCTCCCCCATGCCCTGATGTGCGCCCCTTATATACTTATAGGCTGCCACCAAGTCTATAAGCATATGGAACCTCGCATTTGCAGAGGGTCGCCCTGTAGATATGGCTTGTGAAACAACGTACATCATTATTATGATACTCGTTATAGATACAGAACCCAAAAAGTGACTTCTTCAAGTTCACAAAGTCTTGGGAGATATGGGAGGAAAAAAATGAAACAAATAAAAAAAAAATCACCACCATCACCAACAAAAAAAGCCTAGTAGGAATCCTGGATACTAGCCTCACCAACACCCATGGTGGACTCTTATGAATAATGAACCTGTTTCTGTTCTTTGGCTCCAGCAGCAACACTAGCTGAGACAATCTTTGGGTTTTGTTGGGCCACCGTGGAATTCAACCATCTTTCAGTGTGGAAAACTTTCATGACCACCCCATCTGCAACTTAAGCAATTATGTCATCTTACCACAGAACATGCTCTGCGGGACAAAGGCATCTTTTTCCTTCTAAGGGAGTCAGTGTTCATAGACTAGAGCATTTGACTTAACTGGCCAACGTGATTCACAACTGCCAAACTACACATGAGCATAATACCGAGAGAGAGGGAGTCTCCATTCCCAACTAACACTGATTTAGCTTGGCATTAAATTCTCCCTCCCTTCAACTCCCTTCCCCCTGAACCAGAAACCTATGACCTTTGACTTCCTTTTTGGATTTTTACCCTCTGGAATCCATATTTTTTCTCCTCTCATATCCTTCTTCCTCTTCCCTAGGAATGTTTTCACACTCTCTTAGGCCTAACTTGTTTTATTCGTGCTATTTTTCCTCGGTTGTCATTAAAATAAAAGGGGGGAAGGAGAGCACTAAAACCAAACAAGAAATGTGTTCTCCTTCTATAATCAAAGAGGAAAAACAATAGCCTCAAGACAAGGAGACTCCCTTACAGCCAAGAAGACTGACAAATTTTTGTGGTTTTCTCCAAAAGTCAAACCAAAATCCAACCGCCAGCCAAACTGAGTTCTGGCACTCCTGCGTTGCCTGGAAATGAGCGCAATCATATCCTAATAGCTATTTGGATAATTGTTCATACGAATAATCTGCCAACCCATGTTGGAAACAAGTCCTTATTACAAATATAGCATGCAGTCTAATCTGGAATACATTAAAATGTTATTTCTGTAGCTGCCTTTTCCCAAACTTGAAATAATGGCTAAACCATTTATCAGCTTTTTGAGGAGAAAGGCTGCATATACCCTACTTTTAGAGGAGACTTGAAAAAAAAAAAAGTACATCTCAAATAAAAATATTTTTCTGTGCAGAGACTGTAATTTTCACTTCCCATTACTTTGCTCGAAATCACTAAAAGCTCATTTCAGATTTGTCGTTTTTATTGGAAGGCCACAATATGCATACATTTTATAAAGTACACCCTGTTTTCATGCTGAGCACCTGTTGTGAACTCCCCACGTTATCAATGGAAACTGCAAACTTTCAAACCCCTCTCACTTAGAGTGATGCAAATATTAATACATTGCACCTCATTGCACATGAGTAACACACCTGCACCTCCAGCTGTCTGTAGGCACATCCCCCAAGCAGAAATGTGGGTTTCCCCAGGGACAAGTACCAGCAGCACACCTTGTGCCATTGCTACTTGTCCCCGGAGAATGCCCATGCCACGTGCTCTCTGGTGTGTGGCACATTACCCTGGTTGGGGTAGGGAAGGCTAAGGCTAGCAACTGTGCTGACCTCAGCAGTTTTACCTGAAATCCTGGGAGCCTCAGGAAGCTGCAGCCACAGCACTCCTGCAGCAGAAAGCCTGGATCTTCTGGGGTCAAACCCCACCCCTCTCCCCCACCGCTGCAAAGTAGCAGCACAGCAAATGCCTGCATGTGCGATGTGTGGCACCACAGATGGGTCCATGGTGCCATATACCACCCATCCATGGTATATGGATGTGCCCTCCTCATCTGTATGCACCCTGTGAGTACAATGCATGACTCAATTTATTAATTAGAAGTATCCTCTTTTTAAAAAATCCCATATGCAAGAGAAGAAGTCTTTTGGCTCAAAACTAGACACACCTCAGAATCGTGTCTTTTGTCATAGGTTGGTCTCAGGCTCGTTTCTGTTTAAGAAGGATAATGATAGTCTCAGATCTTGATCTGGGCTCATTCACAGTCCTGAAGAAATTTCTTGGAATCAAAGGGTGTGTAGCCCATTCAGGAGTATGGTTTAGGTGAGGTATCAAGCCAACTTCACTTTAGAGCGTCTCTGGGTTACCAAAATGACAGGTAACATTGTGGGTAGGCAGAAACAGGTCTACACTACAGCCCAACCTTTTATTTGCTTGCACTTTCAAACGTGAAAGCAAACATTTATTTCAAAGTCTATCTGGCTACCTGTAAATAAAAGTATATCAATTCTCACCTATACCGACTTGGGAGACGTGGGAGGAGGGTGGCACACAGATGGGTAGCAGCTCTTCTGGAATTTGCTGAGCTCTCCAAATTTCCCTCCAGTCTATGCCAAATACTTACAGATGGCTGGTTCTAGTATTCTAATAAATAATCCCTGATTGGCTTTATTTAAATTTCTTTGTTTAACTGACATTTTTGGAACTGGACTAAACAAGATCTCTTACAGACTTGAAAGGTGTCAATTTGTTGAGATTTATATCCTTGGCAAAGATGGAGGATTTCTTCTTTCCTTTTCCATTGTGGAGTGTTGCTCAACACTGGCCTGTTTCTTCTTAACCTTAGTTTATGATCTTCTCTGTCAAGGCTGTTTTTGCAAATTATCTATACATGTTAAGAAAAAGTAAATCTATTATAGCACAATAACATCTAATACGTTTGATTACATCAATCACTACAACTAATATTTTAAGATAAAGTTATGATATAGTGTCTAAGGATTAATTAATATATGATCTTTCCTTATCTCCTTTCAGGCCTTGTGCTTTGTTTAATTGTGTTTGATGGCTTCCTTTACTTTGTTGACCAAGCTAGTTGTCACGTCTGCAAGGGTTCACACTATGGTCACTCAGATACAGGCTTTGGGGCCTTGTGCTTCACCATAGTTCTACAGTTTGGCCTAGGACCTTTGAAAATGGCCAATGGATGGCAACAACATGCAGGTAGAAGTGAGACAATCGGAGATACTTTCCATAGGAAATAAGATAGCAACAGCTGTCCAGAAAATTATAGTATATTCCATGATATATTTGGTAAGAGAGAGAGAGGTTTCCTATAAATTATTTTTTAAAAGGTCTTTTTTCAGTGAAGAAAAAAAAAAACCTTTGCATTCTCTTTCATAGCTCTTATGCTATAATAATAGATTCAAAGAGGAGATGAGCCTGCATGGGCACGCTAGATACAATTGAGCTCAAACTTCAAGGAACTTCAGATCTGGATCCAAACTTTGCTTTGACAAGCTTACTTGGAACACTGGATTCAGTCTTGGATAAAAGCTTTGGTGCTTGGGTCCAAGTCTAATTATGATGTTCAGGACTGTGTCTGAACTGCCATTACAAATGTTGGGCCAGGAGCTGATTGCAGTCTGAGTGGAATTGGACAGGATATACAGTACAGACAGTCACAGTGCTACCAAATCTTATGGTTTTATCATGCAGTGAAAAACATTTGGAATGGTTATTTGGGGTTCTCATGAATTTGTAATTATCTTACCAAGTTTTTCTCATATCAAAATAACCAGCAGATTCCATTAGCACCAATGGGATTGAAACCTCAGGCTGGCCTTCTCCAGATGGTCATATTGACTTTTCCAGGTGAAAATGAGCCTGCCCTGAAACAAAGCTAATGGCACTTTATCGTGCATCAAGGCATAAAGCTAAAGGCACTTTATCGTGCATCAGCAGATGCATGACAAACAGATCCAAGGAGGTGATACTTCCCCTCTATCGGGCGCTGGTCAGACCGCAGTTGGAATACTGCGTGCAGTTTTGGGCGCCGCACTTCAAGAGGGACGCGGATAACCTGGAGAGGGTCCAGAGAAGGGCCACTCGTATGGTTAAGGGCTTGCAGGCCAAGCCCTATGAGGAGAGACTGGGGCACCTGGACCTCTTCAGCCTCCACAAGAGAAGGTTGAGAGGCGACCTTGTGGCTGCCTATAAGTTCATCACAGGGGCACAGAAGGGAATTGGTGAGGTTTTATTCACCAAGGCGCCCCCGGGAGTTACAAGAAATAATGGCCACAAGCTAGCAGAGAGCAGATTTAACCTGGACTTTAGGAAGACCTTCTTCACAGTTGGAGTGGCCAAGGTCTGGAACGGGCTCCCAAGGGAGGTGGTGCTCTCCCCTACCCTGGGGGTCTTCAAGAGGAGGTTAGATGAGTATCTAGCTGGGGTCATCTAGCCCCAGCCCTCTTTCCTGCCTATGCAGGGGGTCAGTCTCGATGATCTATTGAGGTCCCTTCCGACCCTAACATCTATGAATCTATGAAAGATGTTTGCCACCTAATATTGTTCCCAGTTGAGTGAAAGCCATATTCTAGTTACTTACAGTCTAAGGGAGAATTTTCAACATGAAGAGAGCTACATGCACTTACCCCATGAGACCAACAACAGTTATGGTTTCATGAGAACAGATGAGGGTTAACTTGTTACCCCAACCGTATGAACAAAATGGAACCAGTGACAATTGTACAAATGTACCCAAAACTTTTTTTAAACATAGATTGTTTGAAAGAATATTTATGATGATTTGAACCCAAAATATTATTTAAGTAGAACTATGTACAAAATTTAAACTTTTTTAGAGTTTCAAAATATGTATGAACAATATGCTACGTCTACAGTTCACGTTGTTTTCAAACTAACAATTACTTCCAAAAAGATTTCCTAACTGTTTTAACTAAATATTGCATTCCTCACAAAGCAGCAGTGATGTACTGTGGTGCACACAAGCAAATCACTTACAATCTTTCCATCATTTCCGGGTTTTGCAGTCATCTGTCCTTGGACAAAAAGCACACCCTCCACTCATGCTTGCAGAAGGTTCTACTGGGGTGCGTAGTGGCAATTTCTAATTTAGGGCAATCATACCAGACTTGATGGACTGACGTGTATCCATCATTCTTTTTATTTGTCCATCGAACAACTGTTCTCCAAGCTCCTGCAAAAAAAAAGCGCCATCTTCTTAAATGTGATCTTTGCTTCCAGTTTGCATTGTGGCCTAGCCAAATGAAAAGGCCAGCAAGGGCAGCCACATCCAGCATATTGAAAAATAGTGTCATTGGCCACCTGTTGATTTTCTGTCTGTAGGTGGTCATATGGGCTACGTGGTCAAGGTTATCCACCCCACCCTTGTTTTTATTGTAGTCATGGATGATGTCAGGCTTTCTTTGCTCTCTACCCACTGACAGGTCATGGTGCATGATTGGCATCAACAGCACAACTTTGGACTTCTCTGGAACATAGGAAACTAGGGTGAGTTCCCCATCAAAAGCAAAAGCAGAGTGGAGGATGGCCATCCATTAGTTACCATGGATACCTGAAATGGACATGGATGAATGATGATCTTTCAGATGCATCTACCCAAAGTGGCCAAACAAGTCTAGGTCTGTCATTTATACAGAAATTGCATTGGGGTAACAAGTTACCCTGATGCGTTAACATGGGCTTGGGGTAAGTTGTTACCCAATATGGAAAAACACATCCACACCTGGGGCAACGTGTTATCTTGGGCAGTTTTTCATCCACAGAGAGCAAACCATTCATGTAAGCTGGCTGTTCCTTGTCACTGGCACTGAAGAGCACAATATCCCCAATGTCCTAAAAAGAAAAATGTTTAGAATTAATTAACTTTAAGATACTGCACAAAATATGCATCTGGGGTAGGAAATTACCCCATGGGAAAGTATGAAGTTGAAATTGCAGCCTCTTCAATGAAACACACTCATCATCCCATGTACATACTGAAAATATTTCACTACATATAACCCTCAAAGCATTTATTTCAAGACGGGTTTTAAAAGTGACAAATAATATTTGACCACGCTTCGTATATAAATACAAAGTCAGATTCTTGCGCTTGATACTTTCCACGGACATGTCCAACTTCTCTTTTAATTTCTACCAATGTCGATTCTCAATAACCACACAGAAAAAGGTGGAATCTATTTAATTTGTTGCACAAATTTCAGTGGATATATTGTCTATAGCACACGTTGCGTTCTCGATTCTTTCACAGAGTAGAGAATCTCAAACCATCTTGAAGACTCAAAGTCAGGCACTGATGATAGCAACAAAGTCAAGTTTCACATGTTGTCTCACAAGCTGTGAAGAAGGAAAACTGTGCCTTGTGATTCGTGGACAAAGCCACGACGAATGCTTTGGGCTCTCAGGATGCATTTTTTATCAATGTGAATGGCATGTCATTCATGAAAGCCACATATAACACCATAACACTTTTTTCTAAACGTGTCTTAATGGGTGTTTTACCATTTCCACCAAAAGGAGTATTCTCTGTTTTGATGGATGTTCCTTGCCTGGCATATTTCAATCTCCCCACCTCCCCTCCCTTCTTTTTTTTCTTGTATCTATTTAAAAGATTTATGACTTTTTCATTGTTCTGCCTGGAACTTGGCCAAATGTCGAGATCAAAAATCCCCCCTGCCAAAAAAAAAAAATTTAAAAAAATCCCCCCTCACCAAAATTAGGGTGACCAGAATGAAACAGGACCTGTGGAAAAGCCTTGAATTGTGGGAAAGGAAATATTCCCCAATACCATGGAAACACATTCCATTTTCCAGTTGCTCCTGAATAAATGAAGCTTGTGTTCTCTAATTCCCAGACTCCAATCTCAAGCACACCTAGCTTTAAAGTACCTGGGAATACTGTTAAAAACATCAAGGTTTCATTGAACAATGTTGTTGCAGTTTTAGCAGCAAAGCTTTTTTTTTCTCTCCCCCCGCTTCAGGAAATCACCATCAGTGTTCTCTAAAAAGCATCTGCAAAATATCCACAATCCACAAGGTGCTTATAAGAATTAGTCTTAGTAGCTAAGACTCTACCATGGTGCTTCAAGCCCTTCTCGTACCATAAAAATTGCTATAGTAGTCAGAAACACGTAACAAGCCCCCGCCAGCCAAGCCAAGTATTTCACTAAATTTCTTTTTTGAATTTTGAATTGAATTTTTCTCACGTAAATGAAACGTACCGTATGGCTACTATGACATGATCTTCATACAGACTAAACCATGTGAGGGTTGAGTGCAGAGTGAAACAGGAGAGGCAGGATGGCTCTAATGCATGTGCCTATGAAATGTATCTAATATGATTATTCACACGGTCATGGGAGCAGATTTTTTAGGAGACATAGCATGGCTTTTCTACATTTTGAGTTAAATTCCTGGCTGGGCTCAGAATTAGTGCTGTTTTTACACTTGGTTTACATCAGTAAGTGTTATTCCAGAGGGCCAACCTTTTGGTCGGTGTACTGTGAGTTAGTCGTGCATCCTCCCTGAGTGCCACTCCGAACCCCTTTGTCTACCCAGGCTACTGTTCTGCTTTCCGCTTTGTGCTCCCTGCCCAATCTCCTGCTCTGCTTTCTGCTTCCTGCCTCCTTCTGTTGTGTTACTTGTCTGATCTACTACATACCATACAAAGGGTGTCTATGCCACTTACCTCACTCGTGCCACAGGTTGGCTATTCGTGTGTTAAAATAATAAGGCCTCATACTGGTCATAGGAGGCCTTATTATTTTAACTCAAGGAAGGAGAGATTGTGGACGACAGAGGTTAACTTATGTCAAGAGTCTATCTAAAAGGACGAATGTATCGACACTGGAAATGTTGTATGCCTCAAAGAGAAGAGATCTGTGGAAGACCATGATCACCAACATCCTGTTTGGATATGGTACCTAGAGAGAAAGAGAGACTGGTCAGAGTGATGGTTAGTTCTTTGAACTTGTCACATCTGAAGACAAGTTTAAAGCTTCTTGGCTCCTATGGGAAATGATTTTTATTTGCATGCAGCCTTACAGCTGTATGAGAAGACATAGTTCGTTGCATCAAGAACCGACAGGGAGATCAACCCAGTCTTACAAACTGCAGCAAACTTTGCAGTCCTACATGAGATTTACTCTTGCAGAACCAGCCACCAGCCCCATCCTTTCTGGAGATGTCCTCCCAGACAGGCCCTTCCTTTCCAAAACTGTGAGCCTTCTCCAACATGCATTTACAAGGGGAGAATCGAAGAACATTTGGAAACACCTCCTTGTTTCTTGCACAGGTTGTTCTGTTAGAGGCCCTGGAGCTCACAAGTCCATTGATATCTAGGAAAATTTCTGAGGATACACTGAAAATGTGGCCTGTCAGTGTGGCCTCACCTCTGCTTCATAGGAACCTATAACTTCCCTAGCTCTCCGCACACTGCGCTGTGCTCAGTCAGGAGCTGTCCTGTGGACCCACATCCACAGCACAGCAAGGCTCTGTAATAAAGAGTACATCCAGGCTGCTTTGTCAGTGCATGACAATTTTTATACCCACCACTTTCTGGCTATGGCTTATCCCCTCCTCTCACGTGGACCACAAGCCACCTCATTTATAGGTGCATGTGATACCATGGAAATGACCGATCCCTTCCTCTAAGCCCCTGGCCTGGAATCCACAAGGTTTTCATCTTCTGCATCCCTCAGGAGACGGAGTCAAGTTATAAACACATTAAAATCTGTTTCAGCAAGGCTCAGTGTCCCCTTTGCTCACACACCCATGACCACAAGCTAAAAGACTTCACATCCCATTTCCAGTCCTCTGCGCCATTTAGTCCCCAACTCTGTTTATCTTCATTTTTTTTTTCTGTATAAAATTCATGCTTGTAAAAATAAAGGCTTAATAGAGCTAACAGACTGAAGTTAGACCCTGTGGTGAGAGATTCAGTGAAGAAGTGTGACCATCTTTTGAACATAGTGAGGGAAAAAAAGTCTTTTGTACAAAGCAAAAGAATCTGCCGGCAGTTTGCAACATGAGATCGGTCCAGGAAATATCATTCAGTTGTCTGTGATCATCCACACCTCCGAGAGAGGAAATTCTTCTGCTCTTCATCTCTCTGCATGTCTTAGGTTTTCTTCCTGTTGGCCATCACTTTAGCAAATGAAGACTTACCACACAGAATGAATCTGTCACAGCAACATCCATGGTCATGTTTAATGGAGTCTTGTTTCTTTAAATAAAAAAAAGTTTCAGGCCAGAATAATTACAGCATCTAGTCTGATCCCTCTGTATAACACAGACCACTGAATTTCACTCATTTACTCCTAAATCAAGATCAATAACTTAGATGCATAGAGAATGAGGGGTGGAAGGGACCTCAGGAGCTCATCTAGTCCAACCCCCTGCTCAAAGCAGGACCATCCCAACTAGATCATCCCTGCCAAAACTTAAAACTGACTTGAAACCACCCAATTTAAAACTAATTAAAGCCTTTTTTCCAGCTAGACATCCCAGTGGCCTGTCATCCTCAGCCCTGCCTTCTAATCACCCTCACCAGTGGTGGCCTTAGGGTTGTTGGGGCAAGAGAGTCATTTGGGGCCCCTTAGAGGCTTAATTTTGATGACCTATAAGCAAGTCAGACATTTTTTATTTCAATTTCACTTTTCCCTATCCGTGAAACTTATTCATAAGCTGCAGAAAGAACAATGTTTTTAATAACTTCACCCCCAAAAAAATTGTGGCAAAATTTTGGGTCCCCCTGAAGTGTGGGGCCCCGGAGCTGTCATCTGGTTTGCCCTCCCCAAAGGCCACTACTGCCCTCACCATCAGACATCTGCACCGCCTTCTTATAGTAGCTTCCCACAAAAGCTAGAGGGTAAATATTACAAAAGTATACAAATTAGGATTATGACATCCTAGAACCCTAAGGAAAATAAAGTAGGTAGAATCTGCTCTTATTCCTCCCTCAGTGGTACTTAGGCACTGAGATGCAATCCTAGTTCATCTTTCTCAAGTCCCTGAAAGAAGTTACTACAGTAATGGTGGGTCCTCCTCCTCCTTGCTGCTTTTTGTGATTTAAGGCTAGAATAAAAGTGTGTTATGAAACTAGACAGGTTGACTGGAGTTGAGCATGGTAGAAGAGAGTTGCTTTTTGGCACCTAAATTTCACTAAGACACCTTAGGTTGGGGGTGGGCAAAATGTGGCCCGCAGGTTGGATGCGGCCTGCCAGGCCATTGTATCTGGCCCATGGGGCCTCTAAAAAATTTAGAAAATTAATATTTATCTGCCCCTGGCTGTCTGTCATGCAGCCCTCAATGGCTTGCCAAAACTTGGTAAGAGGCCCTCCACCTGAAATAATTGCCTGCCCCTGCCTTAGGTGGAACAAAGTTCCTGGCCCCAGTGTCAACCCTACAGCATTTCTGGGAGACCTTGAACAGGTTACTTCGTCTTTGTATATCTCAGGTCCCTAGCTGTAAAAGACTGTTGTACCACGGAGATCTGTCCTGAGGATGAATGTGTTAAACATTGTGTAAGCTCAGTTACCATAATAATAGAGGCCAATAATAAATCTGCAACCTGATTATTAAGCATGTTGAGCACCAGTCCTAACTGGCTACAGAGGACATCGTGGTTGCATAGCACTAAGTCAGGACAATTATTTGGATGCCTATGTACCAAACTCTGTGCTTAACCTTAGGCAGCGTTGAAAATACTGGCATAGGCCCTGTTCATTTTATTCAGTGCTCCCCCTTGTTACAGGGCCAATTAAATCTGTTTGTTTTGCGTTTCGGCATATAGGGTAATCGAGACCTCTCATTCTTTTAATGCTTTCTTGGCAGCCCAAGTGCAAGCGTTAAAATGGGTTCGACAGAGATGAATTGTCCCTGGCCGCAGGAGTGAACAGGTATAAGGTGTTCAGTCTTCCTTCACTGTTACATTAGACTCTCCAAGACCCAATCGCAAACAGCTGAGTGGATCAATAACCCCTGTGTTTTCAGGCCATGCTTATTAAAGGTGGTGCATGGAAAAAAAAAAACAAAAAACTTCTCTATTTATATCTGGAACTTAATGAAGTGAAATTATCACAGCCGACAGGCGCTGGTGTTGTAATTCAGAGACATGGCTTGGCTTAAGGGGATTTGCAGGCTGTTTTTATTCCAAATAAAAAAAAAATAGTGAAACCTAATCCCCTAATCAGTTCCAATTTACATATTCACGGGTCTTGTTTCCATCCTGCTTGGAGGGGGAAAAAAAGATGGTGTTGGAGTCACGGAGTGATTATTTGATTAAGTAATTATTAATCCCAGAGTGGTCTGATTAATACTGAGCAAGCTAAACAAGTGTGCTGGAGCCTGGCTGATCACCTTAACACCACTGTAATGCACAGAGGTAAAGCTGGCAGATGCACATTTTTACCTGCTCCACACTGAGGAGTTTTGTTCCCTTGAATTCAGCTTTTTACCTCCCAAGGGGTTAATATTGTACTCAATGAAGTGTTACAAATTTGAATTTTATCTGTGGCTAAATGCAATACCAAATGCTGATCTTGATTTTCAGGCTGGAAACTCCATCCTGGATCTGTGTGTAATTCAGTTATTATATAAGTGGAAAGAAAAGAAAAGGAAAAATAACCCCTCTCATTATATGCATATATATTGGAATGAATAGGGGCATTGCCTTCTGCTGTGAGCGAGTTGCATGGGCCATGCTGTATATTCATCGGCTGATTGCAGGGTAGCTAAGATGCCCCTTGAGAATTATATTGATCTTCTAAAAGAGGAGGAGAGATGATGGGCAGAGAAATTTGGTGGAGGGGGAAGATGGGAGAGTGCTATGCCTGCAAACTTGTGCTGTATCACACACAAGGATATGCCAGGTGCAATGCAATTGCACACATATGTGTTATTTAGAAAAGATTTGTGTGTTCTGCTCTCTGGGGTACTTTTCAGTGAATTCATATGGCAGAAATGAAATAATTAAATTCATGCTAGATTCAACTAAACTATAAAAAAGTGTAACCAAATGCTACACCTGGCAGCATTAATCCCACCCTAAAGCATCTTCAGAGTCCTTCTAAACCTCACCTGCTTACCTGCTCCTTATGAAAAGTCTAGGATGATGGACATGCGGTGTCTCATGCTATTGATTAATGAATCTGAGCCCTTTTTGACCATGATACAAAAGTGAAAAGCAGAGTCAGAAGTGCCTCACTGAGCTGACTCTCTCTCTCTCATGCTAGCAGTGATGCCAGTTGATGCCATGTGGATTCAATTTTCAATAATAAGTGCTCCTCACATTTTCAGACAAAAGCATCAAGTTAATCTTGTCTGTATGTTGCATTTGTGCTTAAATATAAGCATGGGTTTAAGTGATTTGCTGAATTGAAGCCATCCATTTCCCCCCACCCCCCCAAATCTCAGCACTCCACAGCATGAAATCACTGGGAGAGCTTGTTATTTTTCCTTCATCATTGGTTATCTGCCTGTCTACTTCTTGATCCAAAGGAGATACTTCCAGATCTCTTACATTACATAATTAACACATATTGGAGGCAAATGGTTTGCAGGCAACTGGCAGGAGGAAATCAGGATTGCTTTATGACTGATTTGCTAATGAAATTTGTACAGTCCGTTACAAATATTTTCATGAGTTCCCCTTGGCCTTTCCTTTTTTTGTGTGTATTTAGCCAAATTAGCAGATTTCATTGGACTCTGACAGGCCACACCATGAGCGCTTCTGCTGTGGCCTCAACCTTGCAAAGTCTTGGGCTGTCAACTGCGCACCTTAGCACCCGCGTCTCCCCCAGCCCCTGTTCCCCTTCTGAGCATTAGCAGTATGCAAACTGAAATGATTATAGGCACTACAACCCAATCTTCTGATGAACAAGCAAATTTAAATTCCCTTTGCATCATTTTAATGCAATGCAATATAAATGAATGGCATTAGGGAAGTTATTTATTGGTAGAATACGGTAGGCAATCCACAGGTCACTTTGCGTGTTTATTTTTCCTTTGAAAAAAACTCACGCCCTTTGTTCAGTCCATCATGTGGCCCTTGATAAGGTGTGAATGAACTTTTAGGTCCATGAAATTCCTATTTGTAAAGCTTTGTTCATGGATCCAGAAATGCTGACCCACGTCCACTGCCTTTGAAGCAGGCTGCTGCCCTGTAGACAGTCACATGAGTTGGATAAAAAGCAGGAAGAATAGCCCCCATCTGCTGAGATCACTGGAGATGAATCAGCAGAGGATAAAAGCAGTGATCCCCACGTTACAATTCAAATCACAGCAGCGAGCCTCTTAGCAGAATAATTGTAGACTGAAGCATCATGCAGGTGGCAATTGCAATGTGAAAAGACAAGAAAAAAATCTATTCTATTCCGGTTGTTCGGCCACTTTCATTACAGAAAGGTCCCGGCACCTTCCAGTCATGCATTAAGTGTTGTGACTGTCACCTGTTTCTATTCCCTGCATCCACCACCTCATGTGGGTTTGCTAAGTAAGGGGCTATCTATACCTTGTCCCCACTGCAGGACCCCGAGCACCTCTCATCCACTCACTCATGTTTTCACATGCCAAATCTTGAAAACTAGCAGGAAGACTGCTCTGGGGACAGACCACTGGCTTCTTTCAAGACTGTCGTAGACCCACCCCACACACATCCGACTTTGCAAGAAAACCAGTCACATTGAACTGCTCAGATGCACATTTCTGCCACGTTTGCTTTATGCACCCATGCATTAATGGGTCATCTTATGTCCACACAAAGTCAGCAGTTGCTTTTCAGTTGATCTCCTCGAACTTCATCACAAATACTCGTACAAGTGAACCTGTTCAGCTTTTCTGTGGAGGGGGTTGACTTCAACTGGTTATGAACCTTAGGCTCTTCATTTAGATCCTGAGCTGAATGCCTGCAGATGAGCTATCCAGAGGCATCGTTGGACTGGAATCCCATAAACTATTATGGTCCCTTTTATATATCCCCTTTCTTGTTGCTCTGTCTGCTGTAATTGTATATAAAGACACTTCTTTACTTGAGCCCTTACTAAAAATTATATTGGGCTTATATTGACACAAATAAAAATCATTAAAAGGGGTGGGGAATGTAGATCATTCAGGTACATTTGGACTTGAAGGTAGAATGATGGTAGGAGGAGATGGGAGAGATGCATTCAAATTTTCTCTGTGTGGGGATTGTGTTATTCATTGTGTTATTCATCACTCAAAAGAGCTAGCATGAGATAGGAATGGGTCGCCAGAATCCAAGAAAGGAAAGCAAAAGTTTATTGTAACGTCTCAGTTCTCAGAAACTGCTCTCACTGATTCATCTACCCAGACTGTTGTTTCCTCTGGCCATGTGAGTTTTTTTTTTTTCTCATTGATATCATGCTTCTTCATATTTTGTGTAGAAAGAGCGAGTGAAAGAGGAACCCTCTCTGTCTTCTAATCAACCTTTTCTTCCTCTTTTCCTTCCTGCTTGATTCATTCAAGGATGGCACAATATGTTCTGTGATGTCATAATGCGTAGCCATAAATAGGACTGTGCCTCATAACCACTAATTATGGTGGATGGCCTTGCACAGAGTGAAGTTTACTTATGTTCAGAGGATGAGTACAAGGTCTTTGGACCATGCATAATTGAAGGTCTCCATGCAGAAGTGTTTCATCTCTAATAAATCAGACAGGAATTAGGGAGTCAAAGTCTGGAAGAATTTCTTTAGGTGATATGAAAGGAAGACGAAGGCTGGTCAAAAAAGGAAATCCGTTTTTTATTTATTTATTTATGTATAGCATTTTCCAGCACTTCATTTAAAAATAAAAAGAGCAGAACCATGTCAGTTTCCAGAATGACTCAAAATAGCACATTTTACCAATTAAAAAAAAAAAATCATTCTGAGGGTTTTTTTTTTCCTATTTCAGCCCAAGACTTCTGTTTCATTTTAAGATTTTGATGTGAGTTTAGCATTTTGTTTTGAGATTCCTGTACTCTATTAGATGTTAAAGCCACAAAATGTTTCAGCATTTTCAACAGGAAAATGCTCAAGGTTGATCGCTTTTGTATGACATGCAAAAATATTAAGAAAAGGCTGTTTTAACAGTGGTGCACAGATACTTTCTTTGGAATGTTTTTTGTTCCACAAAATCATTTGGAATTAGGAGTCACCCCAAGTCAAGATCAAACCAAATAGAAAAAAAAAGATGAAACAGATATTTTTTTCAGCCATTTTTTTTTAGGATACAGTTAAGTATTTAAGGTTGCTTGTTAAAAAAAGATCCAGAAAATGTTCCCAAGTGTTTAGTGGGAAGAGGGTGTCGGGATTCTGGTGAAAGGGACCAGTTCTGGAGACCAACATCTGCCATTCATCGGTAGAGTTGGCAAACCACACCACACCCAGCAGTAATGTTAGCTTCTGCACTCTCATCCGCTCAAATTGATCTCAGCAGAACCACTTCCCGGAGTCAGCGAGTAACTCTGTTCCTTTTACCTTGCTGCTAAGATTGTCCTCAAGGCTGTAAGCTGTTCCTCTAATGTGGTCTGTTTACTAGTAAATGGGCTAACAACATCTCCCACGGGCTGCCCACATTAGCTGGTGTAAAGACCAAACCAACACTTTTGGTTAATCCCAAATGGACATGGATTCAAACCAGTAACTATGTGACAGGCCATCTAGCTAGTTAGAATAGCAGTCAGTTATAGTTGGCTGAAAAAAAATGCTAACTATTTTGCAATAAAATCTTCAAAAGAAACAGAAATCTTAATTTAAAAAAATAAAGTGTGAAAAGTCAATTACCAAAAAGTTAAAAGTGTGAAATTGACTTTTCTCCAAAAAGTCATTTACCTTATCTATCTATCTATCTCTATCTATTATAGATAGAGATAGATAGATAGGCTGATACGCTATCTATCTATCTATCTATCTATCTCTATATATAACTGATACCATTTCATCTACCTATCTATCTATATCTATATCTATCACACATAGATATAGACATAGAGATAGATAGATAGATAGATAGCGTATATCTATCTATCTATCTATCTATCTATAATAGATAGAGATAGATAGATAGATAAGGTAAATGACTTTTTGGAGAAAAGTCAATTTCACACTTTTAACTTTTTGGTAATTGACTTTTTGGAAACTTTGACTTTTCACACTTTATTTTTTAAATGAAGATTTCCTTTTCTTTTGAAGATTTTATTGCAAAATAGTTAGCATTTTTTCATTTATATAATAGATAGATTGATATCATATATATAGATAGATAGATAGATGTTAAAAAATAATTCCAGATGATATTTTGTTGAACTGTTGCAGACATTGCCAGGTCTCTTTCTATGCAGCGGGCAGCTTATACCATTTAAATTGAGAGAGAGAGAGAGAGAGAGAGAATGATTCAGACTATGCAAATCAAAGATCCAAATTCACACAGGGTTCAGGAATGATCAGAGCTTGGTGTTTCCTTGAAGCCCATCTCCAACATCATCTGTTTATGCTTCTTTGGAGTTTACAGTTTGTAACCTTTCAGAAATAATTGTAGAAATCTGAATAATTAATAATCTGAGTTATTGGACTATGAGATCTGTCCCACGGAGTCAAACTATTGAACCACATATCCTGTCTCTAGGATGCCCTTCATATTTGACACTTCATATACTTAGCCAAGATAATAAAATACTTTCTTTAACCTATATAACATCTCACCCTGGCAAAGAGAAGATTTAAACATAGATTACTGTCCACCCCCTCCCTAGAAACTGAGTCTGTGTCTTGTCCAAGATGAACAACTGTGATGAGCTGGAAACATTTTTTGGGCAGGATAGGAAATGGTTCTCACTAGTTACTCATTCCAGGTTCGATCTGCTAACACTTTGCCTCCTTAAAGGGGGTTTTGAATCACACAACATAAAACCTTGTCCAGAGAATTCAGGGTGCCCAAGGAAAACCTCTTGTGGAAGGTGGAAATACATGTCGTAAGACTTAGCGTCTAGTGTCTTGATTTTTCCCCCATCATGTTTACTTCCTGTATTTTTATATTTACTTAAGCCCTCCATTAGTTTATTAGCTTGACAGCAGCCCAGTTAATTAGACCGTCTTCTCTCCACTACTGTAAGTGGCACATTTAGCTCCCTGAGTGCACACAAAATTTAGTGCCGCTGCTGCCGCACTTCTCAAAACAAATAAAAGATTTGCAAACTACCCACCAAGCATCCAACATAATTAAAGTGCATTTGTTACCTTTCGGCACCAGCACACAATCGAGGCCTTGTAAGAAGCAAGCACTCCCCCCGATTGGCCTGTTTTTCTTTGAGAGGGAAGTGTGCCAGAAATGCTACCACCCTAGGTAACCTAAGATCTCAGGGAGCAGCAAATGGACAGTTGCAACCAGCGTGCTGGGCTGTGGGGAGATCTATATGAATGTGAATGTCTATATCTATAGCTATATATATATGCAAACATGCACATACAGAGGAGTATAGTTCTCTGGGGGGGGAGGGAAAAAAAAGAGATGGAAAGCCTCCTCGAAATTGCCCTCCATGCACAGGTATGTAAATGACTCTGGAGTCTTGCTGTCCACTGCTGCCATCAATTACAATGTTATTCAAGATAAAACAAACACCATTTCAATTAACTGCATGTACAGTGGTGGTTAGGGGCACGGGCAGGGAAGAGGAAGCAGGGGAAATTTTGGAAAATTGAACTTTTTTTTTTTTCTTCTCTAGATATGCACAAATAGAGGTTGCCTTGAGGTACTGTGTGCATAGCCATGAATGGTGTTAATCTGCCAGGGAACGCTGTCGTACTGAAAGTGAACATGGGAGGAAAAAAAAAGTGATATTTAAAAAAAAATTATCCAGTTCCTCCTGGCTTACATTAACCCTTCGTGTGCTTTTAGAAGTCCCTTAGAGAAGAAATTTCCGCGTAATCTAGTGCATTACTGTCGCTGCAAGAGATGGACCCTAACCCTAAAAGGACTTGTGTCAGGGGACTTGCTAAGGAGAGTCCTTTATATCATATGAAAAGAAAGAGTTTTCATAACGATACTTGGCAATGCTTGGTTCATTCCTGTCAGCTATTTTCTCATGCATAGAATTGTTTTAACAATGTTTGTGAGTGTTGGCTGGATAGGGCCATCATTAGAAAAGGGCTGGTAAGTTAAGGGACGGCTGATGGAAGAAGAATAATCTTGTCTTTAAGGGTCTGGGAGATTGCATTTCATTTCCCATCTGTGCCACTATATGTGATACTGGACTTCTTGTGAGCACTTTGGGGTAGATACTTGGCTTAGCGTCATGGGCATCCTATTCCCAGCTGAGGATCTGTAGGTGCCATAATCCAAATCATACCTTCTGCTCACAGAACATCATCCCATGCAAGTCGAGAAGTATTTAATCCAATCCCTGATGATATAATCCCAAATAGATCATTCACAAATGAGCCATTCATCTGATGACTTTCACCTCCCTTTCTCAGCATGGATTGTCTGCGACTGACTTCCCATTTTCTCAAATGTATTTGCTCTTTGAAACTATTCAGCAAAAGTCTTTCTATCCTAGAGCTGTGACTTGCAGAGTGGTCACTTGCCATCATCATGGGTGTTTGATGCTCAACATCTGAAATGCATTTGATTTATTTGGACCGGGCACACAAGGAACACGGCGGTGTGGTTTTGTTTCCATGACTAGATGAGTTTCACCATTTACCTGGCTGAAATGTTAATTGTTTAATTATTCAGGTGTTTTTTTGTTCAAATTCACCTAGCACAGGGATGAACACAACGGTTGTATGCTGCAGCTCCAAAGGCCAGCATGATTTATATCCAAGTTGTTTAAATGTGACTTGAGCAGTCCATTGGCGTTTCAGTCATTCTCTATTTAGCAGGCAATGACAAACTGTGGATCCAAATATCCTTGAATTTGGAAGCTGGGCAGAACAGCACCTGACCCAGATCTCCCAGCTGATCCTTTCCTTCTGTAATGAAGAAAATCAGGATTCTAGATCCAAACTCCCTCGACATTGTAGGGGAATCTAGGGATATGAGGTCAGAGCACCAGATCCTGATCCTGACCTGTATTTTGGGAACTGGAATTGTTTCCCATTTCATTTCCAGAATACCAATGCCCTCCCAATTGGTATCCCTTCAAAAACGATGGCTTATATACTCCACCCACTGCCAAAAGTCACCCTAAGCAAAGAGTCAAAGATCCCCGCTGAACTGCAGAGGTAGCTTTGGTTTCCCTGTATATTTCCCAGGACTATTAACAGACTAATATAATGAGAAATGAACTGAGGTTAAAGAATTCAGTACATCGTGTATTTTCACTGAAAACACTGAGTGCGTCAGGGGACCTGCCAAGGGGAGCGTTTAATATCATATGAAAAGGAAGAATTTTCATAATGATACTTGGCAGTGCCTCCCTCTCTCCCCATGAATGAAGCTGTCGGTGCGCTCCCTTCTCAGCACAATGGCAGCCCAAGCTATTTTCACTGAAAACAAGTAGCAGGGACTGAGAGCTGAGCATCGGGTGTCTTCCTGACTCTGGCACTGCCCTGCTCGGTGACTCTGAGCAAGTCATCCCCCTCTCTGGCCTTATACCCATTTTACATACAGGGAATCTAAGGAGGCTGACACCACTTTGGTAAAAACTTTTAAATTTATGAATAAAAAGTGTCACATAAGAGTGAAGTATAGATCATCATCACTATCAGAGCATATATTTTTTTTTACATATAGGGATCCAGGAAATTAACTCCTTAGGGTATTCAAATCCCTGAAAGCAGTATCATGTATCTTCTGGAGCTTTCCCTTTAAGACTGTAAAAGCTCTTTCAATTGAGTATCATTCGGCTGCTTTACTGTAGTAAAAAGATCCTATTGGTTTTTTATTGGGTACTGTCCCTTCTAGCTCCAGTGACCTAGAGGAAAAAGAGCAAACAGCAAGAGTGCACTGAATGATAAAATTCAACTCTTTTACCAGTATAGGTCTCCATAATGCTGCTAGGGCAGTTAAAGAAATGCCATGCTGAGTTCATGTGTTAGCAATAAGGAATAGAAGAGGTTGACCTTCAGCCAGAGAGTGGGCCAAGCCCATAAATCCAGTGCAAACGCACAGACAATAACTTTGTGGCTCTTGCTACGACTGCCTTTGTAAAAGGAGCAGTGACTTAATTAGGATCAGCCAAGGAAGGTATTTGCTATCTTACTCCAGCAGGCCGCGTCTACATGTGCAGCAGATGTCGCAGTTGTTACTGCGCAGTCATTTAATATTTGCTTATGCAAGCACTAAATGACTGTTGAGCGACCAGCATTACTGCGCAGTAACATTGCCGCACGCTTTTTGCCTGATGCTACTGTGCCGTAGCAATGAGCTACGGCGCATTAGCTCATTACTGCTGCGCAGTAACATCGTCACATGGTTGGTGCACGGCAATGCTCATTGCTACAGTGCACCAGCTCGTTGCTACTGCACCGTAGCATCTCATGTAGACCCTCCTGCAGAGAACAACCTGCCCACTCAGCCTGGCAACTGTGCCCATCACCATTATGAAGTGCTCTATCTGCATCTTGGGTGTTATAGCCCTAGGTCACCTAGGTCAAAAAGGAGCACCACCAGGGACCATGTTCTAGTTGGGTGTACAGCATTCAAAGACCCAGTATGGACAGTATTTTTTGCTTCCTCTAAGATGCAAGTCATGCTGGGCAGAAGAGTTGGTCTGCTGCATGGGGGAACCCACACAAGGTCAGTGTGGCACTCTCTACTCTGTGTCTACTGGTCCATGGAGATGTTGATGTGCCAACTGCAGCCTTAGCTATCAAAGATGAGTTCTTTTAGCCTAGGCAGTTGTAGCTTGTGCTTTTGATTTCCAGAGGTCCCAGGC
>NW_005842380.1:1119102-1124101 GCF_000455745.1 Alligator sinensis | reverse complement strand
AAATAACCCACCAGGGTTTCCAGGCCTATTGCAGGTAGGCACAGGGAGCCCAAGGTACCATGGAAGGGGCTTCCTACGTACCTACAAATGCATGATCCTGTAAAGCATGGGCTTTTGAACATGATCTTCATCCAAAGAAGTAAGAGCCATGCAATCACAGAGAAGAGTGTACGGGAAAGATGCTCCTGCGAGAGAAACTGGGAAGGTTGTGTTTGGCCGTGGAATTAAAGGGATGTGCCCTGGAACAGTAGAGCAGCCAAAGTACTCTCTGTAAAGAAGAAACCTGTTGACATTAACATCATGTTCTCTGACATTTTGTGTTAAAGTAACCAAGGATCAGCTGGGAGGCTGCTGGTTCTTTCCAGATTTGGGCACTATCTCTTTAGGAAGGTCTAAAATAATTCATCATTTATGGGTACCGGCATAACAACCCATGAACAGAGACACACTCCTGGGGTACATTTATGTTTGTGGTAGACAGGAACATCTGGTTCCTTTCTGTGAAACTCCTGAATGACAAGATAAATCATCAGGAGCTGCTTGATTTATTGTGGCACCATATATATGCACACAGTTTCCTCAGCAAGTCCTATCCACCTAGAATGGACACATCCTGAAAAGGGTCCATCGTTCTAACTCAGGGCAGCATCTCCAAGTACTCGGAGGTTTGAGGTTGAACCTCTCTGGGGTATATTTGGTCCAAGTGGAAAGGAAATATTCACAGTTATCAAGATGATGAGATTCCCAGGACTCTTGGTTTCTGTCGGTTGTGAAATTGCAGAGGGAGGTCATGGCAAGCCACAAAGAACTGAAGACGAAAACAACTCCTTTCCCAGTTATCTAGCATTTTTAACCTTGCTAAAGCTTTGGTTCAATGCCTAGATGACCAGTGGGTCTTATTGTCCCCTCTCTTGCCAAATGCCACCTATGGAGAAGATAAATATTCAAGTCAGTCTCAGCGAACTGAGCTATTCTCTGTATTCATAGTTTCATAGTTATTAGGGACTGGAAGGGACCTTGTAAGATCATCAGGTCCAGCCCCCCTGCTTTGGGCAGGAAAGACTGCTGGGATCAGATGACCCCAGCAAGATGGGCGTCAAGACTTTTTCGTTGTTGCTTATTTTCTTCTAACCTTCCAATGCACTTTGGGAAATGCTGAAACACTAGCAGAATCTGCTTTTTCCCTTTGTAGGAACAAATTAGAAAATATATGACATGTAAAACAGGGAATGGAATAGGTAATGGACACATATAATGTCGAAGTATAATATGGACATCTATGATATATTTTATACAAAATCCTATGGTTCCTCTTATGTTCTACTGTGCAATCCAGCTCTCACTGGAGTCAACAGAAGAGCCTCAGCAAACTAGCCCCCACTGGTGCTCCTATTCAGCTCCTATTTGGCAGTAACTACACGTGCAAAGAATGCTATTTGGCTTTACTGTGCAGTAGACTAATTTACTGTGCAGTAAGCACCTGCACGTGGAGACGATAATGCTTTACGGTGCAGTTAATTAGTCTACCGCACAGTAAAGTGTCTTGTGTAGACACAGCCAACTAAGTCTTGATTCGGATAGAAGTTCCAGTGTAGCCCCTAACAAGTTTAGCCTCAGTCAGGTTGTACAAAGTCTTTACCAACTGGCTCTCAGGTGGCACAAACACTGAATTTAAAAGGAGTTCACCCTAAAAAAGGCCCTTCAAGCAAGCTCTTGATTCTGCAAAGTCAAAACCAGTTTTCTAACAATAAAATGGGTCAATTGAGAGGATCATCCTGCATTTTCAGGGGCTTGATAATTTCCAGCAGGAGTTAATTGAATGCTGTTGCAGGAGAACAGAGTTCCTTTCCTAGTCTGAATTCTGCCAGGTCCCCAATATAAAGCGAGCAAAATGTATTCTTGGGTAAGGACTGCAGAATTTGACACTCTTCCCCCCCTCTTTTTGATAAATATGGTAAGACCCTCATTTCCACTGTGCAACAGATGCTGTTCTAATACCTGCAACATGTTTAAATTGCTCCAAGGGACCAAGCCAGGGCATGTGATGAAGCTGTGCAGGATGGAAAGGCCTGGGAGGGAAAGGAAGAGAGAGACAGAATAGCAATCTGAGTTTTATTGAGTGTGTCATGGGGGAGGCGTCCTTTTTTAAAAGAAGAAAAAAAAAACCCTGAGGTGGCCCAAGGGAAAGGCAGGAGTTAGAAGCAGCCCCACCTGAGTGTGTCTTGGGAGGAAGCCTACTGCCTCATATTTTTTAAAGGGAAAAAAAAATAATAATAATATTCGATCCAGGCCAAGAATATCAAGCAGTTCATAGCTGTTAAAAAGCCAGGGAAAGCTGAGTCGTACCAGTTCAATGTTTTTCTTCCAAACAGGCTGACCACCCTCCCTTCAGAACATCTTATTTATTAAAGCAAAAGTTGCCCAACTGGAATAAAACTATGTGATATTCATATTTTTTAGTCAGCCAGGAGGTCCTCATCGATTTTTAAAGCTTCATTTCTTGGAAGTATGCACAGTGATGAGCCAGTAGCCTTGGGGAGATGCTGGCTTGAAAGCGGAGAAGGGGGAAGAGTTAAAAAGAAGGAATATCAGGCTTTCCTGAGTTGGCGTAAAGTTAGGACTGCTGGCTCCAGCACCTGAATAAAACACATGGCTTCTCCTCCAGAGGTGGTGGTTGGCCACCAGCACGAAGAGAGAGCCCTCGACGTCCCAGTCCAAACCCTTTAATAAGGCAAGCTCCACCCATGCTGTAGGCGGGGCTTACAAAACTGACCAGTGATGTCCCAGAATCTCTTATACATCTCTCCGGGAATGGTGGACAACACACCGATTTTGACCCAGTTACAGATATTTCAGATGATTATTTAAAAATTATAATGTGCTATTTTTTTTTATTTTTCTGGAGGATCAGAGCATTGACCGGGGAAAGAGGTGACGAGAAAAAGAAAGATCTATCTGCAGAAAGAGGAGCAAGAAGGGAGGGAAGGAGAAAATACATGACTTGGGGATGGAGTGAGTGAGGAAGGAGAAAGGAGTGAAAGACAGAATAAGAGGAGAAGGAATGAGAGAAGAGGTGAAGGACTAATAAAATGTAGAGGAGAAGAGAGATGCAATTGGAAAGGGAAAAGAGGCCAGATAAGAGGCAAGGATAAGGAACAGAAAAAGCTAAAGAAAAGATGGGAGGCTCTATGGGACCGGGGCTGCCTGGGACTGTGCGTGGCCCAGCTCAAGGCCCCATTCATTTTCCCTAGACATCAGTAATTGGAAAGAGAGTAAAAAGGGGAAAGACCTGAGGAAGGGGAGAGGGTGTAAGCAGGGAAATGGAGAGAGGGAGGGAACCCATTAGCACTTTCACTGGGAGGCCCAGACTCTGTGGCTTCGTTTGCATATACCAGTTACCTCCTAATCCTTTTTTAGCCGTGAACTGTCTAACTCAGTTGCAGGTTTTATGGAGTTATTTTAATAGCTTCATCCTGAACTGCTCATTAAAAACAACCCATTCCTGCCCATGGGGACAAAAAAACATGCAGTGCCTTTAAATATCTGACCAAACACATTAGAGAGGCTGCAGAAGCAGCGTCTCATTTTACTGTATTTTCCTCCAAGTTATTTTATTGTATTTGATTTTATTTTCACTTTTCCATTGCGCATTTCCATACCCAGCAACCCCTCACTTCTGTGCAGGACAGGCTAAGGGTTTGGGATGCAATGACAGAAACATACCTGAACCTGCACAAGAGTGCAAGCAAATGTCCAAAAGAAGTGTATCATTAAAAAAAAACAAACATTGGGAACTCTATCCTATGACGTGGAGCATTGCATGGGTAAACACATTATGTAGCACCTATGGGGTAAAAGAGATCAGCAGTGCATTGTTCCTGAGCCCTGTACAACACACGGGGTTGGATATACCAATGTTTTTAGAAACCTGAAGAATTAGATGGGCATTAAACCTACTCAGTAGGATCCTAACTCCCACTGAACACCAGTGGGGGTTGGACACTTTGCTTATTTAGTCACTTCTTTTAGGCAGCAAGTGTCATTATCAAAGCTACTAGGTCTCAAAATAGCTTGATCAGCCTGGCTTATTGCTCCAAGCCCACGGAACCTAAAATCTCCATAGACAGACACAAGAAGAGAGGAGAAACAGAGAAGTGAAGTGACTTGCCCGTGGTTACCTGAGATGGCTTCCTTGAATTTCAATGCACGTGTTTATGTTTCCACTTTCTCCATCAATTTTGCTGCTATTATCCTCATAAAATTGGAAGCCATTTCTTATAATCAGGCAACAGCTATGAGTATGTTCTCCCCAAGGTTAATCCCGGTGTTTGCTTGCACTGATCCCACTTGAATCCTGTATATTTTCACATGTCTGGGCCACCAATGGTCTCCCAGTGCTGCATATCAAACAGCTGGATGGTATGCTGTGCAAGAAGGGTGAAATGCTTTAGTTTTAATTCCATGTTTACTGCCTGCAGGTTAGTAAAGAGGTAAGGAGGAGTGAGGGAGCAGGCACTGTTTGAGAAATTCACCTCTCCTTTCAAACCTACACAGGAGAGAGAGGTACAAATAAGCAGTTCAGTTGCAGTTGCTGCTGCTTTTTAGCTTATCCGTCACCCTGTCACCATCAGATTTTCCAGGCCCATGTCATGAGGCTTCATGAGGTCCTTGTGAGTGACTAGCATGTTGTTTCTGGACAGTGCTGAGATGCAGAAGGCCAACAGAGTACTACCTATGGTCTTCCCATGGAGACCTTACATCCTCTCAAGGAGAAATTTATGAAGGCGAGTGGAGTGTATCTTCCAGTTTATCCAGGCAAAAAAAACAGCCCATAGCTTCAGCATAATTATATTATTTACACACAGTTGTCTCATAAGCAATATCTTGTGTAGAAAGGGGCTGTTGTGTCCATGAGATGTGTCCTTAACTTGGGAAAACTGTTCTTTTAAGGTCAATTGTTAATGTATAATACTCTTGTATGGATTCTGGTTATAAAAAG
>NW_005842380.1:1092385-1119092 GCF_000455745.1 Alligator sinensis | reverse complement strand
CTTCTCTTTTTCTTTGTTTCTTTGTTGTATAGGTACTTTTCTTGCATGAGGAATAGGTGAACCTCCACCACTTTGGAGGTCCCACTGGTAACCGGACTGTGAGAACAGATGCTTTGAAATTACTTGGTCACAACATGGGACGGGTGGTGGACAATGCCCGTTACATCAAAGGAAAGCAACCTTTGTCCTAAATCATAGACTGATAGAAAATGAGGATTGAAAGACCTCAGGAGGTCATATCTAGTCCAACCCCCTGCTCAAAGCAGGACCATCCTTAACTACATCATTCCAGCCAGGGCTTTGTCTACCCAGGCCTTAAAATCCTCCAAGGATGGAGATTTCACCACCTCTCTAGGTAACTTGCTCCAGTGCTTCACCACCCTCCTAGTGAGAGAGTTTTTCCTAATATCCAACCTAAACCTTTCTTGCTGCAACTTGTAGATGTGCCCCTCATCTCCAGCTGAGGAACGATGAGCATTAGAAGTGAAGCAGTAAGTAGCATCGCTTCTTCCTTATTGATATGGCAGTCAGCTCCCTCTTTATCTAAGATATTTTATTAATCATAGCAGGGATTTCCAAAGGGATTTAGAGTACTTAGGTGCCCAAGTCACACTGATTTGCAAATCTCACTTGCTTTCACTTCTTTAGCTACCCGTAACCCTATATTTTTGAGCCCTTTCTCCAATTTCCCCTTATAGGCAAGTTGCTGTCACAGGCTTAGTGAATGGAAGAAGCTGGCAGATCTGGGGTGCCTTCGTGATGAAAGTTTGAAGACAGTCATACAGAGGGAATGATGTGCTGCTCACCCATAATTGTGGGAATAGTATTAAGACACAGAGCATGACATTGTAATAGAGAGTACAGAAGAAGGCCTCTTATATGCACCGTTATACATGCATGCATACATAATGCCTATGTAACTTTATATATCTCATCAGGCACCAGCCACATCCTGGACTTTCAGGTGAAGGTATTTCACTTCTATACTGTTGGCAGGTTGCTGGTTTTTCATCTGTTGTCTGTCCTTGTTGTTTTATTATTTTAGATTAGGATCTAAGCTCAGGACTTTAACTTTGGAAACTATACATCAGATAAACAACCCAGCATGCAAAAACATCACTTGTAGGGCCAATGGGCTTTGATGAACTTTTCTGAGTTTGGTTTGTTGAAAAAAAAATCAAGCTGCCAGCAATTCTTAAAACACCAAGCCTTCTCTTTGGTATCCATCCCCAAAATGGGACATGGTATTTGACAAAGACCTCATTTCAGCAACGCAGCAAAGTTTTTTGGGGCAGGAAACCTAATGCTCTATGAGAGTCCTTCCTTTAGGGTTATTACGTACATCTAGCACCTCAGACACAGAAAATCAACAAACTGAGCTGCATCATTTTTGGCAATAAATGTGAAGCATCGTGGCTTCCAGGTAATCTGGGGACCAACGGACTGATTTCCTCTGAAACCGGGGCATCTGAGAGGCATGTTGATGTTCAAACTGGTTGTTGAGAACCCATTACTATGAGAAAGCAGATTGGAAACCGAGTTGGAGGACGATGATGTTGGATGATTTATTTTTTAAAAATCAAAGATAGAAATCTAGCACCCAGTGGGTTTTCTTAGCTCTCCTTGTCTTGTCCTGCATTTGTAGAAATGAAGACTCATTTCTTCCACACGGCAATAAAGAAGTGCAACTCTTAGTAGATTGACTGTGACAGCTTTGGTTAGTTTGGCTCATGCAGGACTCCACCTATACTCAGATCAAACCCCGAGGGCCCTTGCCTGTGTTATTGCATTTCATGCTTACACACAAGAGATCAGAGGCTGCCCAACGTATTTCGAGTGAAGAGCAACCAAACGTAAGCCAGTAGTGATGATGGCTCTTCTAAGTTAATTCAGGAGAGCAAGTCACAAGCAGGGCAGAAATATGGGCCACTTGGAATCAAAGTGGGAAATTGTGAGAAAGCAGTGCAGGGAGCAATCCTAGACTATTTCTAGGGTTATTATAGACATTAGCTCACTTTCCCTATGTCAGTGCAGCCTTTCAAGGCTTGCAAAGACACAGGACTGAGGAGGGATGACATGTTTTTCTTATGTCCTTCAGTCATCTAGGGCAGGGCTTCTCAACTTTTTATTCTGGGGCCCAGGATCTCCAGTCTCCAGCCAAGTCTCATAGCCCATGTTCCCTCCACTCCTGCAACTTCCAAGCCCACCTCCTAGTTCATGTAGCCCTGCACCTGGAAAAATTAGCTTATGACACTAAAGTGGCTTCTATTTTGGGAGGAGGATGGCATCTCAGGACATTATGTGCACTCCAGCCCCGGTGAGAATGGTTGGGCAGGAGAAAGTGGCCAACAGCCTCTGAAATCCTTTGTGAATCAACCCTTGGAGCTCCCTCAAAGTACCTTTGCTTAGTCCCAGCTAAATCCTTGGACAACAGTGAGCAGCAAAGTCATTAAGTGTGATGCACTTCACAACTTGCATAAGGTCTAGAATTGCCGACAGGAAAGAGATTTCCAATTTGCCTGCACGTGTGTGTACATTAGCCTTCAACAAAAAAATGCTAGTGACATTTGGCCTGCAGCAGTGCCATGGGTTAGTGAAATACCACAAAACACTGAGCCGTATAATCACTAGACATCATTTCCTGGGGGGAAAAAAGTAACTATAAACAATCCACATGGGCTGGAAAAAGCTAGGAAGCATAAAAAATGCAAGTTTGTATCTTCTGTAAGATTTAAAAGGAAAAGGTTCCTTTGTAAAAATGTTCATGTCTCCATGGGCATGTCTACACGCGCATCGTTACTGCACAATAACTTAGGTTACCGCACAGTAACTATGGTGACCTATGCCGACTTGGGAGTAAATTTGCTACCTGCAGTAACTTAGGTTACTGAGCAGTAACTATGGCAACTTATGCTGACTTTCCTACCTGCATGATGCAGGTAGCAAATTTACTCCCTAGTAGTTACTGCACAGTAAGGCACATGTAGATGCTTTACTGTGCAGTAACCCTGTTTGTGTGGACCGACTTTAGTCCCAAGTTAGTCCACACAGAGCGTTACTGTGCTGTAATGTCTGCACGTGTAGATGATGGTGTAAAAGCCATGAACTGCACAGTAATGCACATGTAGACACTCCCCATATATTCTGTTTTTAGGTGGACGAGACAGTCACCGTAACAGATGATCTTATAGGTAAATTATTGCTTGAGGTTAAAGGAAACCAAGCATTCTATTGTCAGACCTGTTTCACCCAGAATTAAAAATTAAATTCAGAAATCTTTAGTAATAGCGATCCAAGAATCCAGTGGCCACAAGGAGAGATCATATTTGGGCAAAACCCCTTTGGTTAA
The DNA here is from genome assembly GCF_000455745.1 of Alligator sinensis. NCBI lineage: Eukaryota > Metazoa > Chordata > Crocodylia > Alligatoridae > Alligator > Alligator sinensis. Next base: position 1,115,743 of record NW_005842380.1, on the reverse strand, counting down.
AGAAAAAATTGTGCATGCAGATGTGCACAGATGTCAACACCTGTCACCTGTGCTTATAGCTGTTCAGAATAAACCAATGACCAATGCCCCCCCCCCCCAAAGTCAATAATATGCAGTTGATTCTGCATCACAAGCTTAGAAGACTTTGTTTGTATTATACAGGGTCAAATTATGTCACAATTCAGATCACATCTTGGTTTTAACTGTTAGCAAAATGGTTACCAATATTTTTCAAATATAAAGAAAGGCTTCAGGGTAAGTGATTTTTTTATAATCGTTTTCAATAACATTTTCCACTAAAATGTTGTAAAGACTGGGGGGAAATGTATTTTTTTAGGTTTTTAACATCTGTGTTTGTGCAAAAAAACCCAAAAAAATCAGGCTCTCAAAGAAGCTACTTTTGCTGTAAAGTATTCAGTCTCTACTCTGCATTTGGCTATTCACTTATTCAAAGAAAATTGAAATGTTAAGTTTCGGTACTCAAATATTTACCTGAAATGACTGTTCCATGTTGGTTGTGGACAGATTACAGGGTCTTGTTCAATGATTGTTCAACATTATTCAGGAATCAGGGCTGGAAAGAAGTCACTGAGAGGCTTTGTGTTCAGCTTCACATAAGACCTTTTGACTGTATGGTAGCCAGTACAAAGATCTGTAACTTGACCTGCACTGGTTAGCTGTATTGGTCATGTAGTATTGATCTACTCCTTAATATATAGTATTGATCTACTCCTTAATATATATAGTACATTCAGCAAGAGAGCAGGTGCATGCTACTTCAAATCACCTGAAATATTCACCAGCAAAAAGGTACTTTTTATCTGGTATAGATTAGATACGTTCCAAAAGTCAAAAAAGCATTTGTGTTTTAATTGCTACTCTCAATCCTGTTCCACGACAGGAACAATAACAGATCAGATATATTTTCTATGTATATTTTTAAACTGTGTGGGAAAATGTTTTATCTATAGCTGACGTAATGGAAGCCAACAATAAATATTTTTCTACCAGTAATTGCTATACATCATCATATGGTTGGAGGATTAAACTGCTGTATTTTGTAAAAAGCTTTACATTATGTTGTTTCCTATAACACTATGTCTCCGCTATTGCTCTCTTCTGTATGCTTCATTTCTTTTAAATAACTATTTCATTTTTAAATAACTTTCAATTTAATTCATTACAGTTGAGATTTTTCCAAAATGACTAGTGGAACGGTCTGAAAGTTTTCCACTGGCAGTTTTCTTCTTGCAGAAAAATGGCTTTTTTTTTAAATAAACTGTTTACTGCAAGAAAATGTGCATGGCCATCTCCATTTGTCATGGTTTATGAACAAATGAAAACACAACGACCAAAACATATTTGGTTTGTGACAACCATAAAGCGGCTTTGGCACTTTTGGGGGAGTTCAGATTTTTAATAAGATCCCCAAAATATTCCAGTAAAAAGTGCAATAAAAAGTAGGAGATTGGTTTTCTTTTATATTCACTATTTCTAGGACTGGTGATTTTGCATGCTTCTGTTCCTGGCATTTGCCGGTTATTCACTGAATGGCCCCATCGTGCGTTTCTGGGGTGTTAGTAGGGATGAGAAAGAGCAACAGGTACAGCACTAACTGTACTTTAAATAAAGCGTGCCACAAAAACCAGGAAGACAAGATTACTTCTTCTTATGAAGTTTAGCGGCAGGACATGTTGCAGGAAGTGTCAAGGCCAGAAACCAAGTCTTCCTCGCTGCCCCGACAGTTTTCACTATCAGACGAAAATGATTGAATCAAATTTGATTGAGACTCTGATGATATGCCAATAATAAGTGGCAAGGAGAGGAAATCCCAGTTTATATGACTCACCGTTTTTGTGCAAATATTAACTTTGGCTGGTAAGCACCTCTTCTTGTATCACTTTTCCAGATCTGAGAGGAATTATACCACGTCTAAGAGCAAAGCTAGCTTGGCTACACTGGACTGCAGCCTTTGGTTATTTGGATAGCTTTCATTTTTAACAATGTTTTGTCTATTTATTGTTTCTGAAAAGGTAAGGAAAATATATTTTTTCCCTTGCCACTCTAATCCCTGTGACTATCCCTGTATCGAATTCTGCACCATTGAGAAATTCAGGGTCAATGCTGGCAAGAGGCATGATGGTGGGTAGCCAGGGTTTGCTTTGCTATGCGCAAAGCAAAACAAAACCTTAGAAGCTGGCAGTTCAGACCTCTCTACCTCCCAGTGTCTCACTGAACTCAAAACCCACCTAGGCTGCAAAGCTTGCTTGTTCCTGGGGCTCCTTTGGGAAAAGAAATGTTGGTGGGCACTTGAGCAAATCTTTCACTTGACAGATGATTCCTGCTATCAAATTCCTACTAAAGGTTGGATCCGTGAACATGGAGAGGAGAATGGCTCAATGGATGGGAACATGACCAGGGCTCTGATGAGCTAGGATCCGGTCTCAACTGCGGTCTTAAGCAAGTCTTTGCAGTTTTCTCTTTTGTAGGATGGAGATAAGGACGCTTCCTTCCTTTGTGAAGCAGCTTGAGACTGATGGGCTGGAAACACTGTGTAAGGGGGAGATATAATGGCTGTTATAAGCCAAGACAGATGGGGCTCCTACATGACACTAGCCTAGCCTGACCATAGACCTTTGAAAGCATGTCCTTGGCAGTGAATTCGGTTAGCAGTCATCCCCTGCAAAGCCACCTCTTTATCTTCCTTCTGATCCCTTTCCTGCCCTCTCGTTTGCAAAAGTGCCTGCAAAATCTTGGCAACGTGTAGACTGGCAGTGCCAATCATAGTGGGCAGTACAGTCCCCTTGTGTTCGATTTGTCTCTATCCACGTCTTGTTGCTCGTTGTAGATACAGAGAAAAACACACGGTCCTTGGGGCAGGGGGCACTTTTATGTTGTCCTATGTTTGTACTTCTCGGAGAGCAACAAAGTCTTGGTATGCAACAGGAGTTGCACGTACTCCTGTTACCCCAAATAGCACCACCAATTTTACTACTCACAAAAATAATAGCATCCTTTCACAAGTCAATGGCAAGGGCGCAGCCAAAGCTGGTTTCTTAGAAGTGAAGACGTGCGTTGCTTTACTTCACGAAAATTGTTCCAGGTAATAAAACAGGAAACCTCCTGGGCTCCAAAAGAGGAGTTTCATGCAGTTGCCTAACTGGATTAAAGGAATTACTTTGGGGCTTTGTAGGAGACAAAACTAAGTGCATCTCATGAGGTGAAAATTTTTATTTGAACCACATTGCTTGGTTTGCTAGATTCAATAGCAAACATATTTAGAGTTACTGAAAAGTGGTTGGAATTGGAATAATGCATTTCATTTGGAGGGATCTCCAAACACTTTTTCAGACTGTGGGCTTCACTCTCTTCTCCCTTACGTTTGCATAATTCCTTTGACTCAAATGTTGGTGCAAGAGGAAAAACGAGGTCCTATGAGCACAGGATGCCCAGTCATTCAAATGCCGTCACCCCTCAGATTCCACGTCCCACCATTTTAACTGCAATAGCAGGCAGCTCAAGAGAGAGAAGCAAAAATAACTTCCCCAGTTGAAACTCTAGTCTGTATTTTAGGGAGGCTGAATATAAATAGTCAAGACTGGATTTGGCCAGGACACCGGGGCTAACACCCATGCTCTTGTAAGATGTACCATGGGAACTTGAATGACCACAACTGGTCAGAAGCTTGGTTTTGGCATCCTATATTGACATATTTTCTTCGTGAAGTCAACAGTCATCTCCCCTGTGGTCCTTTCTTCCGCTCTCAGTGGCAATAGCAACACTGCAGACTGACAGCTGTGACTTTGGCAGGTTTTAAATAGCCAACAGATTATTTTTTTCCTTTTTAGTTCTTTCGCAAAATGGCTAAAATAAGCTGTCAACAAGATAAGGAAAGCTTGGTTCAAGCCAAGAGGAAGGAGGGAAAGAAAGAACCTGGGCAAAGCTTTGAAGGCATGGGATCTTAAACGGGGCCGAGCAGCATATAACTTCCAGTGTTTAATCTGGTGACTAAACTTGTTTTGGTCTTTAGGGTTGTCGGGGATTACCCCCTCCTCCCCACCCCCAGCCACATTTTCTTTTCTTTTATTTCATTTCATGTAGCTCTTATAGCCTATTAATATTTGATCTGTGGGCAGTGGGGGCTCTCATCGTTAGAAAGTTCCTGTTTTTTTGCACTTATCTTATCTGGGCTTTCTAATTTCCTCCATTAGGTGATGTCTGACACCTTATTTGCTCAAATTCTACAGTCTGGATACACAAGGAGATTACAATGAGTCACCCCCCACTTCATCTTCCAAACTTCCCTCCTTCCCCGGCACAGAGGGTGTGACTCTATTTACAGTACGAGATATGGTAAAGGCTTTAAAGGGAGCCGGGGGATGATGTGTGGGATTGGAAGTTCCTAGTTGTGTACGCTACGGGCAACAAGAAAATCACCTGGAGAGGAAAAGCTCATAAAAATACCTCCCAACCTTGTTTATTTTAATTTAGTTCACAAAAGTGAGAGCTGGAGTGATGACCAGGAGAGCCTGTCCCTTTCCCTGAAGTCTGCAGGGGTCAGTCCTACCTCACAGATCCGTGTATGAAAATTTACATTTTCTAGAGAGTCCTCAAGAGATCTTCCCCTGGTTCCTGGATCAGATGCTGGGCTGGAGTTAATCTGATGAAGGTTATCATTGACTCCAGGCAGGTCGTTCCAGGTAACAATAGCTCTGAGGATCTGGCCCCCAGTGGTGGCCTTAGGGTTGTTGGGGCCCTGGGCAAGAGAGGCATTTGGGACCACTTAGAGATATGTACTCAGCTGAATATTAACCCACCACAGTTGTATTGTGGATTTTTTTACTATTCTTTGGGGGAATTTGATAAATAGTCGAGTGTTAAAATGCAAATAGAGCCACTTCCTTGCAAAAAACTTCACCCCCCCAAATAATTGGGGCCCCCTAAAGTGTGGGGCCCCAGGCGGTCACCCAGTTTGCCCTCCCCTAAGGCTGCTACTGCTGGCCCTGTACAAGTGAATGGTGCTGGTAACCTTTTCAGTGAAAGAGCCTAATTATTTGCTGCTTTCTTGGCAGGAAGTGCAGTCTGATGAGGTGGTTTGTGACACTGGGAATGCATGCACAAGGAAGGCAGATTTCCCTCGGAGCTGCTGGATCTCCCAGGGAGTCCTGATTTTTTTTTTTTTTTAAATAACAGATGTGGGTTTTTGTTAATTTAATGCAACAAACCAGCACTCCGGGTCCCAGACTTCAGAACAAGTGGAGGACTCAGCCACAACGCCTGGTGAGTCAATGACTCAGAGTGTGAAGCAGCCTTCTCTGGATTCACTTTCTTCTGCTACCTATTCCGATTTACCACTTTCCAAGGCTACACGTGTGGGGTACCACCGAGTCATGTGCTCAGCCTGCCTTACATATTCCAACCTCCTGAGCCAGAAAAAACTGGGATTTCTATGCTGGCCAAATGATCAGCCCCTTTGGTCACAGGGGAGTGTCTCATATTCCTCAACAGCGACTCAAGATAGGCAGTAATGCCATTTGCTAATCCCATCCTCAAGCCAGGTTTGAAAGGTATCTCTAATTCTCTCCTGAAATTAGATGCCTCTTCCTTCCTGAAGTGCAACTATGGCTGACAGCCACAGTTGGCTAGGTATCCGTGCGCGCGTCTACACATTCATTAATGCACTTTAGTTGCTGTGCATTTAGTTAGTACTTTATTAAGCAAGTACTAAACTACCTAGAGTATCTAGAGTTACTGCACAGTAGCACGAGCTCACAGTTATTTTGTGACATTAGTCTAATAACCCTGCGCAGTAAGCTATTAGCACAGTTTTTAAGTACCATGCTTAATGTGCAGTGTTATTCGGCTAATGCTCAGTGATCGTCTTGTGTAGATGCACCCAATATGAGTCTTAAAAGGTTCTCCTAGTTCTTTCATTAAGAGGTGCTAATTCATTCTGACAAGGTCGAGGACTAGTTTGTCATCATGTTGCAAATTCCCATTGACATCAATGGCTCAAATACTGATACTCCTCACCAGCATGCATCTGCAATTTCTCAGAAATTATGCACAAGAGGATGGGACTGCATGCAGTGCAGTCTGAGTGAGTTTTGGGGTTAACTCAAGTTTGTTGTCTCATGTTTTCCTTCTCCATCTGCCCAGAGGAATGGTAGAAACCCTAGTTTCTCGGGCTCGCCAGTTGCTCATAGATTAGCCTGAGAGGAGCCACCCTGCATCAAACCAGCACCATCTTTCCAGAAGTCGTGGTGAAGGAGCTTATGGCTGAAAGAGTCTAGACAATAAGTAGAGAATAGGCCTGAATAGTAAATGAGTAGAGAAGCAGAGAGAGGGCCTGATTCTGCAATCCTTCCTGAAGGGTCAGCCCACATCCTGATGGACATAGATGGGAGGTCCAGTGGAAGATAACAAGGGCACAAGGCCTGTGTGGAGATCATCACAGGAAAGCTTTGAAGGAAGTGTGGCGGACAAGACTTCTTAATGGCACCACTGAAGAAACCCCACAGGGTGCGGGGAAGGGAAGAAATGAACTCTAGGCAAATGAATAAAACCATTTTCCTCGCAGCCCCTATTGGTCCTGGCTGGCAGGGTTGGAGAAAGCACTTAGTGTGTGAGTTACAACTACCAGGTTCCTAATTGATACGTGCCAAGTGGACAATTAAAACATAATGGTTTTATTGCAGGAAGACAATTAGCCTGAGTGGCTTGATGGATCGCCTGCTGTCCCTTACCCTTTCCTTGAAAACCCCAGAGACTCTGGGCTCTAAAACCCCTCTTAACACTTCTCACTTAACTTTTACACCAGAAATAAAAAACTGCCATTACTGCATTAAAAATGCACTTGGCCTAGGTTTATTTTCCTTCCAGTTTCCTTTTTTTTTTCTAATTTCTTCAGCAAAAAGCAAGACTCGCAGGGTTCATAATTTTTGGCTTTTTAAAATATTTTCACTGTGCTATCAAAAAAACCCAACAACTGGTAATATAAAACTCTTCCGGAAAGAGAGAGAGAAAAAGATGGAAGGCTTTAGACCCCATAAATCTTGTTCCTACAAAGTCTGGACATCTTGGGAGGATGCCTTGGCTCACGAGGAACTTGGTGGCTCCTCCTTTTTGTCTTGGTTTATAACTGGAGCTGGGACAAGGATCCCAGCCCTTGCCAGGTGGATCCGAGTTGTGCCCTGGCAGGCTGCCTGCAGACCCATTACTGTTTTGTAGGGAAAGAGAGAAAGAGAAAAAATAGCAAAACACTTTCTTCCAATTCAGGTGAAAAAGTTCACCTCGATGACTGCCCCAACATCATGCCACATACAGGGGGACTCTGTTTTCTTATGTATGTGATATTCTTCCATTACGATCCTCTGGGAAACCCCACACCAAAGCCACGTCTGCTCAGGATTTGTTTCTCTGGATAAGCTGTGGGCACACGATCGTTGAGACATTTCCAGCTCCTTCTCTTTTTTCACAGCCCTTCTTGCCCACCAACAGCATCTGCGGTTAGAGCGGAGGATTGGCGGACAAAGTTTGTGAGCTCCTTATCCAATGCCATGATTGCATCCACCACTGCTTTGGCCCTGACTCTGCCTCAGTTTCCCCAGTTTTAAGGTGGCAGATAATAATGGTATTGGGATGTTGTGCATCCTGCTGCATCCTTGCAAAGGGATTTGGGATGCTAGTTGAATAGTCCCGGCACAAAATAACATTGATGACTTTGTCCAGCGTTGCTCTGTATGAAAAATGGGTCCTCAGTCTTTTAGGATGCTGTCCCTGAAATTCCCCAAGACTTTTCTTTCATGCCACTAAGCCTCGTTGGACAGCAGCTGTACCGGGACCTGTGAGGACAACTGTGCTCCTGCGTGCCAGCCATGTCCTGGGCTCAGTTTAAAAAAGGTCTGTGCTACGTCCTGGGTGACGTAAACCAAATGAGGCAAATATTATAGGGGCAAGAAGCGGAGCTGGTGGGGAATTTCCCATCAGAATGATGTTCTGCCAGAAAATGCTCTTCTTGCCAAATTAAAAAGTCTTCCAGCAGGTAACTTCACTTTTTTGCTCCTAAAATTGGTGGTTGCCAGGCAGGAAACCAAAAAGGACCACTTCCTGCCTGCCTGGGGTTTCTCTCGAGGCGCTCGAGAAAGGGACATTTTGCTGCAAATTCCACCGATTCTTGATTCGTTTCTTTCAAAACGATGCTGATTTCCAATGAAAGCAAATTGATTTCCCAGAAACCATGAGCAAAAAAAAAAGGTGGTTGGGAAGTCTGACATTCAATATTTGAATATCCTTATGATTTGTGTTACAAAGGAACCGTTTTCAAGCCACGCATTTTAAATGTCACTTTTTTTTGCCATAAAAATATTCAGTCAAATGAATTTTTGAGGAGCTCAGAGATGAAATGGTTGCTGGTATTTGGAAATGGCTCTAGCCAAAGTAAGCTTGATCGTAACACTGGGTCGTTGGAGGAAGATTTATGGCTTGCTGAGGTGTATCTGGAAGAGGGAGGAACTGGTAGTTGCAGAATGGGACGGCTGAGAGCTGTGATACTGGATCTAGTCTGGCATGCAGGAGATCGGTGGTGGTGCATGTAGGTATAAAACAAAGAAAGGCCAAATGCAGGCAAATAATTCAGGAGGTAAATTGTTAAAGGAACCAGAAATTATGCACAGGCGCGTTCGCGTGCACATGCATGCACACGCACACACACATACGTATACAACTTTATTCTTACTATAATTCATGCCTTCCCTCAGCTCCATTTTGCAGTTCATAAATGTTAAGGAAAAATAAATAGAATAATAGAAGGCATGATAAAGCAACCACGCTGTACTGAGCAAGAAGCAGCACTGACAACCCAAGCGTTTGAAAATCATCAGCCACTCTCTAAAAAATGAGGGACTTGAAAAACAAATCCTGATATTTTTGATATTTTAACAAATGATGATGTTAAAATGATGATGTTGAGATTTGTTTTTAAATTAATTAGACTTCCATTAGGCTGCCAAATTAGACTTCCATTTTGACATCCCTTGAAGTCTCACATGTTCAAGGGTTTTTTTGCAAGATGGCTGTAGATCCTTATTTAAATCTGAGCTTCTCACAAAATCATCTGACTTCAGGAAGTCAGACTTTTAAAAACTAGCAAATGCTGCTATTTAGGGGGGGTGGGGGGACAGAGCGGCAATGCTTTAGGAATGAGTTGGGGATGATAACCAGTGGCACTTTCATAGTCAACCGGAGTAAGGGTTGTGACCTCAACCAGAAATACATTTCTCCGCTCAGGTTTAGATCAGATGCAGGAGGTACTAAACTCCCTGCAGCAAATTCAGAAATCAGAGTTCAGAAGAAACTCTAAATAAAACTTCGGTGCTTAAATACCTCTGAAAATCTGGGATTTAATGAGTGTATTTTCTCTTGATTGTGGCTCTGTTCCTATTCCCAGTGTGTGACCTTCTTGGTCTTACTGGAAGCCAGCAAGCTTGACCTCAGGGTCCACTATTTTCTTTTACCCTGTTCTCTTCTTTCTTTCTTGTCTTTTTGTAATGAATGGTTATCTCCCATGTCTTTGGAGCATTATGTCATCAGAAAATCCGAGTCTGATCCAAGCAAAGTTACTTCACAGTTGCGTCTGTATTCTGCTTTCTGCAACTGGTTGGAGAGCCGCTCGCTCGGGGCAGCCTTGTATTTATTTGAGATTGTTTATGCTCGGTAAACTCCTTGGAGACAGGGAGCAGATGCCTCCGAGATCTTGTGGTCAGATCAATTTGTAGAGCTGTTTCTATGTTTTCTGATGCAATCGTGTGTAACAATGTTGTATCCCAGTAAACATGGAAATGGAGCAAGGAAAACATTTCTCATTCAGCTTCCTAAAAATACTGTTTGGGATGGGGAGGGGCTCCAGTTTTATTCCAGAAGCCCTTTCAAGCCCTCACCACTTTCCACAAGGTCTCAGGTTTTTCTTTGCTTTAGATTTCATGTACTTATAGATTGGAAAAGGCAGGCCTGCCTGAGCCAAATGCCCACTAGCCTGACATGCAATAACCATTATGCATTCAAATTTATATATTCATGGATGGACGGAGGCCAACGCTAGCTGGAAGCAAACTTGATATTTGGCAAACTGATATTTTACATCAGGATAATCTTGGTAGGAGCTATCTTGAGTTGCTTTTTTCTCTTTTCTAGTTGTGTGTGTGTGTTTGAATGTACTTGCAATTCTCTGTGTAGAGAAAAGAAAGAGCCTGAGCTTTTTTGCTATTCCCTTTCTTCCTCTCCTTGCCCCCACAACATCCCCAACTGCCCTCCATGCCATCTTGAGTTGCTCACAAAGGGGATTCAGCTGCCACCCAAAACTGGAGGAGAAAATAAGCACTGGTTGGCATTTGCCTTTGGAAGATAAAGGAGCGAGTGGGTCAGAAAGTCAGACTCTATGGGAGTCTCTTATGGGCAGGATAACACAGAGGTTAAGGAAGCGGGGGGTCAACCTGCAGGTTGCAGCACATATCCCACGAGTGGCATGGGCAACCTCTGTGTGCAGGATGTGGCTGACCGGGGAGAGCACAGTGGCAGATGGGGACGGGAGCAGAAAGCAGAGCAGCAGATCAGGCCAGGGAACTGGGATAGAGTAGTGCACAGGGAGGGTGTGAGGCCAATTTGTGGCATGCCTGCCGAAAAAGGTTGCCCCTCCCATTGGGTTAAGGTATCTTGTCAGAGGCATGAGCTTGAGTGCTGAAAAAGCATCCCCAGTTGGTCCAGCTGCAAAGAGGTACCGATCATTCAGCCCAGGGCAGCCAGGCATCACGCTAAGCACATTGCCCCCTCCAGTGCTGCTGGGACTAGAAACAGTCCTGCCTCACCTATTCAGGTGAAGATTGGCCGCTCTGCTTGCCCAGACCTTTGACATAGGTGCCTGCTTGAGCAATACGGATGGAGCTGCACAGGCAATTTTACTCTCCTACAGAACATCAGACTCCTAGCTTGTCCAAAAGACGCTGCATTGTCACCTTAATGACACTGACCATTCAAAGCCCCTGATTCATTTGAGCATGCAGTTCACATGACTGAGTATCAATTTACCTGGAGACATGCCTGGACACACAGTTGGTCCTTTGTAGCAAAAGTACCAGTTCTGCGCATTCAGCTGCAGTAAATGTCCATGCATTTTGGGCATGCAAAGACACAGGGCTTTCTGCTTCTGCATTCATTCTGGTATGAATGAATGCAGAAGCAGAAAGTCCTGCTGCTACCAGGTCCATAAGCAGGGACCGATGGAGCTTACCGCTACACTAGGGGAGTGCATCAAGGGCTTGGTGAGCAACTGGTCACCAGGGCAAAACTAGCAGCAATGGCCACAAACTCGTGGAAGACTGATTCAGGCTCAATATTAGGAAAAGCTTCTTCACAGTCAGGGTGTCCAGACTGTGCCATAAGCTCCCTCCAGAGCTGGTGCAATCGCCTACCCTGGAAATCTTCAAGAAGAGACTGGACGGTCACCTCGCTGGAGGTCACTTGACCCCCAGCTGTCTTTCCTGCCCAGTGCAGGGTGCTGGACCCGATGATCTTCCAGAGCCCCTTCTGGCCTTACAATCTATCAGTCTATTCCTTTGCAAAAGCCGTTTTAAAAAGTCTTGGGCCAAACTGCTAGTGGAAATGGGTGAAACTCCATTAAAGTCAATGGAGCTGCTAGTGATTAAGCCAATGATGACTTTACCACCTTGGCAGTGCACTCTCTAAGGAGCTACTGAGTGTTTGCCATCCTTTTACAGCATCAGGAGGATGCTTCTGTGGCAGAGAGAGACTTGTAGGCCCAACACCTGTCTTTTTACCACTTGGCATGTTTTTGTTCCATATTTTCCTGAGGACAGTGTCTTTCCAGGACAGAGATAAGGCTCTACATCCCGCGTCCTGTGAGCTGTGCATTCTCAGCCGTACAAATCACTGCACCCTTTTCCGGAGGGCGGCAACTTGGACAATGACATCTCCGAGGAACGCAACTAATCCAGCCTTGCCCAGCCAGATTGTGTGAAGTGACTTGTCAAACGGAACGTGTTTTCCAGACGCCGAGATGATGACATTATGAAAAGCACAACAACACATCAGCTTCTTTCCTCCCTCCAGGTCCCTAGCATGGGCTAAAAATAGCCTGTCTTAATCTTTTAAATGTGGCTTAATCTTTTCACAGGGAAGTTGATGAGGTCATATGGCCGGGAGAGGACTTGTTTGCTTTCAGAAGGATGCAAAAGAGACATGCAAGTCAGAGTAAGGTACATGTGACTGGAAGAAGAGGTGGCAAAAGGGGCCCAGAATGCATTATTTTTAATGCAATCTGGTCATTGTGGGACATGTTGAGTTCAAAGACCGCTTTCTCCATGGAGCAGGTACAATATCAGCAATGGTCCCACAAGTTATCCTACTCTGAGCCTAGTAAAGACCAGGGGATTTTGCATTAGAAGAAGAAAATGAAAAGCCACCGAGCTGAGAGAGAAATTGGGATGCTTCAAGAGTAGGGATCTTCTTTGTGCATCTGCACCATTTCTGTCTCTCTGTATTTCCTGGAAATTTGGAATTTCTTCTATTTTTCACTTAAGCCACCATCAAATCTAAATTGTTTGCCTTTCTTTCACCAAAATATAAGTACTGCCAACAGGTAAAATCTACAATCTTGACCCTACCTAGTTACCAGGTAAAAACCTATGGATAGCATCATGCAGGAACCCCAATTCAATAATAATAATAATGGCTATTTCCAACATTAAAATGCATTGAAGCCTATGAGAGTTTTGCCTTTTCATTCATAGAAACAGGATTGGGCATCTGGGCTCCATTTGTCTTCAGTGGCCCTAAATCCCTTGCTGTGCTTATATATACATGCAACATTGCATAGTAGAGAGACAAGGTTCTTTGGGTAAATCTGATCTCTCTTCTCAGACCAACTAAAAACATATTGCATAGTGCACATTCATAACACCCTATAAATAACACTAATTTTGGGCAAACCACAAGGTGTCTTTGGGTTCAGGTTGGATAAATAGCGAATATTTCAGCGTTCATATCAACTCATTTGTGCTGAAAATGGGGTTTGCAACATCACCACGTCGTTCTCAGAGAATTCCTACCTCCTTGTGCTTTCTAGGTTATTTGGCCACTTCTTTCTTTCCTGGTTTTCTTGCACATTTGTGTATGCCAGTTTTATCTGAGAATGAAACGACCTCCTTATATAACCAACCACTTGCATCTAACGTGGGTCAGTAACGATTCAGCCTGGCACGAGTCCAACTCAGTTTGAGAATCAAATGTGAAAACACATATATGTTATGAAAGTCAACGACCCCTTTCTGTTTCCCTGTTTAAACCATACTCGATGCAATCAAGTCTGTGGGTGATGTTTTTTCATCTGCAATTTTGCTACCTCTGAACAGTAATCCTGCGTTCAGCAATGGCGTGTCCGGGGAAGTTAAAGCACTCTGCCACCGGCCTTTGTTTCTTTCTGCAGTTGATGCCAGATCGGTATTCATTTATTCTTACACATAGAGATCGTGTTGTCTGTCTGATGTATACAGCGGACAGGCACCGTAGGCAGAATATATGAATATATATGGACTATATGACATTGGTAGAGTAGCAGGAGAATGAATTTCAGATGTTCAGACTCCCTGTTATCCGGCCCGGGGGTGATGTGGTGTGCATTGCTAGTGGGGAACAGCAAACATTTGGGTCCATCGCAAGGCCTTGGCGAGGATGGGGGTCAGTCTGTTTTTTGAGAGCGGTTGGGGGGCTGTCTGTGAGGAGCAAGCCTTTCCAGAGTACAAGATAACCCCCACCCCGAGGACCTTACAAACGAGCTGCATTCAGCATCACGTGGGCTCGAGACAGAAAACCTGAGAGCGGTACTCAGGTGTGTGCTCAGGACTTCTGCGCGCCATCCGCTCCACACCTAATCATGGGGTGCAGTGGGAGTGACAGACGGTTTCTTTTTCTCAGCAGCACAAATCTCTCATCATGGAAACGGCCACGAGATCTTTGCAGGCCCTCATGTTTTAAGGCCCTGCACTATACCTAATGCAACTTGTTCTTCCTTGAGTGAGTGAAAGCCTGAGTTAGCACAACCAAGACATCAAATCTGCAGTGGAGAGAGTCTAGCAATAGCAAAACCATGGTCCCATTGAAAGTCATTGAGGGATTTGCCCTTTTACCCTTAGAGCTTAAAGCTCTTCAGCGTCTAATCTGCATTAGGATCAATGGAGTATGGTAGGGATCTCCTCCTAAACTGACAGACAATTCCCTAACCCCAAACATTTCCAAAGGAATTGATCTGCCAGGATAATTGTATTTTCTCGCTGCTTATTTTCCGTTCCTCCAAAATGCATCCAGATCTCCACGTCCACCCATGTGTGAACTGCCCTCCCCATCCAGACCCAATAAAAGCCGTTATGTTATAGGCCTATTATTTGCATAATTTGGTGCTAACAAAAACAAAGCCAACAAATTGCTGATAATTGCAAAATGTCAGCTACGCTGGGGAAGGGTCAGAGGTGAAATGTTAGGGTGGATTTTCCAGGTGCGAGGAGGTCAAAAGCAACTTGTTATTGAAGGGAAACTTGTCAGGCATAATAACTGTCAGAGGAAACCCAGGAGATGATTGAATAACAGCAGAGCCAATCCAATAATGGGTGAAAGAAAGCCCAAGTGCTCAAAGAAACAGGGGTATGTCCGGGCAGAATTCATGTTGCAACCAGTCATTTCATAGCATCTGAATGCCGGAGGGGGAAAAAGGCACTATGCAGAAAGAGACATGCTCACGTTGTACAGCAAAATGGTGCGCGGCATGGAAGAGCATGCTGATTGGAAACTTGTGGGTTTGAAAGGAAGTCCCTACATGGTTTCAGGGCAGTGCCCTGAGCAAGCTAAAATCCTTGCTACAGCGTGAGGCTATTGTATAAAAGAATTTCATGCTGTACCAGCATTTCATGCTGGTTGGCAACCAAGAGAACCAGAAATGTCCCTACCACCTGGACTGGGACTTGACAATTCAGTGGTCAAGAAGCAATTTACTGTTCCAAATCCTGAACTGATGCTTTGGAGAAATTTCCAGGTTTTGTTTGATTTTCCTCTCCCCATGTCAAGGCCCTTCTTGTGGGTTTTTCATAGATTCATAGATGCTAGGGACCTCAACAGATCATCAAGTCCAACCCCCTGCTTAGTCTTAAGGGGAAAGGTCTGTATATCTACCTCTTTGCAGGACACCTAGCATGATCCTGAGCTTCTGGCGCACACATGTGAAACACTAATAATAATTAGCAATAGCCCAAGCCACCAACCAACATCAGATTCACGCAACAGTCATTACATCTGGTTGAAAGGTTGTCGGCTGAACAAATGTGTCATAGAAATATGTTTTGGGGAGTGTTGGTGGTAGCCGTGTTGGTCTAAGGACATTGGCTCTAAGGACAAGGTTCGTTGGGTAAATGTGATCTCTTTAATTAGACTATTTAGTTGGTCTAATAAAAGATATCACATTTGCCCAAAGAACCATTGGAACATGTAGATTCATTGAAAAATAATCGTTTTGTGGGAACATATCATGAGGTTTTTAACAACATATATGCAATAAATGCTATATAAATGATGGCGGGGTGCAGGTTGTAGCCGTGTTGGTCTAAGGACACGGGCAGACCAGGTTCTTTGGGTAGATCTGATATCTTTTATTAGACCAACTCAAATAGTTGGAAAACAATTTAGCAAGCTTTTGGGTTTAAAAACCCTTCGTCAGGCTGAGGAAGTCTCTGTAGTTGACGTATGCTCTTCCTGGATGGAGTGGATATAAATGATGATATATCATTTTGATAAAGCCAAATATTGTGATTCTATGAAGCGGAAACACTTGAGTTTGATTCATGAGTATTGAAGTACATTTTAAACAAGCAGGGGGAGCAAGAACTATACTTGTCTTGCAGCTCGGAGAAGCTTAAGTACCAACTCACCCAAGCTCCTACAGCTTGTCTTGGGAGCAAAAACCCAGGAATCCTGATTCTCAGCCATCCTCTGTAACCAGTAAAGATCCCTCTGTTTCAGGTTAAGCTGAACTGAGTGACACAAATCACTCTTTTTTCCTATCCCTCCAGGGCCTGGCTCTGTTTCCTCTTCACTGTTTCCAAAGGAAAGGCACAGGGAATTGCAGCTCTCTCGTGATGGTGTAGAAGGAAGACTACAACTAGCCACTAGCCTGACCTTTCTTAGCCTGACCTTTCTTTTTGGGACAAGCACGCCAGTCACATACTCTCCCTGCCTGACAAATTGTTCCCATGCATTTGCTCTTAGCACCTGATCCAACGCCCATTAAATTCAACTGTAATCTTTCCATCGACTTCAATGGGTTTCCGATCAGGCCTGTGAGAATACAGCTGAAGCAATACTGCGTGGCCTGGGAAAATACCGCTGTCTGTAAAGCACCAAACTAGGCAATCGGGACCCGTAGTAGAGATCCGATCTTTCATTAGACTAACAAGATTTTTGCAAAAAAAAAAAAAAAGCTTTAATTGCAAGCTTTCGGGCACAAACGCCCTTCATCAGGCATCGGAGAAAAGATTGTAAAAAGTTCTCCTGGGTAGAAATGAATGCTTGGATGCAATTGCCATTCTGCATTGCTTCAAAAAATCTCCTTGAGATCTTTCTCAGTGAAGTGATCATTAGTTGACCAGATGACGAGGGCTGTTTAAAGCCACTTTTGCTGCGGCACGAGGGAATTAGGTTCCTTCAGGCCTGGGTGCTGGGGAAAACTGCTATCGACCGTGGCATGCCAGATCAACACTTGGGGTAAAGAAAGGGCTTTGTTGGGACATGAATCTTTCATACAGGGCTTCTTTTTTCCCCTCCTGCCTTCAATTGCCTTTGTATCTTTAACCGTACAGCAGCAAGGGCAGGAAAGAAGCTGTCGGACAAAGGTTTCATTGACAAAATCATATGATTTTTTGCTAGAAAGCACTTCCTTCTGAAGAGGCGACTTTGAAGTATGGTCTTTGTTCTTTCGGGGTTGTTATTTTTGTTCTCGTTGGGGGAAAAAAATGCTGGACAAAAAATCTTGAAAGTCATCTCTTCGCGTATGCAGAATGGTCACAGCAACAACAACAAACCCTTTCCTTTCACAGGATCTCCTCGAAACAGGGACGATACAGTTTAAGAAGCGGTCCTTATAAAGAGGCACTTTAGATCATGACAGTTGATTAAGCACCCCCTTCTCCTCCAAAAAACATTATGTTTTCCATCATAATCTTTCTTTCCTCCCCCTTGTGCCTTTTTATTTTGCATTTCTATTTCCATTTTTACCACTAGTCTGCTGGCTTGCCATGGGCAAGCCACTTCCCTACTTCTTGCCTCAGTTTGCCCATCTGTAAATTGGCGCTGCTGGTAATCGGTGCTTTGCTGAAGCACTCTCCTGGTGATAGTGCTACGGCAGAGAACTTTTAATTACATTGCTGTTATTAATTCACCACACTTCACCGGCGAGACCATGCTGTTAGGTTTCCCTTGGGCTTATATTTAAAACCAGCTCCAGGGACCCGCCCCTCCAATCTCAGAAGCCATGTGCACTCGGTTTTGAACAGACCATTCAAACTCACTACCGATCATGCACAGCGCGCTGCAAGACCGGTGAAGGACCCAAATGCAATCAATGCGTTTAGTCCCCTGACACGGGGCCTGATCCCTGTAAATCCAGGTCTGCCGCTGGCTGCGCCAGGAATAGGGTCAGGCCTGCACGATGGACTGCAGGATCGGTGCCTAAAGCGCTTGCTTATGGTGGCAGATGGAGGCTGAAGATGCACAATTACGCAGCCTGACAGCAAAGCCACAGTTGCTAATAATTTTAGTCCAGTCAAACCACAGACATCAACAAACCACCGGAGAGGACTTCCTGTGGTTTGACACTCTAATCCTGTACTGAAATATAACTGTATTAGCCATATATTTCCCCCTTGATTGCTTTCTCTACTGAAAGCTTAATATTCCACGATCTCCGTTTATTATCTTCCAAAAAGGGCCTCCTTGCCATGGGATGGGCAATGCAAGCTCCTTGAGGTGCCAGGACGATTACAGCAGTGTAGTTTAACTCCTTTGGGTGCCTCCAGATCCTGCACAGATGAAAAGCTCCTTAATATACTTAGCGGTGCTGGTGTCCATCCCCATGAAGCCAATTAGGCCATTTATCCTAATTAAAAAGATCATTGACCTTTACGGTGCTGGACTCTCCACTGCATGTTTGTTTGCATCCCCATTTGAATTGGGCAGCCCGGTGAAAATCATCAGAAGGGGCGGATTTATTTCTGCCTTCAGCACCAGCCAGAGGTGTTTTTGTTAAACATATAAGCCAGGTCCAGACATCACATTTTTACTGGTATAATAAGTGATCAGAAACCAGTCTCTACCCATAACAGAAAAGAAGACTAGCACACGCAGACTGCTTTAAAAATGGTGCAACCCTGGTCTAAGATTACCCCCGGCGAAAGGGCAAATGTGTGTTCGGTTCACTATACTGCTTACAGAAAACTGTGCAACTTAGATCAGTCCTGCCTTGGGCTTTTTCAATGTCTGTACCTAGCCATAAAAAATCTGGCAGTTTAAAATAAAGTAGGAGTAAGAATCAAGGATATTTGTAGCATCTGTAGATCAAAGATCTTCCCAAGCTAGTGGGGTAGAAGGGTTAAGATGCACCAGTTTCCTATAGGCAATGGCAAACAAGGGGACAATGAAGCTAATTTCCCCTCCAGCCATTGTTCACTCCCAAACCTAAAGGACTAGGATCTCATTTACAGTTGTATTGACTGAGATGGTCTTTGGCACAAGTACAGAACAGGACTGTGAACTCATGACACTAAAAACCATGGCAAGAGGCCTTCCCTGCCCTGTCATCATCTATAGGTTGTAGCCGTGTTGGTCTATGGACATAAGCAGACAAGGGTCTTTGGGTAAATCTGATATCTTTTATTAGACCAACTCAAATAGTTGGAAAATTTCTTCTTTGCAAGCTATAAATAGTCTTTGCACTCTTAGCGTGATTCACTTGACATCAAGAGTTGCCCTTGTCAAATCTTTCCGATTTTGGATTTCTCAGCCAAATAGTTGGCCAAAACTTCAGTGAAATTTAAAAAAAAAATGGATTTCATATAATTGTTTTCATCAATCTGTTACAAATAATCAGACTGTGAAACATTGAGGAGAAGGCTACTCAAATGTCGACTTCCAAAATGTACAAATTCTTTTTTGCATCTTTTTTTTCAACAGTAGTTAAACTAGGATTTGTGGAAACCTTTAGGGACCAAACCCAGTGATTTTATTCAGTTGAGTTAACCCTATGTATTGCTTCCAAATTGGGACTGGCTGATGTGAGTAAAACAACCAAGATTGGCCCCCCACAAAAAATGCTCGGCATTGTGAGATGAATGAACCGGCAAAAAGCAACCACAGAAGAGGTGAGAACTAGACTATCCCCAATTTTTCCAAATTCCCAATTGTCAGCATGAACGATGCTGAATTGCCAGCCTAGTAAAACACCTGAAACTATAACTTATTTGCATTCTTTGGAAGATTTTCCCCATTTGCAATATTAGCTGCAAAAGGGGGATTTGAGGAATCAGAATGACCGAGGCAAACATTAAACTCACTGGAATAGTTGACCTATAATAGACTGCAGTTTGCACACACACAGACACACACACATGCACGCGCGTCAGAGACTGCTGCCGCTGCCGCTTCTGTGCTGTGATTCAGTAGGTATGTCAGCAAGGTGGACAAAGCCTTGGAAAAATAGTATCAGTTTCTCTATTTGCGTGTGTGTTGTTTTTAAATTGCGGTGGGATTGCACCATGTTGGTATGGCAACCAGTTTGTTAAAACGTCCTTCTATTTAAGGCTCACTGGGAAATTGGCTAATTTCTGTCTTTTAAAATAAAAACAGTAACACTGACACACATTTTCTTTTCTTTGCTGTGCGACAGACATTTATATTTATAGGTTGTCATGGAAACGAACTGGGATTAAAAGTTTCTTGGGGTTGCTCTTAAAACGGACGCAGCAAAGCACCAGATTTCAAGCCTCGCTCCTGCAAGTGTTTACACACGTATTTCAGGGTCGGGCTCGCAAAGGGGTGTGTTTCCAGGCTTGAGCCTCAGGGTCGTGAAAAGCAAGGAGGTTCCAATTCCAGTATTTGTTGCATGGATAATAAACATGGTTTTGTGGAAAGAAAACCAGAGCAGGGTGTTTGTCTGGAAATCCCTCCTCGCCTCCAATGTTTGCAAATGCAGCTCGGTGCTACTGCCTGGGACCTGGAGAGGGGCACAAAAGGGAAACCACAGTGGCTCACACCCCGAGTCGCTGGCCTGGGTCAGCGGTGGGGAATTAATTCAGTTCCCACACAGGCCTTATAAAAGGGATGTGCAAGGGGGTGTGATGGCTGTCAGGGATGCCATGTGGGTCTGAAACCAATGAGGGTTTCCGACGATGCTGGGTGAAATGGGATACAAGCAATACAGGGAACAGAGAGATGAGAAAAAACAAGATCGTGCAGCAGTCAGATGAAAACCAAGAGTGTACTGAAGGAATCCGAACTCGTGGCAGAGGTGATATCTTTTATCAGACCAGCTAGATATTTGCAAACCTGAAACAGTGCAATGAGAAACCGCCCACAAATATCACAGCACCTGGGGTGCCTCCTATTTCTTCTCCGTGTTTGCTTGAGTTTGGGGATGTGCAGCACCTTTTTGCAGTGTCTGATTCACTCGCCACGCTCCGGCCCCTTTGGACTGTGTCTCTAGCACAGGTGCAAAGGCTCAGCTCGAATGCGCTTGCCTTGGTTTCATGCAATGAGGAGCTGGTTTGCAAAGGATGCCTCTCCGCCGCAGCAGACCAGGCAGCGTCTATTCAGTAGCTCAGAACTGGTTAAAGCCTCCGATATCAGGAAGGTGAGAAAATAAAAAAGGAAGGGATTTTTGGTAGGCGTCAGGAAGAGCCCCCTACATCTAAATAAACAACGGACAGCTGTAGAGGAAAGCCAGCATGGCAGCTCCACGCATTTTCTTCAATCAGCCTGGTCCTCAATGAGATGATGAAAGAGGAACACTGAGATCAGAGCCACCGTTTCCAGCTGACTAGGGAGGGCTCTGGGCAGAGCCGACAAAAATGTCCCTGCTTGGCTGGCTTGTGCAGAGCATTTTGGGAAGGCGATGTCTGAGCGCCAGCAGGACAGGCAGCGATGTGATGTGAAGTGTGCCCGTAGCAGGGCTGTGCAAACCTTGGGTCATTTCATACGGTTTTTCTAGGTTTGATATATATGCTGTAGCTTGCTGGATGCATGCTGTCTGCCCTAGGGCCCAGTGAGGAGAGGTGTCGTGCATGCTTCACTAGCATCCACATCTATTTTATGCATTCTAGCCCAATTTGTCTTCAGGTTAATATGCCTGATTAGCTCAGAAAAAGTCCCTTTGATTGATGCTGATTTAGGAGGGATGGCGGGGTAGAGGAAGCACTGGCTTAGGACACCAGAAATCTAGGCTCCAACTCAGCTACAGGCTTCCTCTGTGACCTTGAACCAGTCGTTCATCCAACCCACATTTCCATTCCCCATCAGGGAAATGGGGAGGATGCTCCTCGTCCTCCTAGTTGTGAGGATACAAGACTGCATAGGACTATGAAAAACCACTGTCATGGGAGCTACCTAGGTTTATAAATTCATTGTTTTTCTTGCTAGAGAATATACCGCGCTGTTGGTTAAAGTTTTAAGAATAGCCTTCCAAATCTCTCATTGCAAAACCTCATGTTTCCATGATGGCAGTGATTTCAGGGACAGATTTAACTCTGGAGACAGAGCCCTCCTCTCATGTTTTAGGCTTGCAACCCCCTCCCAATCTGCTTTCCCCAGCACTGCCAGTGCTGAGCCTGTTCATTCAATGCCAAAGCCATGTTGAAAGGATTGTAATGTCCAGGGCTCGCTTTCTAGCTCACTGAACTGAACGCTTGCAAACTGAATCGTGTCCCCTGTGGAGTGGGAGACGGAGAGCCCTGATCCTCCCCAATTCATTTGTACCCGGGGCGACTTTAATTTGGCTCCTAGGGAATGAAGTGGGCAAACCGCGTACTGATGAAAAGGCCGAGCAGGCAGGCAGGTAAGAGCAGAAAGTGTCAGCTGCAATCTCTCTCCCTTCCGTGGTTGCACTGGGACCCAACCAAAAAAATTCAGCGACTTGCAATTAAGGAAAGAAACCCTGAACGCTGCAACAAGAGTCTCACAGCAGTGCAGGCACAAACGTCCCTGGGGAAAAAAAAAGTGAGATGCCTTAGCAAAATGAAACCTCTTGCTCCCGTTCGTCTGCTCTTCCATCCTGCCCGTTCCGCTTCTGTCTGCTACCGATTTCGCACTGTCCGTCTGCTCAGCAGGACGCCGCTGCCGTGAGCGTGGAGGGGCCAAGCACAACCCCGGCTCACAAATATGTCACTGTTTTTCCCTTTGCTCGTGGCATAAATCAAAAAAAAATTTTTTTTCTGTTAGCACAGGGCTCAGGTTTGTTTATTTTTTTGCCAGCTGCAACATGCTACCCTCTTAGGGGATCACCTAAAACCAGGCACGGTTTAGCTTGGAGTGGCATGTCAAACCCAAGCTACGGGCTTGGCCCCTCTCAATGAATTACAACCTTGTCAGGAGCCTATATTATTATTTTTATTTTATTTTTTTAAAATCAAGGCAGGTTTTCTATCAAATCAAATACCTGCACTCTAAATTATATTTCTGGTGCCAGCCTGACTCTACTTCTCCCTTTTCTCTCCCTCTCTCTCTTTTTTCTCTCCCCGCCAACTCCTCCCAGTTACAAGACAGAGGCTTTGTTCATCAGGACAGACTGGGTGTCGAGAGCCACGCTGCTTTGGAAACGCCGTTTGACCTTGCCACATGTTTTGTTCCCAGATCCTTACCCTCGTGCCCCCACGCTGTTGCCTCAATGAGAAAAATACCCATCTGCCATGAGAAGCGGCCTGGGAGGAGCGGTAGCTGGAAGGAAGGAAGGAGAATCAGGAATAAAGAAGCCATCAGGAGTGTTTACTCATTTGCTTTTCCAAAGCAAGTTGGTTTTATTTATTAATAGGGTGGCCAAGGGGAAAGTTGAGGGTGAACTGAAAATGCCCTGGGTTACTGTTGCATGGATTCTCCTGTAAATTTAGTGAGCTTCGGGGGTGGCTTTTCCCTATTTATTTTCATTGTGTTCCTGTCCTGTTTTGGGAGAAGGTTGCATGGTTCAGTGGCTCATGACTCTTGGGGTAACACCGGGCTCTGCATGGGCTTATCTGAATAGGGAGCTGCCTGCTCAGACCGCTC
>NW_005842380.1:1046285-1092237 GCF_000455745.1 Alligator sinensis | reverse complement strand
CTTCCCCGTCACGTACGCACACAAACACCCAGAGCCTCTTGGGTCGATGTAAAAGACCTGAGTGAAAGGAGTTTATGTTAGTCTGCCACAAACGTGGTGATTAATCCTCACCCCAGACAATGTGCGTGAGCATCTGAGTTGAGTCCTCTTCCAGACCTACTGAGGATGGATTATAGCTGCGTCCAAGGCAGTCCAACCTCAGCATTGGAGACCATTCGAGATAAGCGGTGAATATCTTGTGAATCCATGCCTCCCAACTCTCTCTCTCCGGGGCATTTGTGCAGTCTCCATTACCCTGGTGTCTGAGCCTTACCTTCATTATCCTTGCACCTCCATTATCCTTGCACCTCACAACCTTAATGCAAGCTCCCCTGTGAAGTAGGAAAGTGCTTTCATCTTGCTCTTACAGATATGGGATGGAGGTGCTGAGGCTCAGCTCAACTTGCCCAAGGTTACAAAGGCAGAAGACCAGGAAACTGAGCTTGCTTTTCCCCAACCTAGACTAGCACCCTAACCCCTGGACCATCTTTCCTCTTGCATCTCCTAGCTGCATTGCCTTGTCTTCGATCCTCTGCCGTGTAGCAACATGGTGTCACCTGCACAGCAAACCAGACGTTCAAGCTCCCAATCCATCTCCACTGGTGCCTAATGCATGAAGCACGATTTTACTGCTTCCCTAGTATGTAGAAGTAGTAAGGTAAGTAGATTTACTGGTTCCCTGGTCTCTTTCCTCTTCATCTTCCCACCCCCCTTGCTGATATGGGTGATGGGGTGGGAAATGTCCTTTCTTGGGCAAGTTGACTAGTGCAAAGGGCCATGACAAGAATAGATTTGCTTGCATGCTACTATTTCGAACCATTTGATTTGAAACACCGAGTGGTGGTCCACCATAACCACTCAAAACACGGGGCAGTCACCCAGATAATATCATTACGGACCTGGACAACATTGTTCTTTCCTAGGTTCCCTTTTACTTTAGTCCTCTGACTTCTTTAGAGAGAGGCAGAGAATCATTGGCTTTGGTTTGCTGGCTCAGAGAGTAAACATTTTAATGTATTCAGTCACTTAATTGCATTATAGCCCTTATTAAATAAAGGTACAGGCAAACATGAAGGTGGCCTGCTTTTATTTTTTGATGCAGATATTATGTAAATTTATGTACCTGATTATGCTAATCCTGTACATCCCCTCAGGTTTCTGGCAAGTCTCCAGCTTGCCTCCTGCCCTCAGCATGGGACTTTAGATGCTGTTTTGTTCTGGTTTTGAAGTGGGGCCTAGCTAGTCTCCAGTTTTTCCTTCTCCCTTCACCCGCGGGCCGAACCTGGCACGCTGTTTCTGGCTGGGTGGAGAGAAAATGTTTGTGAGGTGAAAATTTGCCTTTTAAATTTCTATAAGCTTGTGCTGAGATTATAGCTCATACACAGAGCTTGAATACAAAATGGCCCTGTTACTCATTTCCACAAATAGTTTGAGACTCGGGGAGTATGGCAAGGAAAGCGCATTGGCGCCAAGTCCAGCTTGTAACCTAAAGTCAATGGCATTACACCAACAGTGCGTTTGGCCTATCCCATTCAGATCTGTACGGCTAACATAGTATAAATATTGCATGATGTCCTTGGGCTTCACTTAAACACACACACCCCCCCCACAATTCAAAGAAGTATCTTTATTTGTTACACGAACAAAGCAAATATTGATGGCGGGAAGTGGAGAGAAAGAAATGCAAACATTTATGTATCAAAAGCCAGTGAATTCAATTGGATTCGTGGCTTCCTTTATTTGGTGACTGTGAGCATGCCCCTGGACAACGGGTTTTTTGCACATGTGAAGTGGAGCTATCTCATCAAGTCCTGGAGCAAGGCTACGATAATGTGGAAAAAGACCTATTGTTCTGTGTGTCGTGCAGGCGTCTTTACAAATGTTCGATTTCAGCTATTGTTAAATGGCAACAAGAAGCTTTCCCATCAGGGAAGTCAATGGAAAAACGTTTTGCATTATGCATAAAAACATCACCTTGCTAATGTTTGAATTTGGCTTGATAACACCGTTTATTGACAGCCATTTCCCCCACATGCTGAAGGACCATCTAGTCTCCCAAAACTTCCCATCATAAATGAAAGCA
The DNA here is from genome assembly GCF_000455745.1 of Alligator sinensis. Taxonomy (NCBI): domain Eukaryota; kingdom Metazoa; phylum Chordata; order Crocodylia; family Alligatoridae; genus Alligator; species Alligator sinensis. The sequence goes on along the minus strand of NW_005842380.1, from coordinate 1,090,115 downwards.
AGGAGATGCCAACATGCACACAAGGAAAGGAAAAAAACCAAAGGAAGATCATGACAATATATAAGGTGCCCTCCTGGGTCAGATCAATGATCCATTTAGCCCAATATCTTTTCTCCAACTGTGGCAGTGGTAGATGCTTTAAAGGGAGAATATATGAACAGGACATGTCTGGTGTAATCCATCTTTTGTCATATCTCCTTGGGATCTTCCTCCAGTATAATCAAAGAACTGAGCAGAATCCAGTTTGAAGCCTGGTAAGGATTTGACTTTTTTTTCTGGGTAATGAGATACGATGTAGAAGTAGCTAGATGTGAAACACCATGTTTTAAAGCTATTTAGGAGAGAAGAGGAACCACCTCTCTTCCTGACAGCAAGTATGGCTTGTTTTTTCAATACAGAATTAATCCTATTTGCCTTCAACCCCAAAATTAGCAATCCTTAATTCCCAGACATATGCCAATCTCTTTTTTTTTATTATTATTATTATTTAAATAGTATTGTATATGACAATATTAGACATTTGCACCCCTTTTGGCCCCTGCCCATCTAGCCTAGATAATTAGCTGATGTGATTCTAATACTTTGCACATCTGGCGCTAACTGTTTTCTCACACACAGATCCCAGCGAGGCAATACGGCAAAATACCGACTTTCGTTTCATTTTAAAGTCCTCACTCTCTGGAATTGAAACCTTGAGATAAAACATCTGGGTTTCAATTGTGTCCCGGGGGATGAGAAGTTATAGTTCTGTAGAATACATATTGTATACAATGCATGCTTGTTATTTCTACATTAGCACTGCTTGTGCTGTTGCTAGCTGTTACCATGTCATTCTTCTGACACGTCATTAATAAACAGGTAATTTCATACCTGATTTCCACCGAGTGTCATGTTGAAAACCACCTGGGTTTCAGTTTTCATCGACATTTGAAAAAAGGCACAGACTGAAGAGTGGTGGTTATTATTGAACTGGGGCTGGTTTAATTGAATAATGGATCAATCAGGTCGAGACAAGCACAGTTGGAAAGAGAAAATAAAATGCCACAAGGCCCAGGCTACCCAGCCTTGCTGTGAGGTATGGTAGAGTTGGAGGACAGGGGAGGGCATATAAAGTGTCCAGCAGTAGTCAGGGCATTTAGGTCCCTGTAGACGGTTTCATCCTTGTAGAGGTTTGTCTGAATGACTGATTGGGGTGCGTGGGGCACGAGGCTAAATGACCTGGCACTCTGCACAGTTTGAAAACCAGCCGATGTTAGTGCTGTATGATAGCAAATGATTTCCTCGCCACCATTAGGAAGAAGGGTCACCTGCACAGTGGAGGGAGTTGTGAGAAGTAAGGTTGTAACGCCAACCATATTGTCATGGACTAATTCCTCGTAGGCGTATCCCTTTTGCACAGCGGGAACATCCTGAATCCTTTCTCACTTGCTGGACGAAATGGAGTAAAGTTGAACCTCTGCTCCATCCTTGCATGGTTTACTGCAGGATAGTAAAAGCCCTTGGGATGGATCCAGCACCTAATGGAAAGGCGTTACACACCGATTTAGGCTTTGGACCAGGACATTTATCATCGAGCACAGCTACGAGTCATAGTAATTAATTCGGGTCAATTTTTTGACTGGTCCTTCAGCAACCGAACTGACACGGGTCTGCGTTCACCAGCAGGTGTCACTGTCAGAGAGAGAATTGGGAAGGCCAACAGAGATGGCAAAATCTGAGTCTTGCAAAAACAATATTTCCTGATATCTGTTTAGTTGCACCTGGGAGATTGATACCCGCAAGCTGTAGATTGTATATAATCCACGCTTACACGCATAACCGTATAGAAACTCTTAGCTCATTTATATAAATGATAATTAAAGTGGGGTGATATTCTCCCTACCCATTTACAGATATTTCTTCGTAATTGTGTATTGCAAGAAAACATACCCTCAGAGTCGATGAAAATAGAAAGCACGCCAAAACAAAAATACTTACCGATTTTGAAATGGAGTTTGCTAAATGGATAAAATGGGATGATTTGAGACTGAATTCTGACAACCTGGGAGGGGTATCCTATTTTATGTCTCTGTTTTCATAACTGTAGGGATTTCAAGATGCAAAGTATTAACATCATAGTGTGTGGGGAAGTGCCTATCTTCCATACCGAGACATGCTTTATAAATAATATTAGTTCTTGAAAGCCTTCCTGAAATACATCCAAAATTCCCTTCTTGCCAAGAAATGTTAGCACATGGTGGAGAAGGGAAACTCTGAATTCATTAGGTGATGAATCTAATTAGGGTTTAGACATTCACAGGGCGGTATCTCACATTTGCCTAATGTTGGGTTCGTCCAATGAAATGTTTGGTTCCCACAACAATCAGTGATACGTTGTAATGTCCATTAGGGTCAAGTATCCAGTCCAAGATGATAACTGGTTTCTGGGTGAACACTGATAATTAAATTTTCTAATTGTGAGCACAGCAAGACCTGCCAGGGTTTTAACAACAGTATTATGCCATGACGATTGGTAGCATGGTGTTTTCGCGTTTCTATGACCACCTCTTGTATTTCTCATCACCTTTTCAGATTATCTTCGAGCCAAAAAGATCACCCTTTTTACAACGTGTTACCAGTTTGAGTAGATGCTGCTTGATGTTCAATGGTTTGAAAACCACAAGGTCAGAGGACTCAACAGAAACCTTCTTGTTCTCAAAAGGCTCCCTCCTATATTCCATTATAAAATGGGTGGTGTATATACTGCTCATGTATCTACCTTTGCAAAAAAAAAGAAAAGTATTTTAGGATTCCCTTTATATATTTAGCTACTTTTTTTTACAAAGAAGCATGCAATTCAGACAAATAATAATCTACACGGTGAGACGGAAAACCTATAATGACTTTTCTAACGTCCACAACCTTGTTGAACTCAAGTACAAAACTTTGAGGCGATGGGACTTGAGTGAGAGGAAGAGTTTCTTTGCCCCGGTGAACCAGAAACTAGTGCATGCACCCTCAAAACTCACACAGTTTGAAGTTGAGGAGTCAGTATCTGCCTCATGCTTCATAGTTAGCTGCTTTATCTAAATACATGCCCCTTCTACCACCTCCCCCTCCCCAAAATAAAAGTGTTGTTTGAAATTTCCAGTGAAGCTCAAGGCCTAAAGCGTTGGGTGAAATGTAAATTTCTTAAAATATTTATCCATCCATAAGTGGCTACATTTTTGACATTATTATAGGGTTTCTCAGTGTTCCATTTTATTAAAAAATATTTATTTGGTTTCTAAGATTACTGCTTCTCTGACCACAGAAAATTCAATTACCGAAAACTGCAGCTATCAAATTGGTTGAAAATAAATAGCCTTTTATCCAAACCTGGCACGGGCTGGTTTACTTTTAATATGTAGCCATAAAAAAGAAGCCCTTTCCACAGAGAGCTAGTTGGTTACAGAGCAAGAAGCCAAGGAATACTTTGCATCATCAGGTTTTATTTAAAATAGGGTAGGAAAGGGGTAAAAAGGGAGTCATTATAAGACTAATTAACTGTTGTTTCCCCCACCTTTTGTTTTAACAAGTGACAGCAGATTCTTAAAGCTTTCTTCCAGGATAAATCACTCATTCTCTAATTTCTATGAATGGGTACAATATGCAGGTCACATTCCCAAATGACACCATGAAGCATGGGATGCCCTTTACCCCTCAGGGTTCAATGCCCTATGATTGCTAATGAAATCTAGGGACATGCTTGTATCACTGCAGCACAGGTCTCATAGCCCAGGATCTGGGGTCCACTTCTTTATGGCTCCTTTCTTGTAACATTTGGAAAGTCACCTCCCCTCTCTCCAGCTCAGTGTCACCTTCTGTAAAATGGACCTAGCACTTGCCTGAGAAGGAGTGTTGTGACGATGGAGCACTTTGGTATTTCCCAGTGAAGCTGGTGGAGTGACACCACCGATGGGTCTAAAGCACTTGGAGATTTCCCAATGAAGCTGGTGGAGTGACACCACCGATGGGTCTGACCCATGCTTTCAGCAGTGTTGTGAGTGTTAGAAAGTCACAAGAAAGCATCTCTCTTTTTGCATGGCACCTTGAACTGCATCGGGCAATATCCTTCTCCTAGCAATGGAAGAAAAGCTATTACTAGCATAAGGAGGTGCTGATCTGCTGGGGCCCTGTAGAGCTGTGCACACTTTCTGCATTGGACAATATAGCCCATTGTCTACTAGCTGCTTGGGTTGAACGGTTGACCTCGTTGTCCCAGCCAATCATTGCTTATCCAGAGAGACTTAGGTGATAGTGGGTTTTGCCGCAGTTTAGTGGATCAAGCAAGGAGCTTCCTGAGTTTAAGGGCTGGGTTTTTCAATGCAAAATAGTCTAAGAGGTCTAGTGAATATAAGTATCCACTACACACCTTGAATAAGGATTTGAGGAATGGAGTCTTCATTTATTAAGTCTTAGTACCCTATAGGCACTGCTCTACATTAAAAGTGTCTGGAGGCAGAATATTCCTTCTGCACATGACGAAGGAAAGACAGCACCGACTGTCCCCTCTAAAGTTGGGTATATGTGATGATCGGGAGCGCTAAGGGCAGAAAAATAACTCTGTTGTATCCCTAGTCTGCTTGTATAAGGCAGAGGGGCAACAAATCTCCCACCTTCACATGGCACCATGCAAGTTGTGTCTGGAGACGGTTGGAAGAAGGGGAGTAGGTGTGGGTGTATGAGTGCATCTGTAAAAGGAATAGTTAAGTCTTACATGACTTTCTCCCTCTCCTTCATCCCACACATAGCAACACTCCTACAAAGAGAAGACAGTCCAGGAAGTGCAAAAGAGGAAGGCACTGGTTTAAAAAAAAAAAATGACAGTTTAATTTTGCCAGATTTTTCTTCTTTCCAAATGTTATGGAATGAGATTTTCCCACTTTGTTTGGTGCGCAATTGTTTTCCCGTCCGTCTCTCAGCTCGGAGCAGCTTTCAGGGGGAGGAAGCAATGCGATGTCTTTCAGCCGGGATGCAAAACAGCATCAAAGACTGGAATGTTAAACATCTTTGTAGTGCCATATGCCAAGGGCTCCTTGTTAACAGGTCCTGTTAGCAGGCTTGCTGACTTGAGAGCCCTCTGCTTTGATGGCTGAAGCGTGCTCGCTGAGAGACAGGCTTGAGATGGCTTGATAGGAATGATGTGCCCCCATCAAACATGGTTCTCAGCATGCAGCAAAGGGCTGTTATCCCCACCATAAGGATGAAAAGCTGAGAGATCAAAGCTGACAACCAGAGGTTGATAGTGCAACAAGCATGGTCTTCACATGCTATTCTTAAATGGAAACTGGTTTTGTGGGGTTTGTGCCCTTTCCAGTCATGGGCATACTATTCCTCCGACCAAAAAAACCCCCAACAATGTCAAGATAGATTTCAAGCATAAATGAGTTAAGAGACCAAACCAAATGTTTTCCAAAAGGGAAGGAGAAAACTGGCTGTTGTTAAAAATCCTAGTCCTTTTTTTCCTTTGGAGAGAGCAGTAGAAGGAGAGCGGGACCCTTATGAGGCTGCAAACACGAAGCAGTCAAGCAATGCACTTAGTTAAAATATTCCTGCAATTCCTACCGAGTCCAAAGGGAGGTGTGAATGGTCTGCAACTCTGTTAAGTCATTGGTATAACTATTCCCTTGCAAACTGAAAGCACTTTCTAGCTCATAGGTAGTGAGTTGTTTTGTTACCTGTGAAGTAACGTTCGAGGTGAATTGCCTATAGGCTAGAAGAGGAGACTGAGCAGCAGGATCCTAATCCAGACTCAGCCACTGATGACATTTTTAGGTATAATGTGTTACCTCTCTGTTACCCAAACTCTAATATCTGTCAAATGGAGATATCTCAGACAGGGTACGTTGCTAAGGCAGTGGTTTTCAACCTGCGGTCTGCAGACCCCTGAGGGTCCACAAACTATGGCTAAGGGGTCCACGAAAGATGACTACGATCAATCAGAAGTACATGAATACCCAAACTTACAATTCAAAGGGGTCTGCACCTCCATTTGAATCTTTTATAGAGGTCCATAAATGAGAAAAAGGTGGAAAGCCACTGCACTTAGGTAACTAAATCTATATGCATTACATCTCTTATTCTGGAGGCCAGATCCGGAGGCCGCATCGTGGGGGTTGGTAGCTTACCCATGTCAAAATTTTCAATTACAGTCTATAAGAGAAGAAAGCAGATGGAAACAACAGTCTGAAAGCTTTTGGCATTGGAACAGGCAATGATGCATAAACCGTAAATTGAACATGATGATGATTATGACAAAAGATTATAAAAAATCAAATTAATCTTTTGCAGCGAAGCTGGGTTCAACTAGTTTTATGTAATGTTTGCAAAGGGCCTTGAGAGGAGATCTCTAAAGGTCCCCCTGTAAATGGGAAGAATATTGGGTAATTTGTGTGTGTGTATGTGTTTGTGTGTATACACACTTGCACACAGATGCACACCATTAAACATAAAATCTACTCAAATATTTTTTTAAACCAGCCGACAATCATATTGCATGTGGTTGATTCCTATAAAGAAGATATTGCTTTGGACAAGATGGCAGCAGAAAAACGAGGCCGAGGACTCGCAATCCAATCCACTCTTCGTGCAGTTTCTAAATCACCTGTGCTGGGCAGCGAAACACAATCCAAGCACTCCTTGTGTTTAAGGCATAATGATAGTGGAAGAAGGAAGAAAGGCACACTACTGGCAATGCTATGATCGGTGTCCAGGAGACTTGATGAGCTGCTTTGGGAAGGAACCACCTCCATTTATTTCCCATGATGTCCGCTCGCATGATTCCCCTGGAAATACAGCTTATGGGTAATGCATCTATAATAGACCTTCCACTCAAAACCAACAGACCAGTAGCTCAGCCATCAGCAATCAGCCCATAAAACCTGCAATTGCCTCCTCTCGCTCTCCCTCTTCTTCAAGGGGGCAGGATGCTAATGGATTTGAAATTGCAAGAGCGGCTCAACAGACTTTTTCAATAAATGAAAATAAAAAGCGAGGCTCAAGTTTATGTTGATCTGTATAACTGTGAGCAATGGAGTCCTCCCACTGCTTTTCCCCTCAGGGTTGATTCCTAGCCTAAACCACCCTGGTCTCGTAGCTGATAAGTGTCTACTGAAGGGTAATAAAATACAGTGCGCACTGTTGTAGTGAAGGTAACTTATCGTTTTCATCAGAGCGGGCTCTGAAAAGGTGTTTATCTAAAAGCCGTGTATATTTGTGTATATCTCAAATGTCTGCTGTGAGATTGTGTTGCCTGTCCATTTTAAAAGCACTGCCTTGAGAAAAGCGTTGTTTTTGGAAGTTAGCTGTGGGTTAATGGTTACATTTCCTTGGGAGCAGATACCCTCCTGGTTCCAGTAGTCGCTGAGATGCATACAAACGAGACATTGACTATAGCCCAATTTTATATTCTCAGTAAATCAAGGTAAATTTTTTTAAAGCCCAATTCATATTAAAAATCTTTCTGTGGGTGTGAGGTGATTTTGACATGGTCACAACTAGCCTTGGGCACCCTCCAAGCTTGTGGCTTCAGAGCCAAGGGGCTGGAGGGGGGAGAATAGCAAGGCAGAGGGAGAAGGTAGAGCATTAGAAATCGTTGGAGGACCACTTGGTAATGGATGCTAGGGCTTTAATTCATGTCACAAAAAAGGCTAGCTATCACATGCCATACATCAGATTTATGGATCGACTTGCTGGCTAATGCTCATGGATCTTTGGGGAAATGTCACCCACCCTCCTTTGACTTTTCTGATCAAAGACAGCTAAAGTTTATAAATGTCCCTGTGACATCTTGAGGTTTTCCTAAAAGGAAGGTGCAACACTAAGTAGCATTGATGAAACAGTTGTTAGGGCACTCGTAAAGCAATATATTTTTCATGCATGTCTGATAGGTTTCTTGAGAGTTGTATGGTATTGCACATATATTTTGTACTATATGGCGCACTCTACACATGGCTAATTTGTCTATTGAAATGAATTTAGTTTATGCCAGTTCAGGATATTTAAAATATATAGGGCTGCATATTTTAAACAATTTGCTGTTTTGCTCAAGGGACAAATTTGTCATGCTAAATGCAAATATATGGACTGACTACCCTTACATCTCACAAGTTTTACTTTCAGTATATAGATAAGTTTACCTAAATAGTGGCAGTATCTCTTGTATCCGTAAGAGAAATGAATACCACAGTAAAGCCACTTTGCTCCCTACGTGATTTTGGATAGCACACTACCTACACACAACAGTATGAATGGGATTCAAACCTTCTGCGTGTTGAAGTCAGTGCTGGGAGGTGGTGGGTTGCAGTGGCTTGCAGACCCAGGCAATAATATTTCTAAATAGCAAGCTGGTTGCAGAGGGGACAGACACATTTTTAGCGCTGTCCTTGGGAGTGGGAGGGATTCTTTTGGCTCCTTTCCCCACTCATGTGCTTCCTGGAAAAGGGCAGCCTGCAAGGCTATAGGACAAAGCACGGCAAATTTTCTTCTCAAGAGCCTATTCTCTCAGGTGGGGAAAAGCAGAGACTAGAAATGTGGTTGACCCCGTTCTTCACCCCCTTTTCCTTGGGAAGGATGCAAGGGGACCATGCTGTCAGGCTTACTGGGTTAGCAGCCATCAGTGTGGGCCTGTGAACCTCAGCTGGATGAGCAAGTCCTCTCCGGTGGGGTGGCTTTGCTATTTACAGCTATCTGCAGCTGCTCCATGGATGGTCCCCCTTGAAGTTCACTGAAGTTTCCTCTTCGGTCTGTATCTTTCCGCCTCTGGGTCCTGGACTTTGGCTGGTACTTGAGGCTTCTGCTTTATGGATGCTGATACAACTTTATTCAAACAACTGTTAACATTAAACAGAGTTCCTAAAAATGGTCCTTACTTAAATATCAAGCTCTTGTATAAGATGCTTTTCCACCCCTTGCCCCTCCCTAAATAAACCATGCTGTAAAAAGTCTCAGACGGGCAAAACTAAGCCTTCATTCCCGGGAAGAAACAGCCACAGGCTCTGCCCTTGCCAGTTTACCTCACCCTTGACCTTAGAGGAAACATTTTTCCAGGTAAAAAATGTGGCTCGTTCCACGTGCCATTGAAGCCACAGCTTCTCTGCTGGGGCTGACAATAGTAACCCTAGTGGCAGTGATGCATTTTTGTGGTGCCAATACCTATTTTTGAATGCTTTCATTAACATACCTACACGATTGTCTTGTGGACCTGACTCTCCAAATGAATGAGCCCTTTCTCACACACACACACACACACACACACACACACAGAATGTGCAATATTGCATTTCTACATGCTTAGGCTGGACAAAATGGTGGGTGTTTGTGGTTGTCAGATTGCTAAAATATAATCCAAATGAGAGCCAGTGCCTCATTTTCACTTGAAACCTGGACACTTCTTCCAAAGGAGGAAACACCAGCAGATGGATTTTCATTTTAGGACACATTTTTAATTTTAGACTTGGCCATCACTTGGTAGAGAAATGTGAAAGTCTTGAAGCATCATGCAGTTCTTGGAGATTCAATTATGCCAAGGGTGGAGCAAGACAGGAAACACTGAGTCTTTTTGATTAATTATGCACTTTCCCTGGGGCAGAGGAGAGGACTGGAACACCCATGGTACTTGAGTTTAGGAATATTTGCCACAAGGTTCAGACAATTTCACGTCTGGGGGAAGATAAAATGGGTTTTAAAAATAGATTGCTGCCTTTGAAAGATCTTTGGTTGACTATCATTGAGTCTGCCAGGATCAGAAGTGGGCATCCTACCATCATTTTTCTATGAGAGGTGTTCACTGAAGACACAGCAATGAGCACCCAAAACAAGTGCAGCAGGTGATGGAAAGGGATCAGAGATAGGACCACGTTCAGCTCTGTAGAATGGCCACACCTCAAATATCCCAAATTTATGGGTGATTTGCACTAAAATCCTAAATTTAATTTAGAAATAGGAACTGACTCGACTATTCAGATATTGGTCTGAATTAAAAAATATTCAGAGATGTTTGGACTATGTTTGTTTGGGGTCTGTTTTTTAGAAAGGCATGATTATTTTATGGGTAGCTACTTTTATTTTTTATTTTTTTATTACTGAAAAACAAGTTGCTTCCAATAATGACCATATTGGCTCAAGTGGACAATGATCGCTGCATTCAACCTAGCAAGATTCGGGACAACCGTCTTGAGAGTGTGGGGAAAATGGATACTTACTGAGCACCTCGTGAATTAATACATTTGGATTTAACATGTGGTCTGCCAGTCACTGGGCATCTGGAGAAAGAGATCTTTGTAGCATGCCATTTTAGTAACGATCTTGTGGATCTTTTGTTACTTGCTAAAACATGCAGAGTATCTTGCTTTGATTGCAACTACATTCCGACCAAGATTAGTCATATGGACTGACAAACAAAAACCCTTTCTTGGATCCAGTTCTGTTTGTAATGAATTATATGAGAAAATTGCCACTCGCCCCACCCCGACCAGTTGGAGCAACATCAAGCCCCACAAAAGCATTATGCTAATTGGTTGCTAATAGTGTGCTTATCCTTCAATGTCTGCTTAGCCAACTAAGTATAGACCTTAACAGCATAGTACATGAGCTCTGGGGGGACTGGCTACTGGACTGATTACTTGGCTGGGATGATGTAGCTGGGGCTGGTCCTGCTTTGAGCAGGGGGTTGGACTAGATGTGACCTCCTGAGATCCTTCCCAACTCTTCACATTCATTATACTTTCATAGAATCAGAAAAAATCAAATTGCTTACAGAATTAAAGCAATTAATTCAAGTTTGAATACTACCATTTCTAATTAATTTTGCTCATTTCTCTGCTTGGAAATATCTGTAAGATGATGTAAACCTCCTCCAATATTTCCATCATTCAAAATCCTTTAATATGTTGGTGATCATTATTGCTCTAAAAGCCCATATTTTATAATGAGTTGGAATGCAATCCAGTTTATTCTTTCTTAAACATATTGTCAGTGATCCAAGAAGTACAAATAACGCCAAGTTGGATCACCGACTGAATTTCCTAATGGCCACTAGGTTTTCAGTTGTAGCCGTTGTTGGTCTAAGGACATAGGCAGGCCAGGTTCTTTGAGCAGATGTGATATCTTTTATTAGACCAACTAGGTAGTTGGGGGAAAAAAAAGTCCTTAGCAAGCTTTCGGGTGTAGTCACCCTTCTTCAGGCATAGGGAGTCTCACTATTGGCCACTATACACTTTCTGAATGGCAAATGATGCAGAAGTCACCAAGTGTGAATGCATAGTGCATCCAATGATACTGGTGCAAAGACTTCTGTCTAAATAACCATCTATGGAAGTGTCTAGGTAGAAGTAGAAAAGTAATGATTTTTCTTATTATTTTTATCTTATCTATACCAAAATGTTTGTTGAAAGGAAATGTTAATATTTGCATTACATTTTGCAAGTGGCATATTCTATTTAAAGGATTAATAGGTGGAACCAGTGTAGACCATCAACTCTCTCCTGTATGCGACTGGCAAGCAAAAAAAAATCTCATGCAATGTTTTACTAACATCACCATTTTCTTCCCCCAAAGCTACTTGGAATTACTAATAGCGATGTGCTCTGTAAAGTGAATTTAGATGGGTTTCCACTTTCACCTCTGAAAAGGCAGATGAAGAAATGGGCAGCTGACATTAATGTTGACCTAAAAGCGGCAAGCTCACCCCCTTTGACTTCTGATGAAAAACATGCTGCTTTTACCTGTCTGCTCCTTAAGGCCCCTCAAGCTAAAATTTTCAGAGTTCGTAGTGGAAATTTTCCAGCCTGGAGGTATATTGTGTGTCTATAAAATGAGTGTGTGTGTGCATATAAAAAAAATGGAGTGATAAACTCCTTAATAAATCTGTCACTAAAAAGCCCCTTGAAACTAAAGTACTTCTCAGTTTTTTTCAGTCATCTCATCTACTCTTTAAAGAATATAAATAGCCAGTTTTAAAATCTGGTCTCCCTATTGAAAATGAAAAGTTCTCTGGCACGAGATGCCAGCTTTTGACATTAGAATTGAGGGCCGTGCCATTAGATTTACAGTCCTGATGTCCACATTCCCATGAAGATTAAACCTTCGTTGCAGTCCTGTCTATTTTCTTTTATTGCGTGTCTTTTGTGCCCATCATATCATACCTTTCATAACCACTCTTGTTTTTAGCGCCTTAAGCAAGCAGCTTTGGTAGAATTTTAAAGGTATTTCAAATTCCCCCATAAAAACCCTTTGTTTAGAAATAAAGGCCAATAGAGGCCTAATATATGCAAATAATAAAGGCCAATAAATGCCAAATAATTCAACCTCCATTGCTGTCCTTTGGTCTCCCGTTGTACATCTCCATTAAGATGCATCTAAAATAAGGTAGTCTGTAATCGAAACGATCGTATCACGGATTTGATTTTTTTCCCCCCTCCAATACTATTGTTATGACTAGACGGAGGATCATACTGAATACATTAGCCAGTGAATGACTCAGGACACCTACTGCTTGGAATGCCATTGCGCTCTGAAAAGAAAAGGATAAAACCGTCTACCCTCCATCCCTGAACCCCACTCTCTAGTAATATTTCTGCCACAAAAATACTTTTCTGTCAGCTCCAGCAAGGCAACATTGGATAGCTGTGGTAGTTTGTTGTCAAAATGAAAAATGGTTCAGTGCAAAAGGTCTCATTGCTGGGATGCTAACAATCAAGGAACACTAAGTCAAGCATTTGACAAGGAACTTTGGTCTTGCTGTTAAATACCACTTAATATTGTCCTGCCCGATAATCCCTGCTGTTTAACAACTGCACAATCATGGCTCAGCAATGGCATTATGCTGTCTCCAAAGGGAAAAACTGGGCCATATGTCATGCATTTGCCTGGAAAAGAAAATACATGTCTCTTAACATCCAAGCAAAATAGAGATGTTTCAAAAATCAGACAATTGCAAACACATTAGAGTCTTGATTCTTCCTTGGCGTTCATGTCCAGGATGAGGATAAGTGTAGTAATTCCAGCTGAGGTTTAGCTATAGGTGAAAAGATGAGTTAGAGCAGCCCATAATCCTAACCGGCTGACATGCTTGCACATATTGCATTCTGCTTTGGAGGCAAATAAATGTATTTAATATGTCCGGCAACTCTCTTTTCAAGGCAGAGAGCATTCTGTCACCGCACAAAATGAATGCAACTACACACTTCAGAATGAGCTGCTTACGGTACTCTTGTAGGGCTTAAACCGCTGATCTCTTCTCAAACGACCCCCCTCAGATCAACCGCACAGGTTCTTTGCATCATTATCCACAATGTGTTTGAAATCCACCTCTATCTGTGTATTGCCCATCTCTCCCATGTGCCCAATAATCAGAAGATGCCAGTTGGGTATACAGGTTTACACGGGCTCTGTATGTGCGAATTTTCTCTTACGCAATGACCCTTTTTATACCCAAAATTCATTATATGCAAGCTAAATTCACTCTTATCTGGTGGAAACCTGCAGTCAGCTGCTTTGTGTGGTGCATTGTGGGAGTGACGCGCAACAAAATATAGTCTCCCGTGTGGATCTGTGCTCCCTGCTCGACTCGCATTTCTGTAGTTGCTATCCCCAATATGGTAGCATTCACGCCTGCTCTGTGCTTGTGTGTACTGTCTGTTGACATGTACCGAAGTTGGCTGGTAAAAGTGGTAGAAGTGGGTCTGGGGGTCAGCACAGTCGAGGTCTTGGAACGTATCCCTATTCGATACATTGTAACACAGGTTCCCTTTATGCAAATTCGAGTTATGCATCATTTTCCAGGAAAGCATGTACAGCATAAAGCAAAGGAAACTTGTAGCTCTGAATTGCAGAGATTGGTTCTTTAGCTCAGGACTCATGCTGCTTAACTCTGGGGGCTCCAAATTTCCGCGGCAGACAAAATGATGGCTGACAAGTTTTCATGGAGTGGCTGCAGAGACCTAAAAGCTGTTCTATGTTTCTGACTCCTGACCAGGCTGGAAAGACTCCAGGGATATCTCCTTTCTAAATATTAAAAGCAGGTAGTCTTTTAAAAAGAAAAGTGAATCCCCCCAAGAGTTTGGTTTCCAAATTGGTTTGACTTTTCAGTGAAGGTTCACATGGCTTCTTATTTCAAGCAGCCAGTCTTCCCATCTGTAATTTAGACTGCTGACATCTTGCTGCCTTCCAGTGTCTGAATCTCTAATCACCCAAAATTATTTATATGAGCCAGTTTTCTCCTATGATGTCTTTTTTTTTTAATGGTAATGGCTTGCTATCTGTGTAACACTGCTCTTGATTTTGTGGTACAGCTCCTATTTACTGCTTAGTTGCTACATTTATTATCCTGTCTGATTTGAACTGAACAAAGCTAGCTAACAGTACATTGTCGATGGTGTCTGGTAAGTCAGGGTCTAAAAGCATTAGTCCTAGTGATCTGACTTAAGTCTACCTTGGGTAGCCGTTCTGATTGTTTAAGTGCTCCCTACATTTTCTGTGGATAGATTATTCTTATATAGTGGGCACGTCTACATATGCGCATTTACTGTGCAGTAACCAAAATTGCTGCACGGTATGGACACGCATCTACACATGCACACCTATACTGCACAGCAAATACGGCAACTTCTGACAACTTGAGTGTAAATTTAATACCTGCAGCATGCAGGTATCAAATTTATGCCCGATTAGTTACTGCGCAGTAATGCACATGTAGATGCCTTACTGCACAGTTACACTGTATGTGTGGACTGACTTGGTAGCTAATCAGGCTTTAATGCCTGCATGTGTAGATGCCGGCCTATTCCCGCTTACTGTGCAGTAAGTTACTGCACAGTAAATTTAAGCTGGTGTAAATGCATGTGTAGACAGGCCCAATGAGTCCCTCTAAAATCTTCTGAGTATTACTGCTGCATGCTTCAAAGAGCTGATACCTCCTGTGAACAATGGGTTCAGCATCCTTCAGGAGATGCACACAGCAACTTGCAGCCTGGGCCATATCACTGGATGTCCCCTCCCTCCCCCCCAGAGGTAGCTGCATTTGAGAACTGAGCAGCATTTTCTCAGAGAGTTCACAGAAGCAGGATTGCTTGAGGGTGAAAGTCCTTATAGGAATGGCGACATGGTAGATCTGCCCCTGCTCTGACTCACAGAAGGGAACTGGTCCTGAAGTCCTTGATGTTTTCAATACTTGTAATTTAACTCAGGTAGAAGACATCCTACAAAATGGCATTAGAGATATTTGAGGAGTACTTGCAATCTCTGGAAGATACATAGGAAGGGGCAAGGAGGATGATGACAGTACCATTTGCTCAGAAGAGCTCTTCAAAGGAGCAGTGGAAAACATTGCAGGAGCTACTTACTGAAAGCAAATGGAAGCCCATATTTAATGTTTAAGTTGGACACAGATGCACAAGTCCAGTGTGGTGCCAGAAACAGTAATAGCACTGAAAAAAAACTGCAGGCAGCAGAAGATCAGGAGATGACACTTGGGGCTTATAGTGGTGAGCTAATACCCCTTAAGAAAGCATGTGAAATGTATGACATAAATAATCAATTGGTGAAGAGAGAGGTTGTACTAAGTCTAGGGTGGAGAGATGCCAATTATCGGGCTAAAAACCTGGCGTGCTCTTCTGGTCATTGCAAGTGCGTGGGATAGTGAGGCAGGGAACCAAAATAATTGAAAAGAGTATCCTCCATGGATTAAGGAATCTCACAGAGCACAAAATAGAGCTAAAAACAGGTCATTACTTGCACTTCTATTAAAGTTCCTCTTGCTGAAAGCCGAGGCTAGAAAAGGAGTTTGTTAGATCTCCTATTTGCTTTGTGATTTCCCAGAGCAACAAGCCTATCAGCGCAGGTGCCGTCCTGGGTAGGAGCCCTTCTCTTACACATAGACTCAAGTGAATTAAATAAGTTTAAGAAAAGATTTTTTTTTTCACTACCTACAAGGGGGGGGATATTCTGGGAGAGTTGGCTGATGCCAAATATTTTTCTATGCTTGATGTATCAGCAGGGTTCTGGCAGGTGCCCTTAGAAAAATAGAGCCACGTTTGAGCACATTCGACAGTCCCTCAGGGAGATGCTATTTTTGCAAAATAGAACATGGGTTGTGATCGGCCCTTGAGGTATCTCACAAGAAAATACAACCAAGGTTTGATGGCAAAGCGAGTCGTGAGATCTACATAGGTGACATTTTGATCTGGGGCTAAACAGTAAAAGAACATGACCGGGGCTCCAGGCTGCCGCGGAAAGAACGAGAACTTAAGCAAAGAGGCGAAAAGTAAGTTTTGTATAGCAGAAATAATGGGTGAGGAGAATCGTGAAGACAGCCAATGATATGAGTAGATCACAACAAAATTGAGGGTGTCCCCCATACGCCTGCCTCCCCAGATAGTGAAAAGAGTACAATATTTCTTGGGAGCATAGAGAGAAATAGGTTTCTAACCTATCTATCGGAAACGCCAGCCTGCCGTGTTGTATGAAGCAGCGCACCATTCGACTGTTGGCTTCGAGTGATTCCTGAATATTATAATCTGCCTCCCAAGGGACATTATATGGAAGCTCACCTGGGAATAAGGCAAAGATTTCTCTGCACTGCAAACAGCACCATATACATTATTTTAATAGAAGCCAGTATATATGTAGCTTTCTCTGTATCAGTGGTGGTCTACAGTAAAGACACATTTAAATGATTAAAGCACTATATTCTCATTTCCTGGTGTGCTTTCCAAACAGGGGGATGTACTGGTTGTGGCTATCAAGTGTGCATCTGAATATTCGCACTCCCCACTACCTGCCGAAGGGAGAGATGAACTCTGCATGACTATCTGAGTCTAGGATCTAATGATAGAGATGATGTGAGGCTTTGAGGTTTGCTTGGTTTAAGGTTTTTTTTTTCTCCCCTTCCTTTTTTTAATGTTTCCTGATCTTTATCTCAGTGGGATAGTCTGAGACATTGTTAGAGGAAGAAAAAGCTCTAAGAGCCTGTCAAGTTTGACAGAGTTCTGCATGAAGATAACGATCATTGAAACTGCCCCCAAAGATGGGGCTCAATTCATCCCTAAGGTAAATGTCACTGAGTTGGTGAGCTTACTTTCAGGTATAAATCTATACCGACTATTGGGGTTTTGCCTGAACTAGTTCTTACATATATTTACCCCTTTCTGTTTAAAAGCAACTGTCCATTTTCATGCTTGTATGTGCACTTTTTCTCTAAGCATTGGCTAGAAAATCTTGATTGAGCTTTTAAGAATTCGCAGTGCAGTTATAGACATGGAAACTATACCCATTGGACCAAGTTCTTATTTGATTTTAAACTTATGGGATCATGCATCTAAATTTTAAAGAAAAGATTTCTCATCCTTCATAACAGATTAAAGCAAAATTGAGTCTCATGTAGAAAGGAAGCAAATTTAATGGGAGATGGGGGGGTTGTTGGTGTGCACTTTGCAGGACTAAAGCACTAAAACATATATCCTGAAAGAAAGGATCAGTAATGCGCCCCTATGCTGAATTTAACATTGAGATTAAGACTGCCCCTTGCAGTGCTGGGATAATGGGGAATTTTATCCCAGGCTTAAACATTCTGGCCATTTTTTATATGTCAAAAAATGTAATTATTTTCATTTTATACTGAAGCCATGATAGCACCATATTACATCACCCTTGCTTAAAAACTCCAGACATAGCTGAATGTGGCCATGATCCCAATTTTAGTAGCCACAAAGAAGTATGTAAACCAGACTTTAACTTATCCCGGTCCCAAAAATGTCTGTGGGCAGCACTACTTGTAGGTACTGAAAAAGTTTGCTGTTTTACTGTAATCTGTCCTGAAAAGAGTTGTTCTACAGTTTTGTATGGAGGTGAAACAGTAAGAAATACAGAATGAAGGAAAAAGCCTGTATTTATCCAAAAGGACTGTAATAAATGCAAGGTTTTTGTCCTCCCAAGGATGAAGTTCTAATCCACTGGCTCCCAAACAGCTCTTGTTTCTGTTTCAAGTATCCTTAACTTGATGAGTAAGACACCATTTTCCTTTTCAATAGCCCCAGAGGGATGGCTTTAAATGGATCTATAAATTTATTGCTGTAACTTTGTGAGGAAGCGATAGTCTGCCAGGCTGAACAAAACAGCAGATCCATGTCAAATGGCAACTACATGGCTACTGGGATTGTGTTTCTATTTGCTGTGGATATAGGCTGGTTTCATTTCGTAGGAAGAATTACTCACACTCTTTACATTCAGTAGGAAAAATTGGAAAGAGTTGCTTCCAGGCTCCCTGAGGCCAAAAGCTGACTCTGCGGTTGGCATGCCCAGGTCAGGCAGCAAACATGGAATAAAACTGCCCCTGAGTCTCACCTACAGGTAAAACTATTTTGTCTCATTAGGCTTCTCCAGAGTATAGGGTGGAAGGGGGAGGCAAGGGGATGAGGGGATTTCCTTCATATGCACCTGGAACTGATAAAGCAGCGGAACGTGAAACCATGACCAGATGGCATTTACCAGACAGGTGTGCACAGGGCAGGGGAAAATATGCCAACAGCTTATCCTTTCTGAGATAGCAGCACAGAAGAAAACCCCGGAGACTTTACTCCCCTCTCATTCCTTACACCGTGCCTTTCCAGGGTAGCAGAATCAGACTTGGGAAAGTTGAACTGTTGCTACTTGAGCTTTACTTCTTTCCTGAGCAAATTTCCTGGTGCTGCTAAAAGCTGTCTGGCCGAGGAGAGAGCGAGATTGCAAAGCAGCGGCCATGTCTGCAGAGCAAAGACAAGATTTGGGCCTACGTCTCTGTTTCGTTTTAATAGATGTGCACTTTTTTAAGACATCTATTTGTGTTGCCTGGATATAAATTCAGAATATAAACTTACTGTTCATTTTTCACATTGCATGAAAACAGTGACTAGGGGGAGGAAAATCCATCATGCAGCTCATCACTGCTCCTCTGAAGGAGATGGCAGTTCTCTCGGGTCCCGTGCTGCTGCTTTGCAACAGTCGTGGGTTTTCATATGATGGTTGGATTGGAAAGGACCTCCAGGATCATGTATTCTACCTCCTTGGGTAAAGCAGCTAGTATTCACTTTGGATTTGGATACGGCTGATTGGGGGGTCAGTGATTCGATTTGGTGATTCGATTCACTGTCCCAAATTGATTTGGCCAAATCTGATTCAGAGATTCGGCTGCCGCTGAATTGGCCGAATCTCCGAATCAAACAGGCCCCATCCCCCACCTGGCCCAGCATCTTGGCTCTTTAAAAAAAATAAAAAGGCCTGCACTCACTGGCTGTAGCAGTGGCTGTCAGGGACTCTGGGGGCTCATGGCAGAGCCCCCCCATGCAGCACAGGGCAGTGGGGGGCATCAGGGATCATACTCCCACCCCACCACTTGGCAGTAGCCAGTGAGTGCAGGGCTTTTTTTAATTTGTTTTTTTATTTTAAGTGCCGGGACACTGGGGCCAGGCGTGGAAGCCATTGGTGGGGCTCGGAGAGCAGGTAGGGGTCAGGGGGTGCTCAGAGGGGCTGGGGGAGCAGGCAGGGCATGGGGCCATGTGGGGGTACCCTCATGGTCCCCTCCCCCATCCTCCAATCCCCATCCACCGCTCCCTACTTACCAGCACAGAGTCTGGGTCCAGCTCCCTGCAGTAGCGAGCAGGGACTGCCCGAATCTCCAAATCTCTCCAAGGCTCTCCAAATTGATTTTGGAAATTTGATGTGGGTTTGTCTACAGGAGAAAATCTCTCTACCTTTGTCTGGAGTGATCACACAGTTATTGTGGGTGAACACTCCTCTGCTTGTTCTAGCTTCCTTAATCCTGACCACCTCTTCACATCCGCATGTATATCCAGACTTTACGGGTCAGACCCATTTCATTTAGAGGAGACTAAATGTGTTGAGTCACCCAACTCACTCAGCGCCCTGGTGTTTGTTTCCTTTATTTAACCAACAAACATAAATACCCAAGTTGCTTCCTGAACTGGCTTTTCCATGCCAAAATATCTGGCTGGCTACACATTTTAACCTCATGAATGGCAGTTAATGAGACCCACCTGGTCTACCTGCCAGGTGAGTTGGCAGAAGAGCTCTGCATCTCCATACAGGGTCCTAACCAGATATCTAAAAGAAACCAACCCAAAGGAGAGTAAAAGCAAGATGTGAGAGGAGTTGTTGTAGTGCTCTACAATCCCTTTTGTAATGCTGTTGCAGCAGCAGCTGAAGGTCAATGCAATGCATCTGTGCTTTTAGAGTGCTATTTTCCAATGGGGCTATTTTAATTAGCAATTGCACTTGCAGCTATAACTTTGAGGGGGAAGCCTTGTAGAAGCCCTAGGGTCCATGTAAGTCTATGCTGATCACTGTTGTGGGACAGGATGAGCTAGGGATAGAAATACAAGTTTCTCTCTTTTCATATAGAATAACATAACTACCAGATGCCACACACATTCCTCAAGGTCAATTTTAGCATCTCTTTAGTGATAGGGCAGATCCCATTCTGAATGGAGATGCCACCGCAGAGATGTCCCAAGTGATGCATTCACCTTGCAGACGTTTTTCTGCATTCAGGGTAAGCAGTTATAACACAAGCTCTTCTTTCATACTACTATTAATCCTTTCCCATCCTCCTATTGTCTTTCTTTTGATGCCAGCATTGAAGAGCAGCAATAGGTGAACCTGGCACTTTGAGGTTTGGTTCTTGGTGGAAGACAAATCGGGGATAGTGCACATGCTATATTGTAACTTGTTTTGTGTAAATGCATAGAGCAATCTTGGAACCAAGCTACCTTGGTTCCAAGAGACCAGCCTCGTCTACCTCTTGACACAGCTTTCGATTAACAAAACAGACTCAACCCAAAAATGTGCATCTAAAAACTTATTAGAACACAGCAAATCTTTCCAAGACTTGGAAACATATATGTTCATGGGTTAAGAGCCTGCCATACAGTGAGGCCAGACATGACACTGACTGATTGTATTAGAGCTGAGATGCAACTGTAAAGTCTTTGAGGCAGGCATTCTGACTCCTTGCATTCAAAAGGTCCGTAATGTATTTTTTTTTTAGACATCATAAAATAAGAACAATTTTAGGATGATCTTTCTCTGCTTCACTAGTATAATGTCTAATAAAGTTTGCCACTTGCATTTTGCACAGTGGAAGTCCCATAAATATTTTCACCACAAATGAAGTTCCTTCATTCATCCACAAAAATAAGATGTCGTTTAAAAAATCCATTTTTTCCCCTCGTTGATCTGCCCCATTCAGTATTTTACTTACCAAAGTTGAGCCAATGCTATCGAGGAGTCTTCAAATATTTTTTTAAATTATTTTAGACAGGTTGCTTCACTCAAGGCATGATCCATCAAATATGTGTGAAAGGAAGTTACTGGAAGGGAATGCCTGTAATTACTTGTTATGCCCCTGGATGACTTCTCCTAGAGAGGTTAATCACTGTTGCTTTTATATTTTGCTTGTAACTCTACAAAGTGATTATCTTTGTGATTCTTGCACTATTTATGTCTGGCAGACCAAGCAAAGGGATTCTCTATTACATAAAGTCTGCTAGTGTTTTAGGGGAACCCAAAATGTAAACCACTTATAGTACTTTTCTTCTGTCTCATGATGCACCTAGCATATTCCTGAATATCTAAGGGGTTTGCATACCAAACCACTTGCCCTACCATGTTGCTGTGGGGGTGGTTAATACTATAACAATAGACTTTTCCAGTAAATCTATCAGATTAGCATGGTAATCCATCTGAGGACATTGTTAAGGTGGTACATATATGTCCTTTGGAAGGACTGGGTGCACATAATGTATATAGTTAGCTAACTAGAAATATATTTTTCTGGTGAAAGGATGACCTTCAAGATTTTTTTTAGGACTTGTGTTGAAAGGAAAGACACTTTCGCAACCTTAATTTCAAGCTAATTGTATTTTTCTTTTTCTTTTTTTTATTATGGGACTATTATAACAATCAGGCTCAGGTGCAGTGATTTAAGCCAGCATTGCAAACATATTTCAAGTCAAATCCTTGTTTCTAATTAAAATAAACAATGGATTCCTGAGGGCTAGGAGGCCTTCAATAAACCCAAAAAAAAAAAAAAGATAATAGTTTAATTAATAGAATCTGGCATCTGTCCAAAGTACACTGTGTCGGTTTGAAGAATGTGAGGTTGGGAAACTCAGGATGGCTGGTATGTGAAAAACATCTCTCAAGATGAGTCTTGCAGTAAAATGCCACTTGCACTTCAGTGAACAGTGTCAGGTGTCTTATCTCTCGCATTAAACAGACTTTGCCTTCTGTTTGTGTTCAACGTACTGTATGTGTTCAACGTTCACCTTTTCTGCAGATTGGTGTCAAACAGAGTAGGTTTTGGAGCAGTAGGTGAAATTCCATGAGCTGTTAAACTCGGGGCCATCAAATCCATTTCTCCCTGGTGTCTGAGCGAAGGGAGGGAATCAAGCCCCGGACATGATGAGCCGTCCTGTCACCAGTTAGGGCTTGTCAGTCTTCACTCAAACACAGGAAGGGAATTGTGTTTTGCCAAAGAGCAGCCCAAAGCAAAAGGTATTGGATCTACTTCCACCATGCTTAGGTATCAAGTGACTTCCAATAAAAATATTTTCCATTTGGACCACTTTCCAGCCCTCCACAGGCAAGGGGGGTACATTTGTGTGTTGCTCTGACTACTCCCCCTATTACTAGCCAGCCAAAATCTTCCCCATTAAAAGCAGCCAGAGGCCAAGTGTTGAATATCTAGACACTTCCAGTCCCTTATATTCTACTTACTTTCCTGTTCATCTAGTCCATCTTGACCTATTTGCCCCATTGCTTTTTCCTTTGGTTTTATCATTGTGGGTACAAGACCTGCCTTCTCTGTAGCTTCTGCTATCTCAAAACCCTTTGTGTATCTCTATACCTATAGACTCTACAATTGATTTCAAATCTAGGCAGAAGCCTAGATCACTTTCTTCTTTCAGTACTATTGGATCTAGCTCCTAAATGCACTCAAGATGCGATGCACACCTCAGCTAGGGACAGAAGTTACACATAAACCAGTATAAATGATTGAAAACTGGTTCAGATCTGTAACACAACAGGAGTTCAGTGACTATAAACCACTTGCAAAATGGCCAAAACTGGTTTAAGATAAACCTGGATGGATGTAGTTCAAACTGAACTGATTTAGGTTAAACTGGTTTATTAAACTTCTGTCCCAAATCCCCTCCAGATTCAAGTTAATTCACAGCCCCCTAACATCCCAGCATGCTTTGCATCTGCCATGCATATCTCCCCTTGCAGGGTGGGTGGGCTAGGCTTGGTTCAACTGTCTGCTCCAGCCAAGCAGGGAGCCATGCTCTGGCGCTCCCCAGCTTCTGGACTGGGCCACTGCAGGCAGGAGGCTGCATTTCTAGAATCAAAAGTGAATGTCTGTTCACTTGCTTATTGGTTCAATCTATGCAGCTTAGACTCACCTGCGAAGATTGAATCAATTCAGCCTTGGGCTTTTTGGCTATCTGTACTTAGCCTTATCGGAGACATTATAGGAGAAATGATCTACACATCAAATTTGCTTAATCCGCAGCCCTACTAGCCAGCTTCTGTAATGAAAATCTATGTTCGAAAAAGAGAGAGAAGGTATGTTATCAAGCTTCATGCAGCCAGTTCTTGTGGCTGGAGTCTACTATTGCTTTTCCTGTTTGCACTACTGTTGTCTTATAGTAGAAAGTCATTGAGTCCGCTCAGCCCCATGCTAAGATCACACTCCCACCCAGCCAGACACCGTGCATTCAGAGAATAAGAGAAGAGCACAATATCCTCCCAGAGAGATTTACTCAGGACGGTGGCAGCTTGCAATGTATTAGAAATGCAAAAAGCTACCACTGTCTTGCATTTCATGTAACATTTGGTTGAAACAAATAGCATGTAAAGCATGCCTTTTACTGGTCAGGCAGACTTAAGCCAGCTGTTGCGAGTGGCCAGTAGCACTTATGAGATGAAGGCTGATCTATGAAGATATTGCATTTCTAGGAAGGAGGTTAAAGTTTTGCTGCAGTGCATGTCAGGGGTGCAAGCAGAGGTGTGACTTCTGGAGTTAATCATTCTCCTAGGGCAATACAAAGCACTGCACAGCCAGGTGCATCTAATTTCCCTAGGGAGTTGATTATCTCATGATAATAACCACATCCTCTGAAGGTTTTCCTTTTTCTTCTTTTTTTTCTTGCTGGTCTATTTTCTCAGATTTCTTGTACAAAGGAGGGATTTAGATAAATTGAATTGACCAAAAAAAAAAAGCCTGCCAGACCCAGCTGTAAAATTTACCAAGAAAAAGTCCCCTTTTAAATAATATTCAGAAGCCAGTCAAAAGCAGAGATCTGTATCATGAAAATGACCACATTTGTGCATTAATTTTCTGCAGGAGGGTCAGCTCCATTAAGATCTTGTGACTATGTAAGCTCGGAAATGTGTAGAAAATTAATTTCCGTTGAGTAAAAATTTTTTTTTGCAAAAATCCTGTTGCTTTAATAAAAGATATCATCTCTATTACGAGTCCTGATTGCCTTTTCCATTGAGCATAAAATTTTAGTTCCATTTGTATAAATCAAGTGTCATTGCCACATTCAAAAATGTACTTCAGCAATAACTATAAAAGGAGAAACAAATAAATTGGGCTTTTACAGTAAAACTACATTCATATACACTGATTCAGTGTTTTAAAAAGGGGTTAAGTATTTAGAGTATTTATTTTCTTTTTAGAGTATCGGATATATTCATAGTTGGAGAAAGAAATGCGTTCTAGCGTATCTTTCTTTTATGTGCTTTTTTCAAGAGAAAGATGGGCAAAAAACATTCAAGACATGCCTCTATCATTAGCATTTTCTAAAAGGTAATTCTAGGCCACTTAGATAACTGGTTGTTTCAACTGAAAGATAATGAGGACATTTAATTATTTAATAATTAACTATCATAGTTCTCACGTAATAACAATTATGATTGTACTGTTTATAACAAAGATATGAATTTCCTCAAGATTCATACTTATCCATGACCCCCTTTTGTGTTGTTATTACTTCAAAGCAATTAAAGCTGTTGATCATCTCCCTGCTAACAGGAAAGCCCAGACTACTGCAGCTTGTGGTAAATTTGACGTTGCAGCTAATACATCCTTGCCTAAAAATAAAAGAGAAGTGGTGGTGAGAGCGTCTGTTATCTGCAAATTGAACCACGCCCCAGCACACGCTTGGACAGTTGAGAGTCTTTTGTGAGGCAGCCAAGACCCAGATTATTGAATGCGAACGTGTCAGTCAATCACAATAATTTCACCTCAAGTTATTTTTCTCACAGCCATTAATGCTTCGATCACCAACAAAGGAGTAGTGAGACGTATTAGGTCTTGTTTCCCTTTCCAGGAACTGAAGTTTTGGGGGAATGCTGATTTCTCAAGCTCTGATTCTAGCAATGCGTCTTCAAGGAGTAGCAAGTCTTCTCTTTTACCATTATCTACCCTATCAGCCACAGTTTGTTTTGGTGTCAGGAACTGAAAAGTAAATTATATCAGCATCTTCCTTAAAATGGAGGAATTAAGTGGGGGGCATAACAAATTCCCAAGCCATTCGCTTCTCTTTTGTATGGGATGCGTCCACAAACAGGACACAATATGGCATCACTCCACCAACTCTTAGCTGGTTTATTAATCCTCCTCAAGGCAGTATCACCCCTGACTAAACCGTCCTACCCAAGTGTCTGTCCAACCTGCTCTTGACAACTGCCAAGGATGGAGAGTCCACAACCTCTCTAGAAAGTCTATTCCAATGCTTGACCACCCTCGGAATCATCCATCCTAAATCACTTCTGAGGCCCCTTGAGGCCATTGCTCCTAGTCCTGTCTTCTATGGTCAATGGAAAAGGCCATGTCCATCCTCTCTATAATTGCACTTCAGGTATTTGAAGACTATTATCAAATCCCACCTCAGTCTTCTGTTCTCTAGATTAAATAACCCTAGTTCGTTCAGTGCTTTCTCATAAGTCTTGCCTCCCACCACGCTAATTATTTTTGTCGCTATCTGCTGAACTCTTTTCAATGTGTCCACTCAATACTTCACTCTCCAGTAGGTCGATACTTCTCTCAATACTTCACTCTCCAGAATGTATTCCAATAGATACTTCACTCTCCAGCATCATCAAAATGAGAATTTTTTTTTTTCTTAAGAGGCATATATCAGTTTGGACAAAAGTGTCTTATGTCTAGGACTGAATTTCTAGTCTCAAAGACAGAAGAAGAAAGAAGACAGTCCTGAGTCTGGCAGAGTTAGGGATATGAGCATGAGATATTCATATATTTGTTGAATAGCTTTACCACTGGATTCTTGTCTATTCTACAGTGGGCCTTCAATATTTTTTGTGGAAAATTTGCCAAGGTTCATCCCAGTAAAGAACAAGAATGTTTTATGAAATCTCAAACATCCATGAGATGGGGGAAAAAATGTCCCACTCAGAGGGGATAAGGAGTGGAAGACACCTGTGGGTGTGGTTCTGTGACATATGAAGTAATGAAAGGTATGAATTAATAATTGAAAGCAAGACCACTAGAAACCTAGGACATGCATGCATTTTTTATTTAGAAATGGCAGCATTCTTTTGAATACTTTTGCTAAAGCGTTTTCATTCGTCAAGTCTTGCTGACTCTTGTTTCTAGCATTTGTAGGTAGGCCTTTTTGAAAGCTAAAATGAAAAACAGATGGATACAATTGGTTTTGATGAAAATAGTGAGGTCATCACAATTTTGCACAAACTGAAAATTCCAGAAGGGGCTCCAAAAGTGGGTAAAAATGAAAATTTCCTGAGATACTCCACTTCAGTTTCTCAACATTTTGAAAGACAGTGTCATTAATACACTTATTGGAACTGCTTAATGCTTTTTCATGGGAGAAACCTTTAATAGAAAAACCGCCATGTTGGGCATTTGTTTTGCCGGGACCAGGATATTTATGATGATTAACGTTCAGTTATGTGCAGATATATAGTTCTGACCCCAAAGAACTTACATATAATGATAGTTCTTAGATTTAGACTTCTAATATCTTTCACTCCAAAACTTACTCTTTAGTGTTGTAAAGATAGTATTGCTGTGTTCTCAGTTTAAGGTCAAGAGATGATTTCCTGTTCAGAGCCTTCACTGATGTCACGTTACTTTTACCTTCATTGGCTTTAATTAGCATGAATAAGAGCTGATAGGTACTCAGGTCAAAGTACCACTTACACTTCAAGAACCTTGTCAAAGAAGCCAAAGTTGGAGGAACTAGAAACATAGTTTAATCCCATTTAGATTGCTCTTAACCTTAAAAAACCCATGAAAGATCTCCTCTAGGCTGTAGGAAATAAAGGGATCTAGGTTCACATCCAGGATCTGCTTTCAGATTTCTTGTAGGACTTAGGCACACTGTTAAACCACTGGGCCTAAAGCTGGATGAATGAGAATAATTTGTTTTTCAAGATTGGTTTTTGTTTCTCAATGGAACACGTTTTTATTTTTAAAATACTGTGGCTAGTTCTGCCTATACAAATACAATGTAAATACTGTCTTTCCTCCCCCAGGATTGGTTTGCAAACTTCATAGGGCATGGGCTGTTTCTTACGATTGTTTATCCATTGCACAATGGAGTCCTAGTAACAACTGAGGCCTATAAATACTAGGTAACGTGGATACATCCATGACTGAAGCGTCATTGTGTAAAAAACATGCTCTAAATATTGAATATTGTCTATGTGGCATTAGACCAGATGAACTCTCATTTTTTTTGTATAAGCTGCAGTTTGGATCTTCTATCTTGGTATCTTCTTTCTCCATCTTAAGTCTCTGCCTTTGTTTAGGATGCAGCATTATGGGGATTGTGGAAGAGCCTGATGAGTGCCATTCAGCAAAAACTCACTGTTTCTTGGGACACTACCCAATTTAAACGTTAGTAAGACCTTGGTTACAATCACCTCAATGGGTGATCACCTCAGTGCCACGAGCATTTTGGAGATCTTGGCAAAGCTGTTTGGGATAAACATGGGAGTGAGCTGTAAAACTGAACCAAACTTGTCCTAGGATATTTGGAAATGCTGAGATCAGGGATTTTGCAGTGGGATAGAGACATACGCAGCTATTTTCTCCCCAGGGCTGTGTGGGAGGTTGAATATGTTTTTCCATGCTGGTTCTTCCATCTCCAACTTTGAGTTTCATCCCTTCAGGAACAGAATGAATATTTTAATTGACTAAGGTAGTATCCAGGTGGGAAATCAAGCCCTGCGGTGCGTGGCTCTGCTGAAGGGCTTATGCGATTAGTATTTGGGGAATTCAAGTGTGGGTGTTAGGGCCTTAGGACGCTATGTGTCTCTCTACCCCTCTGCAAGCTCCAACAAAGGGCTGTTTCGGAAGCCCCACCGGAACACTGGAAATCCCCATGCTCACCCAAACCTCGTTTTCTTGGCAGATCAGGCAGTGAAGTCATAAGGAATGTCTGACTAAGAGGGTTTCTTTTACCTCCACCTTTAAGAAAACCCAGTCAAAACAATGTCTCTGAAATGTGTTTCATCCCTTGGGTTACTGCTGTAATGCTCTGAATAGTCACCGGGGAACATCAAGGCAGGCTGCCTCACAACCTTGCAAGGGGCCGCAGAGTATCAAGGGAGTACCTTGATTCCTGATGTGCTGGCCAACCGCCCCTTGCAGCCTGTCAGATACAGCCTTAGACATTTGCTGGAAAAAGATGTCTGTGTTTCAGGGGTGAGTGAACAAATTTGCATCTGGTTTAAAAGTCAGCTTGAAAAGCCCTTTGGTTTGCTATCAAGGGAAAGATAAAGTCCAAAATGGGTGGAAGCCAATATCCTAAATTCCAGCCTTGAGGACATGTTGAATCTTCTTCCCAATTTTGTCTTTACTGTGGGACACAGTAGCCTAAATACCACCATCCTTTAGGAACATCCTGGATGTTACCAGCATGTATACCAACATCCCACACCAGGATGGCATCCAAGCCTGCCTTACATACCTACAAGAGCAAGATAACAATTCAGAGTACAGACCCAAGGACATTAGTGACTTTATACACTTCATCCTCACATACAACAACTTCACGTTCAATAACCAACACTTCCTCCGGACCATGGGCACAGCTATGGGCAGTGGCCCCACAGTTTGCCAAACCTTTTATGACCCACCTGGAAGAAGAACTCCTCAAGGACTGTACCATCAAACCCATCAAACTCAAAACACTTTATATACTTAATATATATTGACGACTTCTTCATCATTTGGACTGAAAACCTGCAATCTCCGATTTAATTCCATCAGAAATCCAGCTATCATCACCCCTCCATCAAACTATCTTTTAAATACTCCAGCACCAAAATCTTCTTTTTAGATATGATAAGCATTCTCCACAATGGTAAAATACAGACCATAATACACCAGAAACCCATGGACCAACATACATATCTGCATAACACCAGCAATCACCTTAAACACATAAAGAAAGTTGTAATATACAGCCAAGCCCTCAGATACTATTGAATTTGCACCAAGGGGACACCCATGATCATCACCTCACAAATCTCAAAAGGGATTTCACTCAACAAGGACACTTCTCCAGAGAGATAGATTAAACTTCTGAAAGAGCCACCTGGATACCATGTAAAGAATTGCTGCAGTACAGAAAGAAATCCCCCATGAATCGACACCACTGGTTATGACTTATCACCCCTCTTTCGAACCTATACGGAAAATCCTCAAAGAATTGCAAACCATAGTAGAAGACCCTATCCTTAAAGAAATTTGCCCAGAACCACCCATCCTCACCTTCAAGCAAGCATCAAACCTCGCTAACCTCATTATCAGAAGCAAACTTCCTATGCCCCAAAGCACACTGAATGGATCCAGACCATGCCAGGACAAGAAATGTGAAACCTGTTACCATATCTCTACCACCTCCACATTTACTACACCCCATAACAGAACCATCATCATTCCTGGATCGTATATCTGCATCTCCAGGAATGTTATATATCTCATCCCAATATACCAAATGTCTTGATGGAAAATACGTAGGAGAGACCAAACAACATCTGTGCACCAAAATGAATACACACCGGAAATCCATCAAAGAGAAGAATACCTAATTACCTGTGGGGGCACATTTCTCACAAGATAGCCACTACCTCTCCAATTTCTCAGGTCTAATCCTTGAAGGAAATTTACAAAACACCTTTCGCAGATGAGCCCATGAACTTCGCTTCATCAACCTCCTGGATACAAAAAATCATGGACTAAATATAGACATTGGATTTATGACACATTATAACCTGCCTGACATCTGACTTCCCAGGTACCTCTCCACTATTTAGCTGCTACATCTTCCCCCCCCCCCCCACACACACCTTTTCTCTTTCCCACTGACTCCTCAATTTACATCTTCACTGACAGACTTTCTTGCATGCAGACCAGTCTCTGACTTCTTTACTATTCAGTCCATCCAGGAAGAGCACACACCAATTGCAGAGGCTTCCTCAGACTGATGAAGGGTGTTTATACCCAAAAGCTTGCAAAGAAGAATTTTTCCAACTATTTGAGTTGGTTTTATAAAAGATCTCAGATTTACCCAAAGAACCTTGTCTGCTTATGTCCGTAGACCAATACGGCTACAACCTACCATCCTTTAGGGGTGTTTAAAGTCCTGCACTGGAATAACACATCTTGGGTCCATTTCTTGCATGTGAACAGTCAGTCCCTTAGGTTATTACTAGATGTACCCAAGCTCACCATTGCAGTGAGTTGTACTATGAGCTCTGCCTAGACATGTTACCTTGATTTAGGGTACCAAAACATTCACACATAGCATGGAGTGACTCAAAACACTTTAAATGGAGTGCTGGGAGAGAGAATAAATTAATTACCCTTTCACTAACAGATTTAAAATTATCTTCCCTGAACTTTATAGTAGCATCTTTCATTTGGAAAGCTATAGTAAGAGAATCTATCAGGCATGTTTCTTCACTTCCCTGCTTCTACCATGTGATCTGCAGAGGAAACAAGGAAGCTGGGAGAATTAGGAGCTTAAGGATCAGTCTAGGAGATTCCAGATTATCGGTTTCACATTTATCTGCCAGGCGGGTTGGTGAAAAGCCAGAAGCCTGGAAGCCCAGGTTCCCAGGCCAGGTTCTGACACAACCTTAATGAAATCGCAGAGTCTAGGCAAAATGAGTCATCAGCATCCGATGAGAAAATATTGTGCCAGAACACTTCTGATCTGTTCACCTTCAGGACAGGCAGCAAAGGCCATCTTATTTAGGGGGCAGTTGAAGCAGCAAGTATTTTGGGAAGAAATTCTTAGAAAACTGTCTTGTTTTTTGGGTGGGGGAGGTATTTGTTTGTTTTTTTCTTTTTTTATGAGGCTTTTCCCATTAGAAAAAATGAAGCTGGCTGAAAAAAAAAATCAAGTTTCCCAAAGCTTTTTTTTTTTTTTAACAAAATTAGATAAATCTGGCTTTTTGTATGGAAAAAAACTTGCTCCATTTTGTCCACTAGTTCTAAGTGTCAGGGCCCAGGGTTGCTGCTTCTTTCTTAGACTTAGTGGGGGGGGGTTTAAGTGCTTGCAGAAGTACTTCCCTATAGACATTTCCATTGTTTGGAGATGCAAAAATAGTTTCTAGGATTTGAGACCTAACCACATCTGAAAAGCAGCTTGCCATTCCAGTATTTGTCACATCCGGCCTGACAGCTGATGACATAAGATTGATGCCCACGTGTCCATCCTGGACGGGTTGCATAGAGCCCTTTTGCAATAATTCTCTGTGGCAGATTGGTGTCACCTAATTCCTCTCCCCATACAGAAGCAAAGTAAATATCCAGTACATATAAGCCTGCTTATACAGGATGCCAACAGATGGCAATATTTTATCATCCTTTCACAATATGGGCCACTTCCCTGCAGCTCCATGGAAAGTTTACATCCAGCTCTTCATTGTGACATAAGTGGCTGAAGTTTTGCTTGTCTGGTGTCTTTGATGTGATTTTTTTTTCGGGACAGTGTGAATGTACATTCTGGGACATGTCAAATTCATGGCTTTTACAACAGTTGCTTAGAACTGGCCTGTGTGTGAGGTGGATCCTGGGAAGCTGCATTTATGAAGCAAGTAGGCAAACAGCCTGGTTTAGATTGTGCTGGGCAAATTGTACGTGTGCTTTTTTTCCCCCACAACTGTTGCTTTTCTAGATCTGTGCACTTGCATCTCCTTTTCTTGCTTACCCCTGGCTTTTAACATCAGCAGATTGACAGGAAGGGGATCCAATGTTGCGAACTTTGTTTTTACGTAGAAAATACATGTAGCTGAATTGAACATCCCAACATCTCAACAGTGTCTCTGCCCAAACAGCCCTGCCTTTAAACTACCATTTCATCTCTAACTCTTAAATACAGGACCTCAGGAATGAAGAGTGCCCCACTTCTACTCCCGGCTCTGTCTAACCATTTTCCTGTCTTTAGGCATGTCTCTTCATCTCCTTGCTTCTGCTTCCATCTGTAAAGTTAATTAATTAATAGTACCTGACTGCCAGGCTAAATTTGGGGGAAATAGTAGTGTACATGATACCCTCTAATGCATACTAGACAATCAATGGGTGTGTAACATGGAAGGTTTGATTTAGTGTTTCGAAGAGTGGCTGTTCCAGAGGGTAGTGCCAGTGTATCTGGATGACTTCAAGAAAACTGAGTGGCAGCAGGGCTGTGCTGTATAGATACTGTCAGCTTTTCTTGTTGAATTTACTCACAACATGCTGTTTGTCAGGTCAGGGCCACCCCTTCCATCACCTGCATTCTTCAATGTCTTCCTCCTCCTGATAAAGGCACTTCCATGCACCACTTTCTGCCATTTCCATAAAGAGTGCAAATAGTCCTCCAAAAAAACAGTCTATACCAGAGTTAAAATGGCTTATGTTAATTAAGCCAATAGATGCTAGTTTTTGCCTTTCCTTTATGTAAGACATAACAAGCTTTTTCCCGCCTTTTCAGCTATGAGCATAACAGGGAATCACTGCCCACTTCTGTTAGGGTAATCAATGGCAAACACTGAAATTGAAACCTGTTCCTATCCCACCAAAAACAATTTGGAACTATCCTAAATGCTACTTGCATTTAGCACCTTTCTCCCCCAGTTCAAAAGCTGTCTTGAGCAAAGAGCACCTAATAGAGGGACTCTTTTAAGACTGACTTTATTCTTGAGAGGTTGTAGATACTCATCAGGCACATCTACACGTGCAATTAATGCACCTGGATTTTCTGTGCAGAAAATTCAGGCGCATTAAACTGCACCCCGCACGCATCTGAATGTGTGCCTGGCGGGAGCAAATTTGCTCCTGCTGGGAGCACTTCAGTTTAGGGCTGTTCCTGTCTTGCTCTGCCCCCCTGAAGCAGCCATGGGGAGCTCTAGGCTCCCCCAGGTACCAGCCTGAGGCTGCAAGGGGCCATGAGATGTGGTCCTGATCTCTGCGGAGCAGGGAAAGCTGTCCCAGCTGCCAGGCAGCTGCCTCCCAGTCATGTGGAGATCAGGACCCAGTCTCTATATGGTTGGGAGGCAGCTGCCCAACAGCCAGGACAGCTCTCCCTACCCAGAAGAGATTGGGATGGGTCCCAGTCTCCACGTGGCTGGCAGGCAGTGTCCCACTGAGCAGGGACAGCTTTCCCCTGTGGCCCCCTGCTCCTGGTCATCATCTACACATGCACACACAACTGGTTCCCGGTCAGCATCTACACATGCTCTTTGGCGCATTAGTTTAATGCACTGATTTCTAGTATCTGTATCTACAGGTATTAGAAAATGGTGCATTAGACTAATCTACTGATCAGTAATTGCTCCACATGTGTAGATGGTGATGCTTTACTGCATATTAAATTAGTCTAATGCTTAATAAAGAGTCTTGTGTAGATGCACCCAATGTTTCTTATCTCCCTGGGTCTTCAGGCGTTCTGTCAGGAGATGCCAGACAATTTGTATATGCAGAACTTAATATTTTCATCACAAGGTGTCTTCATAAAGATGAAGTCCTACCCTGCCCAGAAGCAGGATGTTGTGACCTGACGGGGCAACTTGGTTACCAAGGTCTTGATGCTGCATGAGAATGACTGGAAAAACCTGCCTAGAGAGCCACAGAAAGTTTCATAAACAATTGCCCAATTTGAACTCATTGTGACAGTACCTTGAACATGAGACTTGTATAACTACCCCTCATCATTTAATGAGGCTTAGCTGACAAGGATCTTGGTACCCATCTCCACCCTGTTCCATTTGTGTGTTTTAGCTTTTATGGCAGTATTTCCGTGCCTAATTTCCCTGAAATTTGGCCAGTATTTTATTTGTGTTTTTGAGAAGCAGACTTTTTTCTGGCATCTAATCCAGGAAATAGGCAGTATGATAGCTTCGGGCAACATCCTGCTGTGTCCATAGATTTCTCCCCCTCCCCTCCCCTTTGATTCAGGAATCTATGCATACCTCCTGAGACCTGAAGGGGATCCAGGGCTGTAGCTAGGTGGAAAATGCTCTGAAACAAACCTCCAACACGTTCAGTGGTCAGTTGTTCTTAATTGTTGTGAATTCACATTTGTTAGGGAGATAGAACTGAACCTGTCTGGTTTTTCTTTTTCATAAGCAGTTTGTGGAAGTAAGCATCTGCAAAGGAGCTAGGAGGTTGTGTCCACATTTAAAATCTATAACCAAGTCTTTGACTAAATTATCCCTCTGTTGTTGTTACAGTAGCCCATGCAGGTACAAGCCATGCTCCATATCCTCCAACAATACACATCAGCATCAAGCCATGAGGAAGAGGCCAGAGCTCAAATGGCAAATCCACAGGCAATAAAAACAAGACCACCAGAAAACCAACTGCCATTTATTTCTTTTTAAAAGTGTTTTCTCTCTTTCTTTCCTTCAGCAGATTTTCCCTGTGTTGAAAGGGATCCCCTGGTCAAAAGTCAGCAGGCGAGGTTGTAGAAAGCTTTGATAGTCAGTGAAGTGGAACATTACAACACATGGTAGTAGCACGCACCAATGGAGAGTCCCCTCTCTGGATGGACCTCCCTCTGAGAACAACCTCTGAACATTCTTCATCCAGACCCCCCTCCAGCACTACAAAGCCAATACTTCTCATGGTCCCGACACTGCTTGGGTCCCAGGTTGCCTTTTTCCACAGGTACTGCTAAAGAAAATAGCACACAATATTTACTAGGTGTAATGCCTTAAATCATATTAATCTATCCAGTAAAGTATTTATGGCCAATAAAAATTCCACAGTGGCAAAGCCGATTCGTAGGGAGGATGAATGACAGAATGACGCCCACCCCCTCCCCCCCCGTCAGATTGTCAAAAGCCCTGGAAGAAATAGCGGGAAGGGTAGAAGGAAATAGCACATGGACTTAACATTGGCTTTCTTTTGTTGCAGTTGGCGGTAGAAAGTATTAAAACACCTTCGCATTTTTGCTTGCAGTGCACAAGGGGATGCATCAAAGAAATGGATGATTATGAGGCAGTGTAGAAATATTGAAGATGAAGGTCTCAAAACTCTTAAACCCAGGCTTAACTTTAGGTATAAGCTGAAGATTATCCCAATTCTAGGGGCTTTAGCAAGAATCAAACGGGGGTTGGCTACTTTTACGACTATCAAGAAGATCCAGTTATAATGAATGATGGCAAGTGTTTTGAAAGGGAAGCTAAAGGGTGACTTAAACCAGTCTTGAAATAGGTCTCGTTTTGGTTTCTAATATTGTAAAAGATGGAGTATCTTGGCTCTGCTTGCTGCGGGGTTCTCAAGGTTTCCTTGGAAGCGTCTTGTTTTGGCCACCATTGGAAACAGGATGCTAGGGTAGACGGACCAGATCCCATTTGGTGAGTCCTATGTTCCCAGTTAAGCACATGTTTAAGTACCACTGAATCCATCATTATCCAAGAAGATTTTATCCTATATTTAAGTCGATCACTGAACTGGGATTGAAATCGATGAAAGTAACAGACACATCTAGATATTTAAGACTACAAAATAAGGAGAAATATGGTGTCTTTTCCTAGCTATCAGGTGAGCTTGAAGCTTAAAGCAGGGTTTGATCCATTGTTACAAATTAGCCCTATGTCTACCTCATACAGGATCATCTTTAGGAGACTGATCTTCCCCATCCTACTGAATTTAGGCATTCCCTAGCTCATAAGTGACTAAAATAAGCAATGAACGATCATGAAACTTAGTTATTATGCTGCCACTCACAGCTTCCAACCCTTCTCATTGTCTTGCATCCTTTTGATGGGCGCATATTTTTATCCCATATCTGTGACTCAGGTAATTGAGAGAATACCTGAAATAACTGAACATAAATTGATTTATCCTGCTATGGCCAAAGGATGTTAAATCCTAAAGAAGAGGGACATAAGCCATTTTTTATGAAGACATGTGTTTGTACTCGGAGCCTATCCAACTACAGAACCACTTACGCATTATCAAGGTCCTCTAAAAATTGCTGAATCCTTAATGCACTAAGTACCAACAGGGCGTTGGAGAGAATCTCTTTGCCAAATATCCAATGACTCCAATGCTATGCTGGGGTTTGCTCTTACTGTGTGTTTTTGGGCAGTGCACCAGTAGTCAGAGGTTCACCCCTTCTGGTTGCAGGAGCTGGATGAGTGGTAAAACGATTTTACTCGGATTCAGAAGGGAGATGACTAAGCTGACAGTGTAAAAAAAATAAATCCAAATGAATCATGTATGCTTCCCAAACCACGGTCCTGGCCACATAATTGGTTTGCTTCCAGCAGGCCTGTTCCAAATCTCCTTGCAACACCATTACTTCTTCTCTGAGTAGATGACTCAAGTTTTTTGCTAGTGCTGTAGACCACACATGAC
This sequence comes from Alligator sinensis, assembly GCF_000455745.1. Lineage (NCBI taxonomy): Eukaryota > Metazoa > Chordata > Crocodylia > Alligatoridae > Alligator > Alligator sinensis. The sequence goes on along the minus strand of NW_005842380.1, from coordinate 1,053,196 downwards.
ATCTAATATGATCGCCTTTTGATTTATCTTGGAAGGAGCAAATTCAGGAGTTGAGGACCAAACCTTGTGGTGGCACCACGTCAAAGGTGTGGGTGGGGCACACGATAGCTCATCTTAGCGTCACATGTACTCATTGGTGAAGGAGTCTTCTGAAAGCAGCTTTTGGTGACTTTCCCTGTGTTAACTATAGAGAACAGTGCTCAATATGCATAAACCAGTCTTGGGGCTATGGAGCAGCTGTCCCAACCCTCTGTAAGAGTCTAAAGCATAATGATATTCAATTACTTGCAAATGGTGCAAAGTGATTAGGCTTCAGGTTAATGTCATGTTAATTGTACTACATGATATTGTTGTCATTTCCTGGATGCTTTGGTGACAGAATGGCTAATGCATCTAACTAGCTTGCTGGTTCTAGTCCATTCCCTAGATCATGGTAGGGATTTCTGCATGCACCAATTACCGTGAAACTTTAGATAGATAGATAGAATCCAAGGAGCAGAAGGGACCTGCATCAATGCATCAAGTCCAGTCCCCTGCCATGGGCAGGAGGTTATTGGGCTCAAACGAGCTCAACAAGGTACTTATCTGGCCTCCTCTTGAACACCTCCAAGGATGGCGACTGCATCACCTCTGCTGGGAGCGTGTTCCGGATTCTCATTACCCTTATGGAAAAAAAATGTTTTTTCTTATGTCTAGCCAAAATTTTCCCTCTATTAGCTTGTGTCCATTGGTCCTCATCCTCCCTTGAGGTACCTTCCCGAAGAATTGCTCCCCTAGATCTTGGTGCTCACCCTGATGTGCTTGTAGGCAGCTACGAGGCACCTCTCAGCCTTCTCTTACTCAGAGTGAACAGGGCCCATTCGCAGAGTCTTTGGATGGGAGCATGTTACTGCTGTGTCAATGATGACCTCAAGCACAAGTAATGTTAAGCAGACCGCTTCACATGAGACCCCCTCAGTCCTAAAAATCTCAGGTTGGTCTGAACTCTTTCATGGGGCTGAGGGAAAAGAGATCTGCAGTGGAAACCACTTGTCCCCATTGCCAGCTGCTCAAGACCAAGCAGGAGATACCTCACTGCTTGTTCTCCACATCAGCATCTTTAAGAGTCAAACACTGTCCCAGAAATAGTTGACACACCGGGCTCCTCTAGTATCATTATAGATATCTGTCTGTGTTAAAGCCACCATGTCCATGTGGAGTGGCTCTTGCTATTTTTAGGTGGAACAGAGAGGAAGAGGAGAAGGTAAGAGACGTGAACTCATGGAAGAATTGATGGATTGTCTGTTACATTATGTTCCCCAGATCAAGTTCATCCTATTTCTGAATCCATAGTTTGCCAGTATCTTTCCATGCTGCCACCCAAATTAACACGCTCTTTAAGCATCTCTGCAGAGGCCACAAAGTTGCTGCCTACGACAATGAGAGCAGGATGGGTAGGAGTGGGGAGGTACTTCCCCGGCAAAAAAAAACCAACAAAAAATGCACACGAGGTATTTTGTTTTGTTTTCCTGTGCCAGTTCTGAGATGACTTTCCATCTGGCACCTTGCTACAGCCCTGAAGAGAGATCACTCATATAACTCCTGTTACCCGTAACATGCCACCACCCCTTAGAACAACAAATTTTCTAGCATGTGTAATTTTAAAATTCTGACACGGCGTGACATAGAAACGAACAGGGGCAACACCCAAATATAGCAAAAGCAGCCTATACAAAGTCTATGCGTTGGGGAGTGGGGTCAGAAGGATGAAACCATAGGTACAAAGTCTGAGTCGGATAAAACTAGACTGGTTTATGCTAGCTGAGATTCTGGCTGTCAAGAAACTTCACCGTCCAACTTTCCCTCTTTTTTTTTTTTTTTAATAGCATGCAGACATGAAAAACTACTTGCCCTTTTGTTTTGCAAGTGAGGTCTAATGAGCTGAACACGGCTGCTTCAGCCTGGTGGAGACCAGTCAGATGGATCTTCTGTGCTATTTCCATGGATTGCCATTGGTTTAAGAGCATTTGGGAAATGCATTCAACAGAGTTCATTTCTTTTGCTTTTTTGCTCGAGGAAGAAAGCTCGACCATGGCAAAGAGATGGGTCTTGCACTCCGCTCTGAAAGCAGCGAGGTTTGTTGTGGTCGTTCTTAATTATCCTAAGATTTGTGGTTCCTCAGTGCCTCCTAGGCCTAGGCCTACAGCTAGATAATAGACACCTTTGATCAGCAGAAAAAGCCCTTTCCTCTTTTAAAGGTTGTAGCGCTAACTTAACTTTCTTCCTGATGGCTGCTCAGCTCTTGCTTTGTGTTGGCTCCCCTTCTGCATGCAGCCAGGCCAAGAGCCTGCAGCCAGGAAAAGAAGAGCCCCCAGCAGATGCAGCATATGAACCTGAATGCATTCGTGCAATTTCAGGTAAAGGCCAGAAATTCTGCCTTTCAAGCTGTATACTCTTCCAGTGCATGGATGTGATGGAAATTCGCACACGTGTGTGTGTGTGTGTGTGTGTGTGTAACAGCTCCAATTAGCCTTTTTTTTTTCTTTTACTGTGTTTCCTGCTCTTTATGACTAAGTGCGGGTAATTAAGGCTAGCTCAATTTTTCCACTCCACCCATCCTTAGAGAAAACCTGTTGCAAGTTTCCTTGACGTTTTGCTTTCTATCTCACTCTCTCTTTTTGTAGTTCTGAAATGTAATAGTATTGCAGATTGTTACACATGATGGCAATGTACGGTCACTTCTCACCCCACACCTAAGAGTTATACGTGCCGATGAGCGAGCTGGAACATACTGTGGGATGTTACCTTTTATCTCTCCCTAATTATAAATCTCCCCTCCTTTTGTTTTAATAACATCTAAATCTAAACCAGATTAATATCAAATGGTTTTGAAAGCTTAGCATAGGGGTAAGCTTGGTATATGTTGTTTCCTGCTTTCTTTCAAACTAGTCCAAGTTTTACAGCATTCTTGCTCCATCCTAAGATTTATGCAGCTCAGCTGGTATCATACAGGCCAGGTGTATCCTACAACCATCTGCCAGCTTGGGTTTGTAGATCTGGGGTGTGAAGAGTTCTAAATCCCTGACATAGCTTTGCCTCTCCTTGAGATGTGATTATATCAGGGGAGAAAAATTACAGAGTCACTATTATAGCTTCCTTTGGGGATGAGGACAGTTTATTGGACAAAAAACACAGCTTGGCTGATATGACCGCATATTGCCAGGATAGTATATCAGTATTCCTGTACCAGTTAATCACTTCAATGATAGACGTAGCTACAGCCTTGTTTTGGTGTTACTGGGGTTGTCATATTTGGGAGGGGGTTGGAATATAGGTAAGATGCTCTCTAGGCTTTGGCCTGGTAGATTCACATCAGGTAATGGCTGTACTCTGTTCTCCATCTTGTTCTTGCCCTAACCTATAACACAAGGTGTTTTTGTGGGGGGGGAACTTCACTTTCCTATATGCTTGTACAATGTATATAGGATGTACGTGTTAGTGTTTAACATGCCACTCTGCCTTGTCTTCTGCCTAACTTTATTTTAACCTGGCAAAGCAGCTCTGTTCAATGAGAGTGCTGGTCTTGCAATATAAAGATATCAGTTATCCCGCACTTGATGAACTTGAGAATAACAATGCCATCCCCTCAAAGTCCCATGACTCAGGAGGGAGTTAAGTAGCCTTCTCCAAAAATCTGAAGTGTATAAAAACATGGAGATGGGATGGAGGAGCAGTCCTGTGTGCAACTTGTTCCACCTTGCATTAGTCAGAGTAGCTAAATCTTATGCATGCTGGTTGAGCTGCTGAGTGACGCCGGCCCACACTGAACAGGCAGAGTGGTGGTAGCACCAGCAAGAAGAAAGACTGGGCTGCTGGGCTGGGGCCCTTCAGTGCCGCTAGCTGGAAGTCTTCCAAGTCCTACAACTGATGGATCTGTAGCCCTATGCAGCATGATGGCCCTCACTAGCATCTCCTTGGCATCTCCTCGCTTATGCTACACAGTGCTGGAAGGCAAACTAAGAGACGCATTAAGAAGGCAAATATTTTAGAAAGGCACGTTACTCTTCTGCACCGTTACTCCAGGTCTTCCACAAGAGGCAGAGTGCTTCCTTGAGGTACGGCACAGAAAGGGAATATATAATCCTAGAGCTTCAGGTTTGAAGCATTCGCCTCAATGACTTTACCTAGCCAAGGCTGTTGGCTTGATTGACACTCCCATGTGAAGCCCGTGGAAGTTAACACAAAAAGAAAGCCATTGACTTCAGCAAATCTTGGATCGCAACCCTATGTAAGTTATCTTATCTGCATTGCATAATGAACACACATGTATTTCTAAATAGGTTTAAACTTGCATTTGGAAGAGCTACCCCCTTCCAAGAAATGTCATGGTCATTCAAGAGCCAAGGATTTCTTAGGATGGAGGAAGGGTTAAGAGGAAGGGTCTTCTTTCTCTCAATATTTCTGGACCATTACAGCGATATCACTTTTATACTACCACAGTCATTCAAAGCACTTCTGACTCCTCACCATTCTCACTGCCTTAGCAGCTCCATTACTAACAAAGGCAACAAAGATATTCAATAAGCTGCAGAAACCAAAATTTAAAGTCAAGCTGTTATCAAGTATGCCACCATTTCCAGCTAGTGGCGGGCTCTGACAATGCCACAGAAAGTATTTGTAAAATTGGGAGCCTCCCCAGTCAGAAAAAAACATGCCTTTCATGGTTTGTTGCAAATGTTTACATCCATGAAAATGATTTACTACTCCCCAGTTGAGTCTTCTTCCCTGAAGGATTTTTTTTTTTTACAAGTGATTTCAATGTCATTTGTCTGTGTGTAGCTAAAAAAAAAAAATCAGGCAGTATATACAGTCTCCCACCTCCATTTTAGAGAAAGTCTGGCAAAATGCAGTAGTAAATTATCAAATAATACCCCACATTCATATAACAGTTCACACATAAATAGCAAAAAATATAAACACTGACCTCCATGGATCAAATCAAATGAGTCTCCCAGGCCTTTTTGCCTGACCTCCTAAAGATCTATAACGTCTCTTTTTTTCCCCTTCTCTCTCCAATAAACGTACTCTAACTTCTTAAAGGATTTACTGTTTTGGTCTAAAGAGAGAGCTATTTTCTTCTGCTCTACAGTTAAACAGCCTTTGATTTTCAGGCTGCTGCAGGTTTTAGGAGGCTTCGACCTTTTGAAAAGGGACCGAGTATGAAGTGCGAGTCTATTGTTCCATTAATGTTACCTAGAAAGGGTGGCAAACCATTAATATTTCTTTTGTGCTGCTTGGTGTACTCAGCATGTATCAGAGGTCCAGATGCATCCTAATTATCAAAGTCTTTCTAATAAAATCAACCCCAGTTAGAAAAGCATTGGGATGAAGTGGATAGAGCTCCTGTAATGCTGCAGAATTAATCTAGAATGGGGAGCAGAACAAGGTTGGTGGGGGGCCACGAGAAAATGGGAGCATTATATCATGTAGCTCCCATCATGCAACATGCATTTGCCTCCTGTTTGCTGATCTCTGAGAATCACCTTCAAAACCCTACGTTGCAAGTAGTTACCGAAACAACCCTCCGAGTCAGCACAGATCCCTTTATTGAAGCAGGAGGTGAAGGTTGCTCTAGCCCTCCAGGAGGTGCCCAGCACCTCGCAATATTAGGCCCTAAATATCCGTTGGCTACAGTGCCTGATTAAGCTCATGGGCTTTCCTGAATTACGTTTGGCTGTCAGCTCTTCTGCTTCAGTCAGCAAGGACTTGTTTTGTCTTGCCTTCCGTCAAAATAATCCCACAGACTGAGCAACCAGAAAGGTTCAGGCGCAGGTTACAGACAACAGTCATCCCAAAACCTGACAGTCGCAACAGGAGACGGATCTGAAAGTGTCTCCTGCAGACTTCTTTAACCGATTCATGAGAAAATAGGAAGACAGGTCAGGAAATTACAAATGGGCCCTCTTGTTCTGTCCATTTTCCTCCTCTTTTGTAACTGGTAGCCGAAGTCGTGTATCTTCCATCATGAAAGAGGATGGAATAATTTGTCATATTTGTTCCTTCTGGCTTTGAACTCCATCTACCTATAATAAAACGAGGACTTCTGGCAAAATGTGGTTCTGTCAGGAAGTTCATTCTAGTCGGAGCGCAGATATGGAGCTGGTGTCTTTGGTGTGTTCCCCAAGCATGTCAGGCTATTAATTAGAAAAGCGTCAAGATTTTATTTGAGATGGGCCCAGCCCTTGTGGTTTGCACTGAGTCTTCCTTTCAGTGTGGGAATGTGCCTTCAGTTGGATTGTGAAATTTTGCTAAGCAAGGTCTAAGCTGACACCACTCAAGTAGATAATGAAGGTAATTATATGGGAAATGTTCCTGATTGCTGCCTTTTAGATCTGGCAAATATCTTTTTTTTTAAAAAAAAACCAAACAATAAAACCAACAAGAGCACTGGCAGTGCTGTTAAACTCTTCTTTCAAATAGAAGAAGTGTAAGGAGTTATACATTTACATTTTGGATTCATTCCCAGACTAGCCAGAGTTGCCTGTTGCATAAATGCCAGGCCTTGTTTTTATCTCATTTAAAAATAAATATAAAAATGATATTGGTCTGTAGCTACCTATGTGGTTGGTTGACTTGAGTTGATGTCTCTCCAGTATGTTGTGTGCCCCATATCTTTCACCAATGCAGGAAAGAGTTGTCATTTGCTATCAAATATAAAAATGCAACCAAAAACATATCTGTGATTGAATGTTAAGAATGTTCCCAATTCACATTAAGTTCTTCATCATGCCGGTAAGGGTTCTCAGTTCAGCAAGGTATTGTCTTTGGTCTTGGGGAATAAATACTCCTATGGACTCTATGTACAGACACTAGGGGAAATATAGTTGAAGGGAGGCTGTTTCAGTGGCTTGGTTTGTCCCTGCATATGGTTT
>NW_005842380.1:1033707-1046254 GCF_000455745.1 Alligator sinensis | reverse complement strand
TCCTGCTGCTTTTTTTCCAGTTCTGATTTTGTTAAGTGTAATTGTGATATTAAACAACCATAAAACCAATGATGCATGGTCCATCATGATTATATACGTATATAAAACAATATTTTAGGCTTCAAGAACAACAGCTATGACATGTATCTATTTGGTTGGCCATTTTATTTATGTAATTATGCACCGATTTATTATTTATTTATGACTTGGAATGTTTTCAGGAAATATGGGTATTGCCTATCTGGGATTGGATTTGAACCTTTGTCCTAGATGTAAAGACCTGGGCACTAGAAAACAGTCTAGGAGGATGCATCTACATGTGAAATGAATTTAATGCAATAAACTCCAGTGCAGTTCACACAGGAGTTTATTGCCCCAGGGCGCAGCATTTATATGTGCGCCCAGGACCGCAGCACATTGAGCCAAGTTGGAGCAGCCCTGACTGGCCTGCCAGCCCAGGGATGCTCTGAACTGGCACAACGTGCTGTGGAGGGGCTGGCCAGCTGTGGGGCACAATGGGGCTATAGTATGGGGCTAGCCAGCTAGCTACTGTAGTAGTCAGGTGGCCCAGACAGCCCCAGTCAGCATTTACACTTGCATTGCAGCAGAGCAAATAACTCCTCCATAGGATAATACTTGTGTTGGGCAGTAATACCCTATGGCAGAGCTAATTAATTTACTCCAGCCTAATAGCACCGCACACATAGTCACTGATGCTTTGCTGCAGAGCTATGTAGTCAACTCCACAGTAATCATCTCATGTAGATGCACCCATATTGTACAGGAATAGCACACCCTGTATTTGTGTAGGGGACTAGAATAGATGACCCGTGGGGGTCCCCTCCAACCCTGGGATACCCATGGTCTTAGTTTGTCCAGTCATCTTTGCCTGATATTGATCGGTCCTGTCATGGAAATACCACACCAATACCCCATTTGTGGTGCCTGAGCTGGAGGAATGAATTAAATCCCTACCACCATGCCCACCTATGGAGTGAAGTGTAAAATACAGACAGCCAAGCCAAACTAAACCACACCCTTCCAGGTTATGAAGTGGTCTCTTCATTTTCTAAAGTACCACGTAAAAATGGAAAAAGGCAGTAGGGAGGGGAGAAGATGCACAGAGAGTTTATGCCCGTTGAATTTCAATGTGTGACTTGCAAATCATTGCAAATATTCGTGCCTGCTCTAAGAACGGCAGTGAGTCGCAGACTGCACTATCATGACCCCGGCCTCTTCTCCCCCTTTCCCCGCTACGTGCATGAAGGCAGCAGGAACAGGACAAGGGAAATCCAGAAAACCCGCTTGCTGAAAACGCTGCCAGCTTGTCAGTCTCAACATGCAGTCGACTAGAGGGAGAGGAGCCGGTGGGCAAGGCAGAGGGATGATGTGACATACGGACGAGCGTGGGCTTGCAGAACCAAAGCAGAAACGATGGTGGGTGTAATGTTCAAGCCTTGACAGTGTCCCTTTAACAAACGCTGAATGAGGGAGGCCTTGCCATTAGCACCGAAGCCTATTTCTTCCTGTCAGCCAAACAGTTTTATTAGGGGAACAAGTCCACACAACCAGTCAAGCGAGCAGCTGCCAAACGACGGTTGTGCTATATATACAAATGGATACACCTCATTCATGACAAATATTTCCCCGCCCTCCCCTTCCCCTCCACCCCGGATGTAGGTCTGGTGGCCTTTTAAGTGAGATTATCTGTCGGACACAATCAACAGGCAGCCAGGAGGGGCTTGCACTTGAGACTCAGAGAGCTGGGTTTAAGTCTTAACTCTGCTACACGTTTCTTATGGCATCTTGGGCAAATTACTTGATTTCTGCCTTTGAGAAAGGCAAAGGAGAGAATTTGCCAACCTTTCTTTCACCTTCTGTCTTGCAGATTTAGGTTGTTGTGTGCAGGCTTTCAGGGACGGACAATTATAATTTTTTTATTTTGCTCCTACAGCAGTTTTTTATTCCAAGAAACCTCTTGCCAGAACTTAGGTGAATAATGGGAGGACAAGGACGTGGAGCGTCTTTCATTGTCTTGTTCAGTTCATCCCTCCAGTTATTGAGAGTCCCCATTTCCCTTTCTTTCCCCCTAAATCTATTCAGTACAGTCATTAATGGACTCTTATTAATAACGTTCCCCTACTCCCTACTTATACACCTACCCTTAAATACCCTTAGTCAAATGAAAGTGAGTTTATGATTAGTTGGCATTGTCATATATTTCAGTGGTTAGACTGCCCTAAACACTGCAATAGGGGTTTCCGTGCTTTAACTGGGCTCTGTTCCTACCTCTGCTCCCAACTTGCTGAGTGACCTTGTCACCCAGTCACTTCCCTTCTCCGTGCCTCAGTTCCCCTATATGCAAAATGAAGGTAATACTGCTGATATCCATTGCAAAGGGTTCTGCTACTGAGAACATCTATAAATGTGTGCATTGATAATTATTCTCATTATTATTTTTATACGAGAGGTGAAAATCAAAGAATCAAGTTATTAAAAATAGCAATATCCTATTGTTCTTTTTTCCACCATCACCATTTTTGTTTTGAAATCCTGCTTTCAATGTAGGTACAACTCAGTAGATTTTATTTCACCTTTCTTTCCCTGATTGGAAGGAGTTGAGTTGTATCTGCACTTCTGCTCAGCATAAACCCATGTTGGAAGTTCAGCGCCTTGATTTCTTGTGCGTGAGCCAAGTGGAGAAAATATCTATTGGCACTTAGAATCATAGAAAATTCAGGTTGAAGGGAGCTCAGGAGGTCACATCTGGTCCAACCCCCTGCTCCAAGCAGGGCCAGTCCCAACTACATCATCCCAGCCAAGGCTTTGTCTACCCGGGTCTTCAAAACCTCCAAGGATGGAGATGCCACCACCTCTCTGGAGAGCCTGGTCCAATGTTTTACTACCCTCCTTGTAAAAAAGCGTTTCCTAATATCAAACCTCAGCTTCCCTTGATGTAACGTGAGCCCATTGCTCCTTGTCCTGCCATCTGCCCCCATTGAGACCAGTCCAGCTCTAGCCTCTTTTGAACCCCCTGCAGGGAGTTGAAGGCTGCTATTCAATCCCCCTTCAGTCTTCTTTTCTCCAGACTAAATAAGCCCAGTTCCTATACCTCTCCTCATCAGTCAAGTGCCCCAGCCCCCAAACCATTTTGTTGCCCTTCATTGGACTTGTTATATCCCAAGCAATTCATAATGCCATGCCCTTCACCATGCATCTATGAGATAAGGAAAGCATGACCTGCATTTAGACCTTTTCCCCAACTTCTGACCAATATAGGTAGGCTGTCTGTGCTGACTTTTGTATGCTTTCCACTGAAAACATCTTTTTGGTGGTAGAATGTGTTCTGCTGGTGGAACTGGCTTAATGCAACATTGGCATAAGATGGCTTTGGCTTATCCTCCAAAATTGTCTCCAGTTTGGGGGCTTGGAATAATCATGCTAGGGGATATATCCGAGGCCTTTCCAAGGAAGCAGTGTCAGAACTGGAAACAGATTGCAAAACTTCCTGGCCCAAGTTTCTCTCTACCCACTGTTAAATAAAAAAGCTGTTGTACAACACGGTGATTCTCATGCCTATTCTAATTTTGCTTGTAAGGTATTGCAAAAGATCATCCAAAGAGCACATTTTTAATCAATCTCACTCCTGTACAAATTCCTTTTTTTTAAGAAAGGGGGGCAAATTCTTCCTTTCTTTATACCTATGTTAATTCTGAAGTATTCCAGATTTACTCTGGAGTGGGTGAGAAGAGAAATCAGGGCCCATTAGCCTGACCTCATCCACATTTGACTCACGCAATCAGATTGGAAATAGACATGAATGATGCAAAGTCAGTCAAGGGAGCACCTCATCTTCCTGGCTGATCATTATGGGATGCCACAAGATAGCAAATTGGGTTTTTCAAATCTCTCTCCCATTCAGGCCTGTTGATTCCTGCTTTCTGGCACATAGCTGACTGTCTTTCCTGAAAAAATATTTTCATTTGAGAGTTCTATTGGGTTTTTCAAATCTCTCTCCCATTCAGGCCTGTTGATTCCTGCTTTCTGGCACATAGCTGACTGTCAAATGAAAATATTTTTTCAGGAAAGAGAGTTCTTAACCTCAACAACTGATGTCAACAGCACTAGGAGTTCATAGATAGATTCATGTTCAGAACAACTTGCTGGTAGGTAGTGGCCTGGCTGTTATGGACAGGGCTACCATGGAGGAAGTCAAGTCTGGATGTCTAGGAAATGGGGGCGCATAAGTCACTTTTCTATCTTTGGTCCCAAAGAAGACACCTTTTCTTCATGGCATCACTGGAGATGGAAAGACAATTCACGGAGGTACAGCGCAGCACTTCCTGGCTTGAGCCAAAAGAAGCTCCAACATTAGATGAGTTGTAGTGCAGGACACTAGAAAGTCCAAAACCAACTCCAGAAATATTGAAAGGCCTTTTCTTTCTGCCCCGGTTCTGCTCTGGCGTCAAAGACAGTAGGAGACGCTGTAATCTGCTCTTGCCTGGGCAATGAACTCTAATTCAAACCCAGAGGGAAGCTACAATCCAGTTGAGCCAGGGCACTAGAAGCTAATAAACAGGAGGTATAAGCAAAGATCTCTCCCCCCTGGTCTCCATCCATATGTGACATTTCTGCCTATTTTATTATGGAAACCCCATATCATCCAAGTCTGTTTATCCTTGAAAGATCTCCTCCCCGTTGCTTTCAGCTTTCATTTCTCAGGCTCATATTTTTCTGTAATATGCTTTTTTTTTCTGTGTGGTCAGTATACATAATGGCAACAAGGGAAATTGGCTATCCAAGTAAAGCCAGAGACCAACGGAATAAAGATGTGCTAAGTCTATTGCTGGTTGATTTGTTTAGAGTCCACATGTTGGGTTTTCCTCTTGGGGATTTCTTGGAAAAAAACAGTGCGCTCAGATGTTGGTAATGTTGGAGTATTTACAGGATCGCATCCTCGGTGCATCATAACAATTAGAGTGCTAAAGACATTCATGATTTGTGGAGTGACAGTGCCTTTTAATTATATGGCACAGAGCTGGGGGAAGCTAGCATGCAAAACAAGGTGACTATCACGAAGACGTGCTTGTTGCAACTTGCTGCCTTTCTTGCAGCAAATCCTTCATGCTTATTTGCAGTCTTTAAGCTAATCTGTGACAGGAGGAGTAGGGCAGGGAGACTGGAGAAAATGAAGGAAATTACACAGACACTGTCCACCCCCAGACCTAGCGTTCCCCTTCCATGTGGTTTTGGGATACATGTGGGATTTGAGTTGTACTTGGAAAGGATAATGCATGCACCAACATCTGGAAGGATCATGACGACTGCTGTAAGAATTATTACAGTAGTTGTGGATGAAATCTAGCACTCTGCAGCACATTCAGGCTAGCAGCAGCTTGCTTTGGTTATTGCAAATATTTTTATGCCCTACACCAGACTTAACCAAATGAAAAGAAAAAGGAAAAACATAATCTAGAGATTAGACAAGCAGGTTCGACATTGAACATACCTCCAGAGGATTCTGGGGGCTGTATGTGGATTATGGGAGGAATGCTTGTAGTAGCTAAAACAAAGAACCAGAGGCTAGAAATATTGGTATTATCCTTAGTTCTGCAGAAAATGTGCTTAGGAAGCTTGTGCCGAGTCGCATCCACCAAACTTCTGGAAAGCATCCAGCTACCGTGGGTGCCACACTTGAGACCTCTGGGAGAAATGGTGGGGTCTTAAAACCCGCTAGAAATAAAGCAGCTCAAGTTGGCAATAATAAGGGCTGCAAATTAGTGAGTCCTTTGAATTTCCATTTTTCTTTCTCTTAATTTTTTGCATTGCTCATGTTTTAGTTGGGCACAGTACAGTCTAAGCTTCAGAAGGGTGGTAGTAAATTTTATTTTGTATGTCTTTAATATTTTATCAAATATCGGGGGGAGGGTGTTAATAATGTGTGCTGCTACAGAAGCTACAAATCTAGGAAAGTTGTGTATCACCTGACCTGGTGTTCAGATGGTGAGGCACTATCTTTTGTTTTTAATTCCTTTATTGGAAATCGCAGTTCAAAATATTGGCCAAACCAACTTGGAAATGATGATCGTGTCTTCCTGCCTTCCTAAACAGCAGAAGGTGTGAAAAGATGGCAGCTGGCATTGGTTTGATCAGGTCCTAACTAGGGAAAGTTTGTTAGTCGGAGACAATCGTTACCATAAATTTGGTTCCCATCAGCATTGTTGCTCTTTTGGACTCGGCAACAAGCCAATAATGGGAGTGTTGCCAGGCTAGTTAGGATTTTAATTAGAAATCAGTGATGGGAATCTGATAGATACATGTTTATAAATAATTTGCATCTAAGATGAATAATGTCTTGTTTCCTTAAACAGTAGAAACAACCTAGAGCAGGCAGAAATCCCCAAGTCTGCCACTCCAATGAGGTTTGTGCCCTAGAAGCTCTGTATCTTCCTCATGATTTTGTTTCTTCTCGTACTGTTGCTTCAACCTTTCTGCCTCTGCTACAGATGAAGGCTGCAGAGGGAAACTTTCAGGTCATGAAACTTATTTCAGAAGAGCACGATACCTTGGGTAGTCCCCCCACTGCTTGGAGCTGCGTCTACTACATTGCGTTTCAATGTTCCTTCCATCGAGCCTGAAAGAAGGCTTTACCAAGCTATCGACTCCCCCTTGGAAATAAAGGTATAGCTAATGGCAACCATGGGGAACTTTCAACATAGCAGTATTATTTATAGCCTGTGAGAGCTGACCCAAAGCATCAGCATCTGGGCTTAATCTTTTGAGGAGTGATGTATTTTGTGAAGATCACTTGCCGTGATCTATGAATAACGACTAACAAAATACTAAGGGGCAGCTCTAAGGAATCCAGAGGGACAGGCACATTTCTGAGGGTTTCCCAGCACTCCTGAAGCCCCTTGTCTGGAACTTGCAATTTGTGTGGGAGTCCCGTCTTACCGGTACCAAACACCCTTGGAGTCTGCAGCCCCTCTCGACTGCAAAAAGAAGCTGTGCCTAAAAGAAAGGAACCCAAATGAAAGCTGTTGACAAAGCTCAGCCTTGCATCATTTCTGGCCATGTGCCATCCCAAACACACTGCAGGCTGGGAAGGGTGGGTGTTGTTTATCAGAGACACATCTCTTCAAGTTTCATAACTGCCTTTCAGAAAGAGGTCTAGGTAAAGCGACTCCAAGCATCATGTTTTGAGATCCCAGGGTACCACAAAGCACGGTGGGAAATGGCAAAGGAATAAAGCTCTTTGCTTGGGTCAGCCTGAGCCAAGAGTGGGAAATTGTCCTAGAGGTGCTTTTGGTTCCAGCAATAATACAACCTGTCATTGGTTACATGTTAATTGCACATTATTATCTTCTGTAGGTTTAGTCAGCTCAAGGTTGTAAACAATGATCGGGTTGGTGAAGTCTAATTAATTTTTCCCGGGTCAACTTCAGGAAGTTTGAACCAATCATTTTTAAATAGAGTAAATATAATTTTCCCCCATGGAGAAGGTACATGGTCTCAAACCATATAGGGTGCCTGTATATGAGCCAAAAAGCTGCTCCAATGTGCTGTAATTACAGTGCACTGCAGCAGACTCAATCGATTAATTGAGCCTTCTGGAGCGTGTTAATTAGCACATTCCGGCCAGCCTCTGAGTCTCATGTATCAGTGTCCCCACACTTCAAAATGGCGGTGGGGGTGTTTTAACTAAAGCTCGTTCAACGCCCCTGCCACCATTTTGAAGTGCAGAGACACTGATACACAAGACGGTTTAGGAGCTTTAATTAGAGCGGCACTCTAATTAAAGCATCCTCCACTCCCTCCCACCCTTGGGGCACATGTTAAAACACCCATCATTTCAGCCATAAGATAAGTCGTGCAAGTATCTCATGAGGAAGATAGAGCGGCATCTTCATTTCTTGACTGCTCAGTGGCACAAGTCCATCATGGAGGTCAGATTTTCACTGCCAATTCTTTAGCCCACTCCTTTGCCCACTTGTCATTTGATTTGGTCAATAATTGCTGCACAGTAGGGCGATATGGAGAGCAACAATATTGCAACACATTTCTTTAAAAAATACCCTGCCCTTTCAGGGTTTATATTTCTACATCAAGCTATTAACACTCTTCATTCTGTGAATGGCCTATAGCTGTCCTCTTGTGTTTTGACAAGACCTAATAAAGTTACCACGGATAACGTGGGGGAGGAGGCTCAGGATTTCTTGCACTGAGAGTTAATGCACAAGGAAAATATCTTAAACCAGATTGTCTCTCTCTTCACCTATCACAAAGACTATGACGATCAAGTTCCTACTCTCCAGCTACACCTGTAATTCTGTAATTTGCTAGGCCGTTTTATGCCAAAGCAGTGCCATAGCAATCCTCTTCCAGCAGATGCACTATTATCCCCTATTTTGTGTTTCGCTGATTTTTACTGCCCACAAAATGGAGAGACTAAGACTACTGGCTGCAGAAACAGGAAGCAATTAACAGAACTGAGCATTTATTTTTCCCTCATGGCCCTGCTGATACAATATAAACCTCTTTTGCAGCCCTTCCCTTGCTAGCGCAAGTCTTTGACCGTTGCTACAACCCTGTGCCAATAAATAGATGAGGCAATGCACTTTCCACCATAAGAGTGGTGCTCACAATATCTCAGCTCGGTTTACACCAACCCACAGCGAGCTAAATTTCATCTCCTCCCAAATGAACACCCAGAAGGAAAACTAACAAATAAATAAAAATACACAGAACCTCCACGTCACGCAGAAATGTTACTGCCGATAAAGAGAAGTCGCACTGTCTCTCTGAAGTTCATCAGGCCCGACTCAGGTTCTCCTGTGAATGTCAATAGGCAGAAGAAACCCAAGATGAACTTTCTTTTTGGTCTGTATATGTCTACCCTTATTCTTCCGCCTTTATTTTCTGCAACTTTTACTTCTGGAGAAAAGAAGGTTGATGGGGCCCAATTGCCTGGAGGTTGCATGAGGATGTGAAACTAAAATGAAGCTTTCAACCTTATTTTCACTTCTGGTCTCACCCGCAGTTGAACCGGGGTCCGTTGCACTTTCAAAAACAAGTTAATTAGCCAGCCTGCTTCCTAATCTCACGTCTTGTTTGCACTCACCTGTTTTCATATCTGTTGTCAATCTGTTTTCATGTGTGTCTACTTATATAATGATAAATCCAGCTCCTTTAATTTTAGCTGGAAGAGGAACACAGTTTGACATGTTTCTTGTCATATTTTTTGTTCTGCACCTGGAGGTTTTTATTTCCCCCCCTTTTGCTTTGTCTGCAGTGTAGAGAATTTGCCTCTGGGACATTTACAACATCAGGTTAAAGATTTAGGGGTTTTTTATTTCTTTTATTTTTTGAAGAGGGACAGCAAAACACTTAGCAAGAAGGAACAAGTGAGAGCAGACCACCACATTAGAACAAAAGGAAGTCAATCAGAACCAGAAGCAATAATTATACAGTGCACAATACAAAGGAGGACTCAACACATCTGCAAGTGTACAGTAAATGTCTCTTTAGTAGATTTATAGTATTACTCTACAAGGAATGGGCTGAGTAATAAGCACAGAGCTGATTCTACCGAGATAGTTAAAAGCACAGCTGCATGCCTATTATTTGCCCTTGTAAACACAGGGTGTACTAACTGTGTGCATAGAGGAGGAGATTTGCACGTGCATGTTTGAATGAGAGGGTAAGAATCATTTTTGCAGGTGAAATGAATAGGCCACTCTGTTTACATATGATATTTAGTCTTTTCCTACACTGCAGGCTTAGTTGTGGCAGCTAACTTGCAGAGAGATGCTCAGGAATTCCCTTGGACTCAGTATTGTTTCAGTCTCCTTCATGAACCTATTCATTTAGACAATGAAAAATGATAGATGGAGCCCAATATCTCCAGGTCTCTCTCATTTCATATATTTAAAAGCAAAACCATCCCCTTCTGCACAGTATGCCTCAGGCTGACTTATTTCCACCTTTATCGTTTATACTCCTCGGTCTTCTCATTTGGAAAGACTGGTCCTAACTCAAGGGGTTGGTGCACTTATTGCAATGCTCCATTATAACGACAATTCCCACACATGGGGTCTCCATTCTTTAACACACCTGATTTTCTTTTATTATTATTTCATTCTTTAAAAAGAAGTCTACATAGTGCCCTTCTGCTGCTTCTACTTTTATTGTAGAGCATCACCTTCACTTTGTGCAGAACAGATTTGCTCACCTTTATATCCCACCGCTGAAAAACACTCAGATGACTCGGTACATAGTACAATTTAGAAGTGCTCCCTAGGCAGCAAATAAACTTGAATGAACTTTCTTTGTGCCTTGCATTGTACCTAAATGTATTTCAGCTTTGGGTTTATCAGTGGCTCTTTGGGATGGGAAGGCTGCAGAAACAGGGAAGCTCAGCCTAAAGTGATCCACATGTTATTTAGCACTCCCAAGCACTGTCT
The DNA here is from genome assembly GCF_000455745.1 of Alligator sinensis. Lineage (NCBI taxonomy): Eukaryota > Metazoa > Chordata > Crocodylia > Alligatoridae > Alligator > Alligator sinensis. The sequence continues at coordinate 1,035,791 of NW_005842380.1, read as the reverse complement.
GATGTACATGAATGCTCAAGCAGTCCTCGTTGTTCAGGGGAATTGAGTACGATACAGGGGTGGATGCAGAGGGGGTGCATTGGCACTCCCCCCACACTTTGATTCTTGCTCCATCCAAACTTTAAAACCAACTGCCTGGGAGCGGCAGTGGCATTTCTATTCAGGCAGTGCTGAGAGAGTCAATTTACTTTGCGGCTCATTATCATCTCCATTGTTCTTGCTAATCTCTCCACTCCATGGGTGTTAACAATCCTCCAACCTTTTTAATGGTCTTGATTTTCCAACATTCAAACTATCCTTTCTTCTGCTATTTTACTGTTTGTTGGCCATTCCTGGGAATGTCTCTCTTCTTTTTCATAGCCCAGCCCACTGTACCTTAATTCCAGTGTAGAAATGACTGATAGTGAATATAGGAGGTACTTCCAAAACTCTCGGGAAAACTAGATTTTGTTTTACATTTAATTATAATGACTATACAGCTAATGGCACTTTCTTTTCTTTTCTTTTTTTTTTTAACCTATTTTGACTATTTTTTCCTAGCCTGTGTTTTTTTTTTACTTTATATACAATCTAGCAAAGTACAGCACATTCTAATAGTTATATTTGTTTCTGCTGTAATCTTAAACTGAACAATATAGTGTTACCCCCCTAGCATATTGATAAAGCAACTAGTTTCTCTTTAACTGGAGGAAAATATGTGTTGTGTTATATGTAATGATGTGCCATACCGTCTGCACCCCCCTTTTCAAAATCCTAGATCCGCCCATGGTACTGTATACCACTTAAAATAAAATATTTCCATATCCACTGGGCAGCTTTTTTTTTTATCTCACTGCTGCTCTTTTTCTGACACCCACCTTTTGAAGTAGTTGCTAATTGGTTAAGCTTCTTTGTGCCTGATTCAGTTGTGGGATATACTGGGAAAAGAAAAAATGTTGTATGCCCGATGACAGGCATCATGCTTGCCTCTAGCATTGTCTCAGTCCTTCCTTGCACTGCCTTTTTGTTCATATTTGTACAGCACCTTGCAAAGTGCACCCTGTTTAATACTTTGATCTCCTGGGTACTACAGTAAAACAAGGTTTGGAGTGTTGTATCCGTCATGGCCCAGGAAATATATGGGGCACAAGGGGAGGTTTATGGTATCTTTGACTGGATGAACTATATAGTAACATCCTGCTGGTCCAATAAAAGATATCACAAAAAATCTCTTGCCTCCCTTATAGTAATACAAATAATAGGTCAATAATCAAATAATGTAAAAAAAAAATGGTAGCTGTTGACATCTCAGCTATAGACCTCAAACGTTCAATGATGCCATTCAAGATCATCTCCAGGTTACACAGGAGCAAAATTGAGACACTGGAGTGCTGATGGTATTGATCCCAAGGTCATAGGGCTTTTCCACAGCAGAGCTGGGTGTTGAACCCAAGTTGGAAGTTGTACCCCTACAAGTACAGGAGTTTGAAGTCCTGCCAAATGACTGATTCTTTTTTTCATAGCTTTACAGTCTGTTTTTGGGATTGTTTATACTTTTTATTTCCAAAGGAACCAAAAGTAATCATCTCCATTCAGTTATGATCCAGGAAAATAATGGCATCACTTCATTGTTTGATGCTTTGGCTCTTATTTAGAAGAAAATAAATTAACTCAACTGGCAACGTCTTTGAGTTTCTAAAATGCGACTGAGACAGCTGAACAACAAGTGTATCTATGTCTATTAGTTCCAGACTGACTTTTTTGTTTGACGTGGTTGTGTCACCAATTGTAGGTAATTTGTCTCTCAACACCCCATCCTGATAGCCCTAGGTCCTTACTACCTCCAAAGCACAATACTGCTTCCTACATACAATTAAGACCTCACCCTCCAGGAGAGGAACTACTCTGCCGTTTCCTCTGTAAACTATGTAGCATGTTTGCAGACACGAGAGAAATGCTACATAACAATAGTTGCATCCTTTTAGGTGCATGGGATTTTTCATGTCAAGCATTTTATAAGTCAATGTTATTGAGATGGATTAGACATGCACTGAACTGCCTCCAAATGAGGGGGAAGTGGCATATCATTTTACTCATCTGAAATT
>NW_005842380.1:1006457-1033676 GCF_000455745.1 Alligator sinensis | reverse complement strand
CAGCAGGATGCTGGACATGGGAGTTTTAACTTATTTAAGAATGTTCCTTGCATTTTGTTGTTTAAATACTTCTGTACAAAGCAGAAGAAAAGCTGCTTTTGAAAGACAGAAGCCAGGAAATGCTTATATATAAGCAAGGCAGTGATTTGGGCTCAGCCTTCAGTTTAGGATCCTGCAGAGCTGTCGGGGCTAGTGCCGGGTGCCATGCAGGAGTACAGAAGCACGGCAACTGTCTTGCAGCATGGTCTCTATGCTTGTATCCCTCCCTGATCCAATAACAGCAAAGAAAAATCAGCTTCCCTGCTGAAGACATGCACCCTAATTTTGGAGGATTATTTTTGGGGGAAGAAGGGGTTGAGGGTGGTATTTGAGTAAATAGGATAGACACAATGCTACTACTTTTTGCACGTTATCCCTTTCACTACAGCCTATGCCTAGGGGTAATTATAGTATAAATACAATGAGAGAGAATTAATATTGAACTATAGCCCTTATGGAACTTGAAGTATATATAGTATATATATCTTAAACAGGTTATACCTTAAGAACCTGTTTTTTTTTATGTGGTATTTGACCAGTTTCAATAAGGAAAGGTCCATTGTTTTCTTTAGCATCTCCATTTGTCCTTTTATTTTCTTATCTAGGAAACATTCCAGCCTCCTTAGGCTGTTTCATTTTAGAGTTTGAAGTTTTGGTGATATACAAGCAGGTATATCTGACTGTCCATTAAACCCAGACCAGGAAGGCTGCCATCTCAGTTGTCTTTGGTCTATGTTCAAAAGTCCTAAAGAGCTGAAATTGTGATCTGTCACTTCTGGTCAACTTGAGTTGTCAAGTTGAAATTTATTAAAAGTATTTTTTAAGTCTGTATTAAAACATCTCTAGTGGGATGGGAAAAAATGGGAGAAAAGGATTAGAGAGTGAACAAAAGTAGAAAGCTATGGAGAGAGTTTAGAACTGGCCCTGCGACAGGGGTGCGGACATTGGATAATTTGGTCTCAGTATGAAGATATTTAAAAAGCGATGAGATAGATTTGATTGACACAGAAAATTCTCTGTTGGAGATTTATGCCCATATGAACAGCCATCTTCTACAAATCATCTTAAGAATTCATGGCTGAGTGTTTTTAACATTTAATTTGATTATTCAATTAATGTTATTTAATCTGATCCAATTCTTGAACTAACTAGTTGTTTTTTTTTATTGTTTTGCATGGATCAGTGCACTGCTATATTCCAAATTTAGTTGAATAATATAAATGATAGTTCAGCTTTGGCTATGGTTTTGTTTTGTTTTGTTGGGTTTTTTTGCTTTTGTATTATTTAATAGGAAACTGAGTTAGTTCTTTTTTCCTTAAGTGACATAGGCACTCAGGTTTTCAAACGGTCTAAGCCTATCAGTCAGGAAGCCTAAAATCCTGACCTGCTCCACTTAATTTGCCTTTGGCATCTGAACGATAAAGGTAAAATTAAGGAAGAGGTGGCTTATGTGAGATACGTGAATATATTGAATGTTCTCATCAGAATTCAAGCTAACTTTTTGTTTTGTTGAATCTGCTGATGGTAACTAATGCATAGTTTTACTTTCTGTTCCAAATATATTCAGTACTAGCCAGCATGACAGCACTCCTACCCACATCAGTGACTTGAATCACTTTATTTATGGTCACATTTGGACAAACACAACAATTTGTGCAAAGATGGTGAATTGAGGCTCACCTGTCCTGCCGGCTTCCAAATTTTATTCTCTAGCACTAGAGTATTGGCAGTTTGACTTGATTTCTGAAACTGGTACTGCTCTGGGTGGTAGGCGTGGGTGCTACATAGTGGAGACATCCATTGCCCAGTCATGGAGGTTAGCATTGGCGTGATATGAGCCATCGCGTAACAAACTGTATGGTGGAAAGTAGCAGAGCCCTTGAACGTGGCAAAGACGTGAAGTCGAGATAGTTTCATTGCAGAATCTCCTTGTGAACGGGACAGCTCTGCATTCGTTCAGAGGTAGGAGGAGAAGTTGATCTAGTAAATCATTTCCATTCTGAATTCCTGCGAGTCCAAGGCTATGCCTACACTGATAGTTAAGGGTGACCTAAAGGTCAGCCTTAACCACAGCCCGTCCCAGCCAACCATTTATACTGCAAAACCTTATGCTTGTTCTCTGGTGGCAATCCAGCCCATCCCTGAGAGCTCTGCTGAACTTTCAGGCATAAGGTCAATCCTATATCTTGCTAATTCATAACTTAGGTGTGGGCTCCAAGGTCTTATATAATGGCGAAGTGCAGCTTGAGTGGCTCGCTGAGGGGTTACTTCAAGGTCAGCCCTATATATCAGTCCAGATCTAACTGAGGTTGCTTTCCAACTTTTAATTTTTCCTTTTTGGAGACAGATTTGGGGGCAAAAGACAAACGTTCTGCACCACAATCTATTCTGGACACACTCGCACACACCCGCTCCTAAGTGTGTCTTCAGTTGCACTCCAAGTGTAAAATCCCTGTTGCAAAGACCCAGCCAGAGGCTTCAGAAAGAGCTGAATTGGAAAAGAAGTGGGATTAGACTCACCCACATTATTTTCTTTTGTGCCAGTGTTAACAGACGTTTCGAGTTAAAGTGAGAAACAGCCAGGAAAAATGTGCAGATGCCTAATTCTCTGCAGGATTTATAATATTATATGGTAAGCGTTTGCACCCTATACAATAAAACTGAGTTGGCTTTACTACATATAAAAGAAAACAAAACAAAAAATCACAAGTTTGACAGTAATTAGGGGGAATAGACATTTATTTTATCCTTTTACTAGCAGGACCAATTGTGATTTTATGCTCTGAAAAAGCTCATTTTAAAGTTTTATGTCTGAAGTTTCTTTGCCAAATCTAGCCTAATATTGTTACATTAAATGGATGGTAAAATGTGTTCTTAAAACCCCCTCCTTAAAACTTAGGAAATGAAGCTAATGAGAGTCAGGTTCTGAAATATGCAGCCCTTGAGTTTTGTAGCTAGCAAACATGTACAAGATGTTTGCCGGTCTCTCCCAGCATGAGTCTTCCTCTCTTTTCAAACTGGAGATGCCATCCAAGTTCCTGCTCATTTCCAACCACCCAGACCATTGCCCTTTGCACAGCGACAGCACAAAATTGAAGCTGTCTGTAGGCTTGTTGGCACCATGAAAGTCCAGCCCCACAGTTTCTCCATCTTGAACCCTCAAGACTTTTCAAAATATAAATATCTTCTGAAGTGAATGGCTTCAAAGCTGGTCAGCAGAATTTTTTTAATGCATTTTTTCTTCCCTTTCTCCGTTGCAATATTCCAAGCACCTCTGAGCAACAGTTATTTAAAGTTGTCTATTGAATTTGAAGATGTACTGTTATTCTCTTTGCTTAGTCCATACCTACTTTTTGACTGTGATGGGGAAAGGGAACCCCACGTGATTTGAATTTGCATGCACAGAACAGGCCATAAAAGTTTAGATCCGAAGATACCTTTAGAGCATGTTTTCCTCATATCCAGAATATTTGCTGATTATTAGGATGCCTCTAAAGTTTTTACATGTTCTCCTTCTGACCACTGAAGTTATCTAGCCACATAACAGAACTTAGTTGTCCTTATCCATTTAGACGATGAGGACCTCAGAGTCAAAGAGCTTTGTCCTCACAGCAGCCCTACAAGGCTGAGACCTTGCTACATCTATTATTCTCCTACTGAGATGCTGAAGTGGAAAACAACATGATGGTCTACACCAGAATCCATCCTCAACTCTTTCATATGTATGTGCTCCTAAATATATCTTCCCTGCAGCAATTCCCTGCTGCAAATACACAACCAGAGATTTTAGAAAGAGGGGAATGGGAAAAGAAAGGGTACCGCTATTCCCAGTTTGCAAATAGGTGACTGAGATGCAGGGTGGATTCAGTTGCTCACCCAAGGCCATGAAGAAAGCTTGGCTGAGTTGAATGTGGGTGTCTAGGTCCCTGTCCACTGGGCCCAACTTTACAAAGGAGGCAAAGGGTGTGTGCTCGGTCTTAGTGGAATTTAAGTTCCTTTGAAAACCCCAGGTTAATGCTTACCTGAAAGACGCATGAATCAACACAGACAACGCTTGGAGTTAGGGATTTTTCTCGTCTCTCCCACACCGCTTGCTCAGAACAGTGGGCAAACTTGGCCTCCTGATCATGCTGTTTAGTCAGACAGAAGCGACTTGGGTGAGTATGTCGCCATTTTAGATTGACAGCTCTTGAAATAATTGTCGGTTGCACGGTGCTGTCAGACAGGGTAGGTGGTTCTTCACAGGGATCAAGCCAATTGTTGCACAAACACCCTTTAATGATCAACAAACCCTAGGTAAGGGTGTTGGCTACTTCCCACATCCACACCCAGCACATTCACCTTCTCACTCGAGATGGGAGCAGGAAGTATCAACAAGGCACTGAGTTAAGAGGAGGTAATTGCAGGGAAGATACGCCCAAACAGAAGGTTGGATGTTGCCTAAGGACAGCTGGATGAATGCTGCAGATGCTGACTTTCCCACAAAGAAGAGGTCTGAATGCATCCCAGCTGCTACTGTCCTGTGTTTCTGTAAGAGTCTGCCCAAGGGAGAGGATCACTGTCTGTGATTTCAGCACAGTCTGGATCCAAGGGGAACTGGGCTCAGTTTTTGGTTCTCTAATTCACTTTCTTTGTAGCTTCCGACATAGCCAGTTAAACCCTTCCATTCCCAATCTGTCAAATGGTGATAATAGAGCTCTAGATTTGGGAGAATTAAGAGCTAGATTAGTGGAAGCAAAGCCCGTTTTTTATCCCCAACTGAAATGAGGTACCCAGGGGACTGTGGTTGACATGAATACCGAAATCAGGTGTCACCTTTGTTTTTGTAGAGTTGTTGAGTGGATCATGTTGGGGCTAGGTTTGGGTGAGGGATAGAGATAGAGACAGAGATAGAGAGAGAGACAAATAGAGAGAGATAGAGATAGAAATAGAGATAGTCTACTGAAAAAAAAATTATGAGTTTCTATACTAAAAGGCAAAATCACAAAGTAACTAAATTTAATTGGCTTCACCAACCTTGACCTGTGTCTTTGTAATAATAATATTCTCCAACTCATTCTAGGCTTTTCCTATGCATAAGGAAGGTACTCGGTAGGCAGAAAAGCAGCAAGGGGGAATATATATCTCAGTAACAAGAAGCAGGAATAATGTTTCATCAGCTTGGCATTCTCCCAGTCCCACTCCCCCTCCTTCTTCTGGCACTTGTTACTGAGTCGAGTTTGTATTTAGCCAGTGATTTGAAGAATGTTTTTAACACTCCACTTGCCCCCCGCCCTTAGAAATCCTGTTAAAACTAGACATGTACTTTGAGAGAGATCTTTGCAAGGTTCATTATTAATCATGTAGGCCCTAACACTTTATCAGGCCTCTTTGCTGGCATTAATAAAGGCCATTAAACCGTTTTTTAGGAGAGACGTCTTTGTAAATACAGTACATTTTGTCTGCAAGTTTCCCTTAATTCGAACATAGACATCTATTTCAAACCAGTGTTGGCTAACTTTTTTTTTTCATCAAGGACTTGCTGAAAGCTTTTTTAGCTTTCTTGGGGTGGTGATTTTCATTCTGCTTGCTCGGTGGGATCTTATTAAACAATTGTTTTTGACAATCTTAAATGCAAACAGCAAGACTGCAGTTACTGGGAAATTAAAATTATATTGCTAGCACAATGCCAAGGGTTCTTATTCTTCCCAGGAAGGGCTGACAGCATTTTATGTGAAAATGTAGCTGTGCTTTAAACAAATGTTTAATACTGACTTGGATCATAAACTGTTGGTCAGGCTTTCAGGGAAGGTTCTTAAATGTGTGTTCGATTTCAATGTTTATGCCATTATTATATATTAGAAAATGTTTTTAATAATAATGTTGTGTTTTATTAGGGATTAAAGAAAGTAGTAAATAGGAATCCTACCTCTATGGGGTTTTATAGTTAAAATTAAAACAACTCATCAGAAAATGAGCCGGCTCTGTTACAGCATATTTAGTCATTCCACAAAGGTATTTATTATGTATTTATATTACAGCAGTACTTGGAGGATCCAGGTGAGATTCAGGCTCCAATGGACTAGGTACTATGTAAACACATAACAAGAAAAAATCCTTGTACCAGAGAGCTTACTCTCTGAAGTCCAGAGATCTGCAAACACTTATGAAGTTGTCTATCCCTTAGTATGTGAATCATCCTATTCATTTACGATCCCATGGCAGCAGTACAAGTGAGTACGTGAGAGGGTGGGCAGTCATGCTTTGAGTCCATGACCTTTAACAACATCTACTCCATCTCCTTACTCCTTTCAGTTGGATTCCTGTTGGAATGATGTGCAGAAAATAGTCTGGTTTCCCCCTGCCCTCCGCAGTCAAACGCCGTACCCACCTTCAATTAAACAACTCCTATTTCTGTATGTAAGCATCCTATATTATTCAACCAGTATGGGTATTTATATTGAATAATACAGCCAGCAGCATTCTCATCAGGCATGTAAAGGATTGGCAAGGTGATACTAGAGACCTAGTAAAGAGTGGACCTCCACCTCAACTGAGGATGTCTCACTTTGCAGCAGTAATACAATGGTTATGTTCCCGGCAGCTGGCTTGTTTCATTCTGCCTATTGGACAAATGCTGGATTTCTCTTCCTTGGCCCTTGAAAGGATGTTTCAATGACAGTCCTGTGTGGGAGAACAGCCTGGATGACTCCATGGTATTTCGCAAGTTAAAGAGTGAATCCATTTTCTGGCTTTGGCTTCAGCAGGGAAGAAAGGTAGCATTACTGCTCCGAGCTTTGCTTTTTTGCCTACCTCAGTGGCAAACTAAACACCCACATGGAGATTATGATCCAGGCAGCAGAAGGGTGGATCCAGCCTTCTATTTAATGGATATAATGTTGAGTTTCCTACTAGTTCTTGATATTGATTCTACCGTTTAGATGTCTACTTTCAAGTGCACCCAGGTGGTTAGATGTTGACGTGCTAGGAAATGCTACCTCCGCCTTTACCGTGACTGCAAAATAGGGGCTATTTCAAAATATCAGGCAGAAGTTACTAGGCTTTTCTAAAGAGATTTGCTTTGTTTTATTTTGGTTCATTTAATGAAAAGGTATGTGGCGCCCACTCCTTTTTATATCTGATTTTAATTCTTCAGAAATCATTCTAGTAAGAACTGTTGGGTTTCTAGCATGGGTGACTGGTGCCTCCTCTGCTTTGGGGGGGGGGGGGGCCCCAGTGGCTGATCACTGACCCGGAGGGGTGGTCCCCAGCAGCCGATTGCCAACCCCAGAAGCACCGCTAGCAAAAACTGGAAGTGCCAGCGGCACTTCTCTCCATGCCCCCACTCCCAGGCAGTGCCAATCTCAGGGCGTCCACATGCACCCGTGTGCACCCCCTATGCATCGCCAATGGTTTCTAGGCTCAAAAAGAGCTCAAATGCATGGAGAAAAAGCACAAGCTACTGTTTTTGTGCCAGATTTCAGTGAATTTCTGTGGTTGTACCTAGACTGCATGGTCTGTGTCCTTCAGCTATAAAAAAAACTATTTTCTGGAACCCTGAACTTTTCTAACAAGTGTCAGTTAGGGTGCTGCTTAGACCTACAAAAGAATAATCAGTGGATCTAGACTGCTGTTGAAACTTTGCTTTACCCACTTCTTATCATCCTGATAGAAACTACCATTACACTAGATGTGATTTGTTTTGTTTTGTATTTTTTTTAACCTATTGTATTCAATGTTTAACCTATTGAACCCTGTTCTATTATTCTGAGTCTGACAGCATGGCGCTGCTTGTGTATTAAAGACACTCACAAAAATACAGGAGACTCGGGAACTGCAGACTCTGCATGGTGGAAGGAATATTATTTTGTGGCTTTAGAGGAATGAGTCAACAAAGATTTCTTCCGGACAGAAAAACGCTACAAAAGTCCCTCTCAAATCTTCTATGCAAGTTGATAGTATGGTGACAAAATGGAAGGCATGGGTTGATGGGTAAAGGGAACCCAAAAAAACACATCCGCATTATTAAAGGTTGACATGCCAAGGCAAATCCTGCATACACAATCTCTTCGCTCTCTGAATTACACAGTCGGCCTAGAGGAGCACAGTTACGGGAGACTGACTGCATGTTCATAGTAACTTCAGAGCATCAACATGAAGTTATCTGTAGCACCCAGCTCCACAAACAATCACATTTCAATAAGTGAAACTATTAGAGGGGCAGAGAACTAGTCAAGATGAATAACAGGGGCAGGATCTGGATCCAAAGAAAATTAGAAAAGCAAGCACAGGGGAAAAGCATCAGCTTTAAAATGAATGAGAAAGGAGGCAGGGGGTGGTCTTGGCGGGAGGTGCTGTGATCTATTAGATATCGCCCTGCATTGAGGACTGGGCTATTTGTTAGTACTCTGGGATCTGTGTCCTTGGCCATGCGTGACCTTGGTCATTTCACCTCTCTGTTCCCCCCTCTGATTTCTTTTTGCCTAATCCATCTATATATAGTTTTGAGGTAGGGACTTAATTTCCCTATGTTTACACTGTACCTAGCCCCTATCTCAGCTATGACCTCTGGTCTTAATTGAAATAAGACCATTTTATCAAAACCAGAACATTGTTTCATCCATATCAGTATGGTCAAAAACAGACCAGAATGGTCGGCAAGTGAAAAACTGAGGGATCATTACTGAAGTTCGACAAGAAAGGACAAAGTTTATTGTCCGCAGCCTTGACCTCAGTGGGGAAAGGTACATCAAAAAGAGCAGCAATTTGGGAGGGAAATTAAAAATAATTAAATGTGTCTTTTAATGGCCAGAGTGTTCCAGTGAGTCCAGGAGGAGAGACGCCAGCAGCACACCACTGGCTCTCTCCTAAGAGCTCTTAACACAAAAAACAAATGTGAAGACAGTGACATTAACTTCACTTTTTTTAACAGCAGTTGTTAAAGGTCATAAAACTGATTCAGTTTTCCAGTTTCAACTTTTCCCATCTACTTTACTGGATGGTAATCAGGTCATTGGGCCACTTCCCTTGGAAACGGACCAAGACGTCCTGAGTTTTTTGTTCTAAATATAGCTGTCCTTTTTTTAGCATTGTTAGTTTTCCCACTTTCCCCCCGCCCCTTCTTTTAAGTGAATTTAGTGCAGCCAAAAGGTGCCAGATCGACATCACTGGAAAATGAAGTTCCAGCGCTGCTGTTTATCCAGGGAGCAGACTGTGTTTTTCTCCATAGCACATTGGCAGGACGGGCTGACTGTGAGCTGCTCCACCAGTGTGCCTCGGCACTAATTGGGAGGAACTAGGGCAGTTCGGTCTCCGTGCCTTGTACTCCAAAGCCTCCCTGCTTGGCCAGCCAACAAGTCTACCAGGCACTCTTGTTCTGCTTTTTCTCTCCCAGCTCGAGCGCCGTTCCCCTAAGACTGGGCTTGCACCTTCTACAACATTTACCTGCTCCTTTTGTGCTAGGGGATTTGACAGGCAGAGATTGGAAGTGCGGGGAAGGAATAATATTGTGAACGGCATTTCTTTTCTACCATGTTCATTATTATCATTAATTGTGTCGGATCTGGGCCTGCCAATTATAGCACATTGCATGTCAACAATGTCCCTTTATCATACTACAATCAATGCAATACAAAGGAGCCTTTGACAGATACAGATGTGACATATACAACCTTGACATATTCCCATTGTGATGGCGTGAGCTGGTGCTTCAGAAAGCGTCTGCATCTCTGTTTTGGTTAGTCTATAAGGTGCAACCCTGCCTGGCCTTCTGCATATACAGGCTCATGAAATGCTGATCACAATAGGAAAATACAAACCCCTACAGGATGGGACCTTGTCAGGTGCCTGTAATGTTAATTTTAAATAACAATATTTTTAATTGAAATTTAATATTTCTGTACTGCAGCTTTTTGGGTCTCAAAGAAGCTTAAAAGGTGCATCCCAAAGAAGGTCAAATAACAACTGCAATTTGCCACTGATACCGCATTATAAAATGCATGCTGCTCTTCATTTGCTCCCATGAATAAAATTCCCTATTTCCTTTGACACACCTGAGCTTTTCTACTTTATTAACACTGCCTTGTCACTGAGTGGGCTTTCATTCCTCTGGGCAGGACGTGCCTTTCTACTTCAGAAGTGGGAGGATTGTTTGCAAATAATGCAATATATTAGCAGTCAGAGCTGCAAGACGTGTTGGGTGGTCCCTGCTCAGTATGTCACTGTTACGACCATCTTGGCTCAAGAAATGATGCCTTGAAGTTTCTTACTCCCGAAAAGATCAAAATGATGGAAAACCAGGACCCATAGTTCAGTAGACTTCAAGTGCAGGAGTTTTTCCTTGCATGATATTCCTACAGCTGTCATCTGTATCACTTCATCTACTGTGTTTCATGGAAAAGGCAGGCTGAAAGAATCAGAAGTTGCTCATTTTGGTGTGCACAAGAGAGTCTGGCCTGCTGATTTACTGGTGTATTTTTAGTGCCTCGTGAGATACTCTGAGCTCCTTTTGAAGTCAGTGATTGCTGAAGGTAGTCAGCGCTTAAGGACTCCTGCAGCTTCAGAAATGTCAGTGGGCATCAGGGATTCGGGACCAAGCTCTAAACAAATGTACTTGCAAATTTTGCAGGGATGATTGAAGATGCCCATGGCTCAAATGGAGTTGAATGCTTCCCAGCCCTTTTCTCCAGGGGTCAGAAGAACAGCCTCGTGGGTAAAATTCATAAAATCTGGTGGATTCTTTTGATGCTTAAATTGCTTTTCTGAGACTCTTTTCCTTCCTAACAGTCATTGAGGTTATCAGTGACTTTCTCACCACTTTTTGGTAGGAACATTGCAAATTCAAAGACCTTTGGGACACTTCCCCTCCCCCAAGGAATCTGTTTCAGAGGAAGCCTGGCTGTGAATTGAACTTGCTAGATTGGGATTCAAGAGATCTCTAGGCTAGACTCACAAAGGGATTTAGGAGCTTGTCTCCATTTAAGCATCTAAAGCATCTCTAGGCCAGACTCACAAAGGGATCTCTAGGCCAGGGATCTAGGTCTAGATCTCTAGGCCAGACTCGCAAAGGGATTTAGGAGCTTGTCTCCATTTAAGCATCTAAATGCCTTTGTGAAGCTGGGCTCTCTGTTGTTCAAGCCCAGCCTCTGCCACAGACTTCCTGTAAGACCTTGGGCAAGCCATTTAGGAAATATGCATGTGCGCCCAGGAAATTTGGCAGCAGGGATGTGATGGCAACATTAATTAATTGCCGTGGCTTCCAGAGCGGTGACAATGAATGTTGCCCCTGGTCCCCCTGCCACCAAATGTCTGGACCCATGGGGCTGGATGGCATGTCCCCCATGCTGGATTTGGGCTCTCTACTGGAGGTTGACCACCGCTGGTCTGTTGTCTTTGTGTATTTAGCCTGGGAACGGTGCTGGCAGGGATTGTATGTGATTTAGTCTACAGCCCAGCACAAAGCAAAATGAACTGGAGAGAAAACCCAGCAGAGGTTTCATCACAAATGATGAAAACAATAAGTCTTGTTTCCACCCAATTCTGGAAGCTGCGAGGAGAGGAAGAAGGAAAGCTGTTTGCTTAAAGGGTTCAACGTTACATTTTCTACTCTCAAAACAAGCCCACATAGTGCGTAGCCCTTAGATAGACAGATATTTGTCACTCTATTATTGTTTTACGGTGTCAGGTCCAGACACTTGAGCATTGTTGGAATGCAATGGGGGGACGTGGAAAAAAAATCATGTTTTAAATCTCAGATGGGGTAATAAACTGCAGCCAGAAGCTAATTGTCCTGAAACCTGATCCTTTATAATATGTTACTGCTATAATGGGACTACTGAACATTACTGCACTGGGGAGAGGGCTTGTCTCACCGTGAGTTACCTAGTACATGCACGCACGCTTAAAAAACACCACCAGCTCACAGTTTTGCTCCCAGCTGTATAGACCCGAGCACAAATTCTCCGTGTGTTTTGTATAAAGCCCATGAAGGAGGGTATTAATCCTCATCACAGTTAATGGCTCACTGGATTTTCCTCCTACCAACTTTCGTCCACCCAAGAAGTCTTGACAAAGCCTTGCCCCTCCTGTCAAAAGAAAATGAATTGGGACTAAGAGCCTGGAGGGCCATAAGTGACTTGGAAGCCGTACTGGGGAAACACTCGCACTACAGCATTATTATTTTCTTTTTACACCAGCATTAAATAATATTTGAGCTCGGGGTGGTCAGCCCAATGGGTGGTTGTGTCGGCTGCATACACCTACAGAACCAGCACATCCATCATGTGCTCCTTTCCGTTTTCATTCAGCTGTGTTTTTCCCCCCTCCCTCTCCAAAACAAGACCTGAGCCAACCAGATCATAAGATACTAAGGCCAACCTCTAAACATTAAACCTCCCTTTTGGACTGGACTTTGAATGGCAAAATTTAGAAAAAAAAAATAAAATAAAATAAATAAATACATAAAATTATATATATACACACATATATGTGTGTATATATATATGTATATGTATGTGTATGTATTTATATATATATACACAATATATATATATATATACACATATATATAATGTATGTGTATGTATTTATATATATATGTCTTTCCATACTCACCCCACATCTTTGGGACAAGCAATAGCTGATGTGCCAAACCGCTCCCAGAAAAGCCGTTCTAAAAACATTTTGAACCCAAGGAAAAGGACATTTTTTAGAGCCAGTGGAGAGCATCACATCAAATTTCCATGGAAATTTACGGACACGTTTAATTTTTTTTTCCTAGAATTTTTCAACTAATTAAAGAAGCCCATGCGAGGGTCTGATCTCATGAGTTCTGCCACCGTAGACTCCACTCCTGCAATCAATGAGGCCTATCATTTTGCAGTTGTACTAGCCTTATCCGGACCACTCACATGGGTGGAACCATTCCTCGTAGTGTGTTTGTAACATCAGGGACTTTTTTGCATTTGTCTTTTGGGGCTGCTGCACTGCTTTTCTATTGAAATTATCCAATCACAGAATCACAGACAATGAAGGTTGGAAGGGAGCTCAGGAGGTCACATCTGGTGCAACCCCCGGCTCCAAGCAGGACCAGCCCCAGCTACATCATCCCAGCCAAGGATTCGTCTACCTGGGGCTTAAACACTTCCAGGGATGGAGACTGCACCACCTCTCTGGGTAGCCTGTTCCAGTGCTTCACCACCCTCCTCGTGAGAGAGTTTTTCCTAATATGCAACCTAAACCTCCCTTGCTGCAGCTTGAGCCCATTGCTCCTTGTTTTGTTATCTTCCCCCCAGCTCCATCCTCTTTTAAACCCCGCTGCAAGGAGTCAAAGGCTGCTATTCAATCTCTCCTCAGTCTCCTCTTCTCTAGACTAAATAAGCCCAGTTCCCACAGTCTCTCCTCCCCAGTCCTGTCCCCCAGCCCCTGAACCATTTTTGTCACCCTCTGCTAGACTCTCTCCAGTTTGTCCACATCTTTTCTATAGTGGGGGACCCACAGCTGGACACAGGACTCCAGATGTGGCCTCCCCCATGCTGAATAGAGGGCAAGAATCACTTCCCTTGACCTACTGGCAACGCTCCTACCAATGCAGCCCAGGATGCCCATAGCCTTCTTGGCAACAGGGGCATGTTGCCGGCTCAGCCACTGAAAATCAACAGTTATCACATGGTTAACTGAGCATTTGGTTTGAATTGCATTGCTGCTTTTCCTCCTTATGTCTTTGATGCCCTACACATAACTTGATGTGTCCTGTGGTTCCAATTTGGAAAAGTGATGCTCATGCCTTGTACTCCTTTTGACCTCTAGCCCTTAAGGCAGTCTGAGTTTTGCCTCTGACTTCAGCAAAAGCAGCCACGGGCTGTTGTGTCTCCATGAGTCTGTTCAGTCCATGTAGGTGTTAAGTCTTTGATCTCCCCAAAGTGCAGATAAGGCGCTGCCGAGTTGCACCTCTCTGGATGTTTTGAGGAAAAGATTCTGCAGCTAGCGTTGGTGAACCATCCCATAGATCATAAAGATGTTATCAAACAGAAATTATTTTAGTCACCTAAATCAGGGAATTACTATTTTATCATCTGTATTATGTTCTGCCTAGGAATCCCATTGATCTACACACTAAATATGGCTAAAAAGCACAGGCCCTTCTTTTAAAACTTGAACAAGACCTGGCAGGTTGGACAAAGCAGCCAAAGAGAGTGATATAATGCTTAATGTACAAACCAAGAGCTCAGACCCAAGGCCTAAGGGAGCAGACCTGTGGAGTAAGAGGATGCTGTTTTTATTTGCATTATCACTTGCCAGACCATAACCGGACATTAAGCAATGGGCTGTTTCTTTTTTAAAGTAAGTTTGCTGCATCCTATTCTACCCAAGCTGAGATATAAATATTCTTATGGTTAATACAGAGCAAATTGGAAACTAATCATATTAAATCACTTAATCCCAATACAGTGGGGGAAGAAAAGTTGTTGAAATTCAGAGTTGTTAATCTATCATGTACCAAAGTGGAAGAGCAGAGCTGAAGCCAAGCTAAGTTGAAGCTAAGTCGAAGAGGTTTTTGTGTTTACACTTTCTTTGACCATGAAAGTATGTGTTTTATCCTGCTGTGACTGGGATTATATGAAGCTTTCCTGGAGTCTTAGACCTCAAAAATGTAATTTTGCCCTCATTCTTACCTGTTCAGCCCTAACTGAAAGGGAGGAATCAACCTATTGTCATCTCGGGTATCAATCTATTACAATCCTACAGGGACGTCCTACAGACAGACACCACCATTAGTATTAATCCAGTATTTACATGTACAAATCTCTCAAAGGTCAAAATGCCACCAAATTCAGATGGCAGCATCCTAAACCAAGATGTAATGACACGAGATGCATAAACCAATCTGTGGTAAAATGGGAGAATAAAGCCCAGGCTTCCCAATCCCCCATCCCGGTGTCTAACAAGTGGTCCCATCCGTTGTCAGAATGAAGAAAACAGCATAAAATATTTTCCTCTATGTCAGAAGGTGATGTTGTTTCTACTTTCCAGCTGTAATAAAAGACGGTGATGCCCTTCTGCTCAATGCACATACAGCAGCTGTGCACAAGGACATACCCAGGCTTGGTTGAAGCAGAGTACATGTTCAAAAAGTGAGTGCTCACTTTTGACAACATAATTCCCTGCTTCGTACACAGAGGTAACGTGTAGAGGTATACGTGAAAAAGATGGCTTGAAAAGACAGTGGAAGAAAAGTACATCTGTTCATTAAGTAAATTTAGCATTGGTGACAGGTAGGAAACAAGGGTCCGCAGAGGCTGATGACCTTCATATAGGACATATCTATAGTGCAAGCAGCAGCAATGCAAAATTTTGCTCTTTCTCACTTCTCTTAGCTGGGGTTCCTATCAAAGGGAAAATGATAGTTCATCGGCTATGCCTATTCAAATCGGTGTCCTTGGCTTCTTGGCTGAGATATTCATGAGTGGTGCCAGTTGTGGTGGTGGTGGTTTTTTACTGAGAGTTCATGAGTGGTGCCAGTTGTGGTGGTGGTGGGTTTTTACTGAGCTTAACGATGTCTCCGTTAGAAACTAGACACAGACCCACTCCTAGTTGAGAAGCCACTTGAAAAGTTATCCTCCACTAATAGCTCACACACCTGGACCATTTGGAGTCCATCAGCAGTTGCAGGTGAAACGTTATCGTATCCCACCACCAGTCCCTTAGGCCAGTGCATCACGACATAGGGCAGAGGGGCAAGGAACGAGCATATTTGTTCCATTTAAACAGCTTAAACTTAGATTTTAAAAGTTATTGCAATGGAGGGTTTAATTGACTTTCCAGCATATCAAGATGTCCAAGTAGAAGCTTTTTTTAAGAGGCATAAAACATGACCTCTGCATTAGGGGTCTTGAACCTTAAATGCTCCTGGAGATTCAAACTCCTTTAAATTGCATAGCTAAATGTCACAAACGTTTCCACATTCAATGACAACAACAAAAACCTACAATCTTCTGAAAAGTTAAAGGGGGAAGTAGATGATCTCTACTCCAATTTTCAGCAAAGGCAGAACGGTTCTTTATTAATTAAGAAATGTCAAATGTCTTCAAAAAAATAAAAACAAAAGCTCTTTTCTTTTCCTGTGCTCCTATTGTCATGCCCCTGAATTAGCTTGGCTAGCAGACATTACAGCTAAACAGATGATGCTTCCACATCTCAGAAGGGAGAGATGTTGTGGATATTTTGGAGGTGGAGTAGATAAGCTGCAGGGGGGGAAGAGCTCTCTGCCCACAAGCAGTTGATTATGGGACTCTTCTGAAGTCACCTTATACTGGGCACCCGCTTGTGGGTAGATGCACGAGGCAACACCATGCCCAATGCAACAGCCTCCTTAGGCTGAGATACTGGAGCACGTCACCAACAAAACTCATGGCCTTCGTGCTCCTATACAGTTGCAGTGCCGATGTCTTAAAAGACCAGCTCATCCATGACCCAACATAAGGCAGCTCAGAAAACAATTGAATATTGCTAATTAATTGACCTTAAAACTTGGTTATTAGCCTTTGAAATTGTGTATTATGTGAACAGCAATTTCTAATGGTGGTTGTTTTAGGCTGTGGAAGGAAAATGTGGATAGCTCTACATTTCGGAGGCTCTGTCAAAGCAGAACCAGATATGTTCTGCAAAGACTCGTGTTCAAATCAGGCTGGACCTGATGATCTCGCGAGGTGCCTTCCAGGCCTAATGTCTGTGAAATGTCTATGAAATTCAGATAGTGAGCGAAAGAAACCTCCTTAGCTTTGCGTGATCATTGAACAAAATAAGCAGCAACGCCATCAACCAAGTCAACCAGCAAAAGCTTTTGTTAGCTGACCCTTTATATATGGCACATATCTAACCCCTTGTGAACAAGGTTACCCCTTATACTAGACAGACACAACTGTTCGCATTTGCGATACCCCGGGTATAGAAGAAATCTTGTTAAATATGGATGTAGAAGTGTTCTTAATGGCTTTTCTACCCATCTGATTGAAAGAGTGCCACCACAGCTACCTCGCACGTCTCAACAAAAGGGTGTTTCCACCAACTTGCTGATTTTTAGGTCCTGTCTGGAACTGGCCAGAACCCAGGACTCATGTCCAATGCAGAGCTCTGAACGTAGTTCTTTTTTGAACTGCTTCAAATTAATGGCATATAAAACGATAGCAACATGAAAACACCTTTTTGACTTCTTGTTGTTGCGAAAATTTCTCGTCAAATTTCACAAAACCAATACATTCCTGAGAAACATTTTTGTTTTTTTAAATCAGCTTTTTCCAATGGAAACTTAGTTCTTTGGGAAAAGTTTCCTCCAGTTCTAATACTATCTGCAGGAGAGATCACGTTGCAGTCGCGTGGAGGGAGAAATGGGGAGAGACTCTTGGGTGATTCTCATTCCACTTATTTCTTCGCTGGCTTTATAAAGGGCCAAAATAAGCTACAAGGGCACAATCACATTTTAGGTTGAGTAGTTTGGCAGGTAGAGCTGTATTCCACAGGCATCAGGGATGCACACAGTTGAGTCTAAGTGGAGCCCATTTTAAATTTTGTGTGAGAGAGGTTGATTGTTTTGGCCTCTTTCCTTTGCTCTAGGGTAAAATAGAGGCACCCTTCTTGGGATATTATTGGTGCAAAATCATAAGTTACAGTTTTATTACCAGTTGCTGTGCATGTGTGTGTGAGGAAGGGAGAGGGAGCGCATGAGGGAGGGAAGCAGGGGTATGAGAATATAACCACTCTTTTATACCTAGGAACCCAGTCTTTTTCTTTTGCAAAGGACATTTTTGTTTTAAAGCGGGAAAGGCCTGTCCAAAGTATGTCAAGGTTTGATGCATTTTGGAGCCGGGGGGTGGGGGTGGTTTGTTTGTTTTAATTGATTGAGTCTTCAGTTTCACGTGGGATGAAAAATGGATGTAGAAAGTTTCTGGCGATGTGTGTTAGTTCTTTTTGTTCTAATACGCGTGTATCTGTGTGTCATTGAAAATTAACAAAAACCATGCATAGCCTGCACTCAGCATTTTAAACCAGCACAGGGGAGAACCTTAATCTGGTGCTATAACTGGGATATCTTAATTCTTCATTCATGCCAGCTAGGGAACTGGTCCAGAGACAAACATGTTCTCTGTTCTGGATAATAGATGAACGGTCTTGACACCGTTATGCAGAACTCCCTCCTCAAGTACCCCCAGGAGCAAAATGGAATAAAAAGAAAGGCTCCTGTAGAGTAGCACTTCCCCACCTACACCACCGACTAGGGAATTAATGGGACTACAAGCATAAGTGCTACTCAACACAAATAAAGGTTGTAGAACGGGAGGAGGGGAGAGGTTTTTCCAAGGCACAAAAGTGGATTTAGGCCCCCAAACCATCACACACACAACAGGATACAAGGAGCACGACAAGCAGTGAGTAATTGAATTAGCAGTTGTTACAGAAGAGATTGCAAATGTCCTAAGGATTGCTGGACGAGGAGGAGGAAAGCAGAAGAGCATGTGCTTGGCAGATGGAAACATGTTATTGAATAGAAAACAATTGCACAAAAAAGTATGGACATGGACGGGAGCCAGCGCGATGAATGGTGAAAGCAACATATTTTGCTCACGCTTGCTGACCTGTTAATTTTGAGAGACACACAACATGCTCTCTTTCAATGGGTTGATGTTCCCGTCCTTCCAGTGCATTAGACGATATCTGGGATTGTCTGATTTCTATAGTCTATTAGTACTAGGCACTACTGAAGGCAACACATAGTTTAGGCAACCGAACCACACCACTGTTTGCAATGGTAGTTCATTGGGTCCCTGAGTCCTGACTCATATGGGATATAGTGGGGGGAAAGGAAAGCAAATGAAATCCTTCAAGCCCATTCTTATGAACGACTCATTGTTGTTCATTTAATGGAACAGCTCTGCAGTGGTTTTCTGCGTGGAGCATCTACATGGCATCATCTCCCCCAGGGACCAAGTCCTTTACCATGTCATGCTTGCAGAAGATAAGGCACATGTGGGGTAGCAAGATTATAAGGACACCCATATCTTACTGAATAATTCTGTGTGTTCATAGCAAAGGACTACAGGGCACTTCTAGGAGAGCTGTATGGCCTGTTCTGCTCCATCTAAAATGTTGATCCAGAGCTACTGTGTTCGCCAAGTAAAATGTTTCCCTGCTGCAGGATTTCTCAATATTGGAAAAGCTCCAGCATCTTGTGTTCGAAGATGGACCTAAGCTGCAAAATCCCAGGCAGTCCAGATCTGGGGGCTGAGTTCAGTCCCCATAAAAAGGAGGAGCTGTCTAAAAGTTTGCATTGCATCTGGAATCAACTTTCTTCCCAGTTTCTGAAAGTGTTGACCCATGGTTTTGGTTCAGACTCAGCTCAAACTTCTCTTCCTTTGTTGCTTTCTTTGTGTCTTCCCCATGCCAGACTCCCCACCTCCAGAACTGAAAATGGACAGGACTTTTCACCAAGAAGTGTTTCTCACTGGAAAGGGGGTACCCCTTTTACTCTAAAATTGAGGAAATGTAATATAAAAAGTTTAGCCATGCCCTGTATTTCTGTCTTCTCCTCTCCTTTCTAATGCACCAGCCATCCCTTGCACCCTAACAGTTAGTTAGCAAAGCAGTGCAGAAGATCAGCCCGTAGCCTACACGCAACAGGGATCTGTAATCTTGTGATGTTTTTAGCAAGTAATCAACCATTCATTTTTAGTTTGCTTTAGAACAGGTCCGAACCACCACTGAAATGATGCATATGGATCTCCCTAGTGTGTTTGGCAGGATATGAGCTCACCTTGAAGCACTTAGGGGGCGTTATCACTACCGTGTGCTTATGGCCTTCCAGCCCTCTCAACTGCAGTGTGAACGCAGCTTGGATGCAGGACATAGGAAGAGCAGCCCACCGCAGGCAATCTCAGACGAAGCAAGAGAGCCACTTTTCTTTGTTCCTTGCGATGCACTTTAAGGTTGGCTAAATTTAGACCTTCCATAAAGGCGCTGGAGTGACTTTTTTGTTTCCTTTCAATGACTGTTACTGTATTTTGTAACTTCTGTTCCCCTCTGGCTGGGAGTTGAGGACCCCCCTCCCACCCCAACTCCTTGACAGCAATCGCTAGTTGTAAAATAATAGACCATCAGCCAGCAATAATTTGCAATCCAAACAGACTTGACGCTCTCTGACATTTATTGAAACCTCAGACCCTGTTCACTGGTTTCAGTTTTCCTCCCTTTGCTCTGTTTTTACAGACAGACAAGTGCTTAGATTTGGGTTTAATAATGAGGAGAAATTTCGTCTTGGCCCAGCTTTGCTTGTGTTGGCTGCACTGGGGCTTGCAGCAGACGGGCGGTTGGAGTTAATTACGCTAAATGGTGAGAACATTATTTGACCCCACTGGTTCGGCACCAGATGGTGTGTGTTGCCTCTGAGAAACCAGCACAGACGTAACACTTTCAAGGCTGGATGGAGAGGGATAATGTACTTGGAGCTTAGTCATTCTTGTGGGGCACTCACCATCTCCGGATAAGCCTGGGACAAACAGAGCAACGAGCCTTATTAGGTACAGATGACACTGTTCAGCCCTAGCCACTTGGGGCGAATTACGGCACCATTGTATTCTTGCAAGCGAATGCATCAAAAGCCAAAAAAATCCCTTTTGCTAAACATACGGTTAACATCCTGCCAGCACGAGGTATCGACTTTGGTAAATCCTTCCTGGAAAGTGAACTTTACATTTATGGGCCAGACATGATGGAATTTAATGTTTGAAAATGATTAAAGGATTTTGTTCTTTCCTAGTAACAACCGCATTTATCAAGGTGGCAGACATGGTGGCCATTAGAAAGTGCTGAAATGCAGCTGAACTGCTGAGCCTACAATGCAAGGAGTTCCCTGTGGTCTTCAGGCATTGTGGGGAATTGCATCCCACCCCATGTGGAAGGCAAGGAGTATAAGGTGTTTATGGACCCCAGTACGGGCTAATAAAGTGTTCGGGGTATTTATCCTACTTGGAGATTGTTCAATGCAACGCAAAGTTGCATTAACCTGAAGGGAAAGTGGAAACCCCTCTTATTCTTTGCATAAAAAATTACAAACTGTTCTAAGTCCCTAGATGGGTTGGGAGATTTGGGATCTCAAACACTGCAAGATGCACACTTTAAAAGCATTTTCATTGTCAAAACATCATTTTATTATGATTCTATTTATTTTTATGGCTTTTGTGTGATTGTCTGGCTGTCACCCTTCATACTGACCTCTGCGTTCCCATTTTGGTATGTCTCCTTTTCCACAGGATGAAGTCACTCACATGTCACCTATGAGCTCAAATCCTTTCCCCCCTCTTTTACAGCCAGTGGTGGGCCACATCTGTTAGCGGCTACACAGATTCAAGTCTAGACAAGGGCTTTCACAGTTCACCTTCCAAAAAAAAATGCCATCATCCATTGCCAGGGTGACATTTTCTACTGAATAAAACCATTGGGTTCAGCTGGACAAAGCCAGAAGAAGCTTTAAC
The DNA here is from genome assembly GCF_000455745.1 of Alligator sinensis. Lineage (NCBI taxonomy): Eukaryota > Metazoa > Chordata > Crocodylia > Alligatoridae > Alligator > Alligator sinensis. Next base: position 1,012,137 of record NW_005842380.1, on the reverse strand, counting down.
ACTCAAGATGCATTCTTGAATCATTTGGGGGTCCCAACACTTTGACTATTCAATTTTTAAAATAACTTGCTTTCCCTTTAATGCAATTTAAGACGCTTTCCCAATTTAAAAATCCTTTGTCCATTCTTGTTGCTTCACACCTTACTCATTCTTCAGCAAAACCTCCATTGCAGCTGTGACTCAGAGAGGCTGAAACGGGTGATAAAGCTATTATGGTACACCTACATTTTCACATTAAGTTGAATACATTTTAAACTCACACACTTCAGAAATTTCCCTTACAAGGCTTTCCTGCTCCTGGTTCACTTTGAGTTGGGAAGTCTCAAAGTTTTCTTCAAATAAACATGTGAATCAAAGAAGACTGTGCATTACAGAAACATATATTCAGCCTACCTAAAGGCTAAGGACAGAGAGTAAAAAAGCCCGAGGCTGAATCGATTAAATCTTTGCAGGTTAGTCCAAGATGTGTAGATTGAGCCAATAAGCAAGTGAACAGACATTCACTTTTGATTGTGGAAATGCTGTCACGTGGCTGCAGTGGCCCAGGCCAGAAGCCGAGGAGCGCTAGAGCACACCTACCTGCTAAACTGGGGTAGACAGCTTGGACCAAGAAGAGCCCACCCACCCTGCAAGGGGCTGGGAGGTCTGCGGGAAGGTGCAAAGCATCCTGGGACACTGGGGGACTGTGAGTTAACTTGAATCTGGAAGGGATCTGGGACAGAAGTTCAATAAAATGATTTAACCTAAATCAGTTCAGTCTGATACTACATCCACCCCGGTTTATCTTAAACGGGCTTTGGCCATTTTGAAAGCAGTGAACTTCTGTTGTGTGCATTTTCAGAAGCACTGAACTTCTGTTGTGTTACAGATTTGAACTGATTTCTGATCATTTATACCAGTATATCTGTAGCTTCGGTCCCTAGCCAATTGGTTCATCACACTACTTTTCTACTATGGTTGGAATATCAGGACTATTGCAGACCATCTTAGTCTCTTGAGGTTCTGCACATAGTAGGTATTTAGGTGACCCTTGAATTTAAATTTAAATAGATTGCATTCACTTGCCATTAGGATTAGAGTGAGGAAGCATTAACTACTGGACAGGCCATACACTAAAATCTAGGAGCTTTTGAGGGCTAATCATATTCTGCTGTTATTTTAAGTCATCAGTGACATTTTGTTTGCCATTGGCAAATGGTGTAGCTTTTCTGTATCTTAATTTTTCCATTTGCATGATAATTCTCAGTACAGGAGGCTGAGGAGAGCTATTTACAAGCCACCAACATGGGGATCCATTGATTGTGGAGAATTAATCTTAAAATGGTCTATATATTCCCGCTTAAGACAGTACAACAACACATGCCACAAAAGTAAAGAGGGTTTTGTCCTAGATATCCTGACAAAACCGTGTGAACCTGAATTTTGCTCTAAACAAATCACAAGTCTATTTGAATGTACGTAGCTATTCTGGAATTGCACCAGTTTAGGTTTAAACCCAATCAGCCCTTTAAACTGCATCCCTGCCCCTTGCTGAAGAACTTCTATATCCCAACCTGATGGTGGACGCATTTCTGTAGTAATAAAGGGAAGTTTTATATGACTTGTCATGCATGGTAGGACCTTCTTCATGAACAGTGTGATAAAGCTAGATCGCATATAATTACAGTCAATGCAGCTATGTACATTTATACCAGGTGCAGATTAACTAATAATATTTAAGTGCCAATTATGCTAGACCTAGTTGTGCAATTCATACGTACCCTGATACATAGCAGGTGCAACAACATGAGATACTTATGGCAGTTGCCTAATTAGCTCCACAGTAAAGTGTTACCAGCTATGTGAGAGGTGCTATTAGGCTGGAGTAAACTCATTAACTCCGCTGTCGGATGCCCAACACACGTACTAGTCTACAGTGGAGTTATTTACCCCACCACATGTGTCAATGGTGACCAAAGCTGATGCTACAGTAGGGGGTTCCCTGCCAGCTAGCCCTGCACCCTGCTGCCCCAGCCAGCCTCTCCGCAGCACATTGAGCCAGGGCAGACTGACCCCCCGGACCCCCACCAGCCAGGGCTGCACCGCCCCAGCTCAATGTGCTGTGGTCCCAGGCGCACGTGTAAATGCTGCACACGGGAGCAATAAACTCCAGCGCAAACTGCACTGGAGTTTGTGTCCAATTAATGTCATGTGTACAAATGGACTCACCGAGCTCAGGAAGGGAGGTTCAGCTCTGTTTAAATGCCACATGGCTGCTAGGTCTCTGCTACTGGAGCTGACAGAGTACCCAGTAGCAATAGCAGGCTGTAATGCTCTGTCTTGAGGGAGATGTGCCAGTGCTGGTGGGTTTCTCAGGTATTTGCTGACAGCAAAAGAATAGCGAGACTCTGGAATCTAGGGGAGTAGCCTCCAGGGAGCAAGGATTTTTCTATGCAGGCCCATTTTTTGCCCACGGACGAAATATAAAACGCACCATATGCCAAAATGTTCTGTCTCCTATTCCCACCTCAAGAACTGTTTATTAAGCTGAACAATTGCAGCAATCTTTCTGGAAAAGGGGGAGGAAGAGTGTTTTGGTACAGCAGGGCTTTCGGTGAAAGATTTAGATTCGCCTACAAACTGCAACATTGGCTATAATTTACTACAGAGCACAAGAGACATTTAGCTCAAATTTTCAGAAGCAGATTAGGCTGAAAAGATTTATGACAGCATTTAGAAACATTAGACTTAAGACTGCATGCTGGAGCATGACAAAATAGCAGGTAATAGCAGATCTCATTAGAGGCTGTTTATTTAAATTGAACATTATCCTGTCAGGGATGTTTTCACTGCTGTATAGGTCTTATTTTCATCTCGATTAAATACTGCCAAATACAGGCACCCATAGATGTATATACCTAGGGGTTCCTCAGCATAAACTTTTGTTTCCGGTATGTTTAGAAAGATCCATTTTTTCACAGATACTTTAATGCTATTTAGAAAGTACAATGCCTTTTTCTTTATTTCTAATCTCTGCCCAGGTTCATTTTGTTTGCATCTCAATACAGTACAAGCTGAGCCTAAGTCTCATTGAAAGCCAAAGGGATTTAGAGCCCTTACTGCCTAAATCACTTGTATAAATGGGAATTTAGGGGTGTGTCAGGTAATCAGGGGGAACAATCCTGGCCTCGTTGAAGCTAATGGCAAAATTCACATGGACGTCACTAGGGTCAGGATTTCACCCACCGGTTTTATTTTGCAGAAACTCTAAAGCTAGGCACTGGGTTTTGTTTTCCTACCTGCTTGCTCTGCACAAGGTAGGCTGTCTGTTTTCCCTCCCATAAGCAATATTGCTTTTGTCCCTGCTGATTTCCTTCCTCACTCGATGTTGCAGCACATGCCCACCATCCAGAACACACAATCTGCATGCTCTCAAATTCAGCCTCCCAAGATCCATAGGGATAATCTATCCTCAGTAAACCTCTCTCTCTTAACCCCCAAGCACCTTCCCATTTGCATGCATATTGAGTACAGGCGGAGCTATCTGGGGCTTGAAGGCCGCTATAATACAGTCCCAGGACCTTGCCGATGTTTCCTGAATTGATGTTGCTTTATGCAAAATAATGGAGCTAGATTCTGCACACATTTCTAGCATTCAGTGTTCAATCAGATCATCTAATCTGACCTCAGATACTTTGGTTGTGTCTCTCTCACAAGCAGGAAGTCATTTGATTTCTCACAATTTTCTTTCTGTTATATCTAAAGATGGCATTTTGGTTCCTCGCAACCGCGCTGATGAACATTGCTTTTAATGGGCACAGTCAAAATGATTTTAAATATCAATCTGTCTTTGTTTCATTTTGGCGAATTGGGACATTTCCCTAATGTAATAGACATTGGGAATTTGGAGGCATATTCCAGGAGTAACCTGTTAGGGCTGTGTTTCAATGCGTGCTTTACATTGTGTTTCGCTAGAAGCAGGTTATTTCAGAAAGTAATAATTATTATTTCAGATAATAATAATGCCAGAGGCAAAACCATTTTTTTTCTGGAGCTTGTTGCACAAGAAGGACCTGGAGGCAATGAGCCAAAGGGTTGTAAACATGGTGAAAGATCCGTATTAATTGAAAGAAGCCGAGAAACTATTTTATGATTATCGCCCACTGCATATGACACTGATTTACACTTACACTGTGCCATAAGCCAGTTCTTCAGCTGGTGTAAATTAACTTCAGTGGACCCACATCAATTTAAATGAGCTTTAGGACTTGGCCCTGGAATTCTCCTTGTCGTGCCCCAAAATAATGACTGTGACGTGTGTTTTAACCTATCACACTTGACAAGGGCCTCTTTGCCAGAAGCCCATCAGCCCCATTTACTGATGACATATATTTCAGACAATATAACATTGATTCATATTTTTTGGAAAGTGTTTTAAGTTTACTTCCCTATAAATCTTGCCACTTTTATTAATCCCTGTTGAGTATCTGGCAAACAGCTTTGTGCTTTGGCTGTTAGAGCCGGTCGTGCAATCGTGCCCAGCGCTGCCATCTCCCATGAGAGCACTAAGAAAGCTAAAAATGCTATTCAAGAGCAGGTGAAATAATGGAGCAGGCTTACCTATGGGCTCCCGAGATTGACTGACAACAGGAAATATGCAGTAGGCACGATGGCATGGTAGAACCAAAGGATGCATTTCCAAAGGAGTTGTTCTAGAAGTGTCTCTTAAAACCATTTCTACAGCCTACTGCTGCTAATTTGCCGTTGTTCCTTTGGTCCCAATCTAATTGCTAATAATAGAAGGGTTTTCACATGGGGGAAATCCACAAAATAAATAGTTTTGACCATCAGTTGTGCACATACAGTTTTAGGTGAAATTATTTTACCATTTCCATTTGCCTGGTTTTGTCCTGACTTCCTTCTCTCTCCCCAATCCCTATGCCTCTCCTTTCATGTCCTATTGTTTTCTGAGCTGAGACAGGCAAGCATACCTTTTTTTATATTTACTTAAAAAAAAAAATTCAGCTGTACTTGTGTTCATCTTTGAGTCTGCTAATATTTGAGTGGTTGTGTCTTACCTGCTCCTGCGAACAAGGGAGAGATTTTGGATACTAGAGAGTCTAGTATAGATTTAGTCTAGATAGTCTAGATTTAGATTTAGTCTAAATCTAGATCTGGATTTAGTCTAGATTTAGTCTAGATAGTCTAGATTTTGGATACTAGAGATACATAGAGAGTCTATGACCCAGCAGACAAGAGCACAGCAAAATCCAGTGGATGGAGACTGAACTTGGACACATTCAAATAATTTGCATCCTGTTTGATAGGCCTGGAACATCATTGGACTACTTTCCTGAAAGATGCACTAAATCTATCATTTGGAGTCAATGAATCAAGGCTTCATTTCTGAGAGATCAAACAAGCCATACTCAACTGGTGTGAATTCTGTGGGCATGTTTACACATGCATTAACGTGCTTTAGTTAATGCACGTTAAATCTAGTACCTCCATTGTGAGGTACTAGGAAAATGTGTATTAGCCTACCATAATGTGCATTAACTAAAGAGCACGGGGCACTTTTACATGTGCTCCAGGGGTGAGGGGATGGCGCTTTAATTAGAGCGGCTCCAAGAGCCTTTAATTAGGCCGCTTTAATTAGAGCGGCTGTGTCTTGTGTATCAGAGTCTCTGTGCTTAAAAAT